>NW_006921676.1:8835431-8861786 GCF_000298275.1 Orycteropus afer afer | reverse complement strand
TGTTGTGCTCCTCTATTCACTAGTTGACAGCACTTATACACTCAAGACCTATCTCTGTTCCTTTGTTAGCTTCTCATATGTCCTTGCTGACCCTGGCAAACAGAGCCTGTTCTTAGGTCCCTGGAATCCAAATGAGAATGCTATCACTTTAAAATCCAAAATGGTTGCCACTTGTAAATATTCAAAACGGCTGCACCCTCGGTCACTTTAAATATCCAAAATGACTGCTGTTTGTAAACATTCAAAATGGCTGCACCTTCTGTCACTTTAAATATCCACAATGGCCACCGCTTGTAAACATTCAAAACAGTTGCACCCTTGGTCACTTTATGAATCCAAAATGGCTCCCACGTGTAAACAATCAAAATGGCTGCACCCTCTGGACAGCAGAAAGTTCACAGCTCAGGTTGTCTCCCTCCTTGCTGTTTCCCTTCCTAGCCGTAGGCCACCAGAGCAGTTCCACTCTATCCAGGACCTCCTATTGTGATCCATTTCAGAGCAGCCAACAGTGGTAGCAAGGCACTACCTAGTTCTGATCTTAGGGTTTAGAAGCTGGGATTGGAATGGTCCATTAGTCCTTTGGACTAATTGTTGCCTTGTGTCTTTGATTTTCTTCACTCTTTGCTCCAAACAGGGAGGAACTAATAGTTGCACTTTATATGGCTGCTCACAAACATTTAAATCACTACTCAACAAAGTAGGATGTAGAACATTGTCTTTGTGGACTATGCTGTGCCAATTGACTTTGATATTCCCCAGGCCCCCAAACCTAGCAACTCATTGCCTCCAGTGTTTGGTTATAGCTAATTAATTTTCAAAATTTTGCCCCTTGTGTGGTCTACTATAGTCAAGGATATATTTGCAACACATAGAAATACATATGTAGAAATATCTTCTATCAGACCTATATCTATTTGTGGTATAGTTACCTTCACCTTTCTATACTTGTTCAGCTTGTGTGTCTATCTATGTATTCACTCTGGATTATTGTTATTACTGTTATTTCAGGATTGTGTGTGTAACAGTATTTATCTTTATTTCCTTTAACTCTTGTAATCCTCCCAGTGTTTCCTTTGCCTTGACCTTATTGTGCTGACCTCCTTTTTATTGTATATTGCCTTTCCCTTCACCTAAATTAATATGTGTCAACCATCTATTTAGTAATTTACCCTTCTCTCCCCTCTTACCCATGGTAATCTTCAAAGAATGTTTCTTTCTGTCTGCATAAACTTTTTCTTGACTTTTTAGAGTAATGGTCTCATATAATATTTTTCCTTTTGTGAGTGACTAATTTCACTCAGATAATATACTTATGTTATGAGCTGTTTCATAGATTCATCACTAATTTTTAACATTACATAGCATTCCACATGCACCATGTGTTGTTTATCCATTCATCCATTGTGGGCACTTAGGTTGTTTCCATCTTTCTGCTACTGTAAATGCTGTGATGAACATGGGATTTCATATATCTGTTAATGTTATGGGTCTTATTTCTGTAGGATATATACCTAGTAGTGGGATTGCTGGATCATATGATAGTTCTATTTCCAACTTGTTAAGGAAGTGCCCTGCTACCATTTTGCACCATTCTACAGTCCCACCAGAAGTGTATGAGGATTCCAGTCTATGCACACTGTAACCAGAATTTGTTTTTTTAAACGTTGCTATTATTGCTGAGATGAGATGATATCTCATTGTTGTTTTGATTTATATCTCTCTGGTATAGTGCCTAAGGCATTTGACTGCTAACCAGAAGGGTGGCAGTTCAAACCCACCAGCCACTCCTCAGAAGGAAGGTTGGGCAATCTATTTCCATAGTGATACCACCTTAGAAACCCAAAGAGAGATCGCTATGAGTAAGATCCAACTCCATGTCAGTGAGTTTTTGAGTTAACGGCTAATGATCACAAGCGTTCCTTCATGTGTTTGTTAGCCATCTGAACGTCTTCTTTGATGAAGTGTCTATTCATGTCTTCTGCCCATTTATTAATTATATTGTTTGTCTTTTTGATGTTGAGGTGTTGAAGTTTTGTATAAGTTTTAGAGATTAGTCCCTTGTTTGCTATATCATTGCCCTTTTTTTCCCCCCAATCCTTAGGTTCTCTTTTTGTGAAGATCTTTGATATGCATAAATGCTTAATTTTTGGGAGGTCCCAGTCATCTGCTTTGTCTTCTGCTGTTTGTGCATTTTTAATTATGTTTGATAGTGCATTTATGTCATAAATTAGGGCCTCCTAAGTTTGCCTCTGTTTTTTCTTTGATAATCTTTATAATTTTAGGTTTTACATTTAGGTCTTTGATCCATCTTGAGTTTGTTTTTCTACATGGTGCGAGGTCTGGATCTTATTTCATTTTTCTGCAACTGGATATCCAGTTTTGCCAGCACTATTTCTTCAAGAGACTATGTTTTCCCCTTTTCTCAAAGATCAGCTGTCCACAAGTGGATGAGTTTACTTCTG
This sequence comes from Orycteropus afer afer, assembly GCF_000298275.1. Taxonomy (NCBI): domain Eukaryota; kingdom Metazoa; phylum Chordata; class Mammalia; order Tubulidentata; family Orycteropodidae; genus Orycteropus; species Orycteropus afer. The sequence continues at coordinate 8,859,324 of NW_006921676.1, read as the reverse complement.
GGCTTTCAATTCTATTCCATTGGTCTCCATATCTATCATTGTACCAGTACTAGGCTGTTTTGACTAGTGTGACTTTATAGTATGCTTTGAGATTGAGGAGTGTGAGACCTCCTACCTTGTTTTTCTTCTGTAGTAGTACTTTGCATATCCTTTTGCAAGGTTCTCTTTCCTATCCATATAGAGTTGAAGCCTCAGCAGCCAGCCGCTGTCTGGGTGAAGAAAAATCTCTAACTTCATTAGGCTGGGAGCAGAAGGCAGAGCTGAAGTCCAAGGTTGAGGGGCTTTCACCCAGCCCCTAGAGCCTGGCACTTTGAACTTGGACTTAAAGTCTCCAAAGTGTAAGAGAATAAATTCCTGTTTGTTAAAGATATTCCATTTGTGATATATTCCTGTCAGAGTAGCATAGAGGTAACCAGAACAACCTCCATGGTAGGATCTGCTGTGAAATGTTGATTGGTGAAGGAGTGCTCCTTTGGAGTGTGTCCTGCTTCCAGAATATAAGCAGAAGCTTTGGGAAAGTTATCTAGATTTTTGATGTGTTTTGGATCCTGCATTTGGCTGAAACTTCATTTCTAGTTCCTGTGCTTGAACTAGTGGCCTGCTGTATTGCCTGCTGATCTTGGGATTTTTCTTGGCCTTGAACCAGTGGTCTACTGTGTTGCCTGCCAATCTTGGAGTTGTTGCCTTCACAGTGATTGTGCTATTTTACCTGTCAGCCTTGGCTCTGTCAGCAGCTGTATGAGTTAAAAGAAGCCTCCAGCTCCAGTGGGCCGGGAGCTAGAAACAGAGCTGAAGCCCAAGGCCAAGGGGCCTTCACCTAGTCCCTACAGCAAGTACCATGAAATTGGACTTTTAGCCTCTTAAACTGTAAAAGAATAAATTCCCATTTGTTAAGCCATCCACTTGTGGTATTTCTGTTATAACAGCACTAGCAAAACAAAACAGTGGATTACACTGATTCTTTTTCTAATGTTGAACTATCCTTGCATACTTGGTATGAATCCCTCTTGGTCATGATATATTCTTTTTTTAACATGTTGGAATCTATTGGCTAGGATTTTGTTGAGATTTTTTTGTGTCTATGTTCATGAGTGATATTGGTCTATTATATTCTTTTTTAGTAGTATTTTTGCTTGGTTTTAGTATCACAGTTATGCTTGCGTCATAGAATGACTTTGAGAGTATCCCATATTTTCTATGTTCTGGAATAGTTTTGAGTACAATTGGTTTTGGATGTTCACTGAATGTTTGGTAGAATTTGCTGGTGAGGCTGTCTGGTCCAGGACTTTTTTGTTGTTGTTAGGAGTTTTTTTTTTTTTTAATGACATCTTCAATTTCTTCTTTTGTGATGGATCTATTAAATTTTCTACCTCAGAGTTTCAGTTTGAGCAAGTAGTGTGTTCCTAGAAATTGCTCCAGTTTTGCTAGGTTTTCAGATTTGTTGGAGTATAGTTCTTTATTCTGTTATCCTTTTTATTTCAGTTGGTTCATTTGTGACATTGACTATTTAATTCCTTATTTGCATTTTCTCCTTCTTTTCCTATGTTAAATTTGCCAATGCTTTTTCAATTTTATTAATTCTTTCAATGAACCAACTTCTGGTTTTGTTTATTCTTTTCATTGATTTTCTGTTTCATTAATTTCTGTTGAAATCTTTATGATTTTTTTTCTTCTGGTGACTGCAGCCTTTTTTGCTTTTATTTTTCTAATTGTCAGAGATGGTGAGTTAGGGTGTTTATTTTGGTTATTTCTTCTTTAATCTCTTTTTTTGATATGTGTCTTTATTGTTGTAATTTTTTCTCTGTGCACCACTTTGGCTGTGTCCCAAAGATTTGGTATATTATGTTTTCATTCTCATTTGAGTCAAGGAACTTTTTATATACTCTATTACTCAGAAAGGAGCTCTGGTGCTATAGTGGTTAAGGCATTTGGCTGCTAACCAAAAGGTTAGAGGTTCAAACCCACCAGCTGTTCTGTGGAAAAAATATGAGGCAATCTGCTTCCGTAAAGATTTACAGCCTTAGAAACCCAATGGGAGTCACAATGAGTTGGACCAAACTCAATGGCAGCAAGTTTGGTTTTGGTTTTAGGTATTATTCAGCAGTTTTTAAGCAGAATGTTATTCTGTTTCTATGTATTTGATTTTTTTTCCTCCCTTTGTCTTCCTATTGTTGATTTCTAATTTTATAGTATGGGGATCTGTTTTGTAGTATTCCAATGTTTTAAAATTTATTGAAGCTTGCTGTGGGATCTAACATATGGCCTAGTCTGGAGACTGTTCCAGATGCACCAGAAAAGAATGTATATTGTGTTAAGTTTGGTACATTGTTCTGTATATGTCTATGAGGTCAAGTTAGTTGATTGTGTTGTTTAGATCTTCCATATCTTTGTTGAATTTCTTTCTCATTGTTCTGTCCATTGAAAGTGGTATACTAATGTCTCCCACTATTATTGTGGAGTTGTCTATTTCTCTTTTCAATTTTGTTGAAGTTGATTTATGCATTTTGGGGCTCTTGCATAACCATATTTATTATGGTTATGTCCTCTTGTTGAATTGATGCTTTAATCCTTATATAATGCCCTTTTTTGTCTCTTTTGCTGGTTTTTACCATAAAGCCTATTTTATCAGAAATTAGTATTGTTACTCCTGCTCTTTTTTGGTTGTTATTTCTTTTATATATGCTTTTCTATCCTTTATATTTTAGCTTATTTGTGTCTCTGTGTATCTCTTATAAGCAGCATATTGATGGATCACACTATCTAAAGGCACTCTGGTGGCGTAGTGGTTAAACTGTTCAGCTGCTAACCAAACGGTTAGTGGTTCAAAGCCACCAGCCACTCCACAGGAGAAAGATAAGACAGTCTACTTCTGTAAAGAATTACAGTCTTGGAAACCCTATGGGGCAGCTCTAGTCTTTTCTAAAATGTCACTATGAGTTGAAATTGACTCTGGCAGTAAGTCTGAGTTTTTTTTGTGTGTGTATTTGTGTGTGTGTGTGTGTGTGTATTTTTTTAATCCATTCTGCTACTCTCTGACTCTTGATTGGTGCATTTCTTTCATTCACATTCACTGTAATTATCAATAGTATGAATTTACTGCTGTCATTTTCCTTATTTATTTACTTTTGTAGTGTTGATGGTTGCCTTGTTTAGCATAGTTTTCTGTGCTGAATTTATTTTGTTCATGGATTTTCTTAACATTTTCTTTGTTGTTATTGTTTTAGTGTTAACTTAGTTTTCATGATTTTCTTCTTTATTATGGTGAGAAAGTTTATTTATTTTCTGTGAGATTACCCTGTAATTTATTATTATCTTCCCAAATTTAAAACAGTCCACTCTATCTTCACTTCCTCTCTATTTGCAAGTTCTGTAACTACATCATTTATTCCCTCCTTTTGTTTTGTAGTTATCATCATTTACAAATTGACATCTCTCATTCCCTGTTTTCAGTCTTATAAGTTTATTTTATTTTTGATACTTCTATATCTGGGTTGATTGTGTGTCTTAATCTATGTTTGTTGTCTGCCATTATTGGTTCTCTGTCCAAAGGACACCCTTTAGCATTTCTTGTAAGATTTGTCTGTTTTTTTTTTTGTTTGTTTTGTTTTTTTACAAATTCCCTTAATTTCTGTTTATCTAGAAATGTTCTAATTTTGCCATCACATTTGATTGCCAGTTTTGTTGGATATATAATTCTTGGTTGGCAAACTTTTTCTTGCAAGGTTTTATGTATGTCATCTGATTGCCTTCTTGCCTGCATGGTTTCTGCCAAGAAATTGGAGCTTAGTCTTACTGTTTCTCCTTTGTAAGTGACATTTAGTTTTTCCTGAGCTGCTTTGATTTTGGTTTGATAAAGTTCGATTATGATATGTATTGATGATTTTCTTTTGCAGATGTATCCTATTTGGGTTTCACTGAACTTCTTGAATACTTTCATGATATAAAAGAAGATTTATCCCACCAAATCTTCAACAATTTTCTGTTTTTTTTTTTTTTTTTCCTTGTCTCTTTCTGTTCTGGAATTCCAATCATACATAAGGTATTCCTTTTGATGGTGTTGTACATGATTCTTAGGATTTCTTCATTTTTTGTAGTTCTTTTTTTCTGATTGTTCATCTTACAGATTAGTACTAAGAGATTTGTCTTTAGTTTTGCTAATTCTGTCTTCCATTAATTGAATTCTACCTCTTTTTCCTTTTAATGCATTATCTATTTCTGAAATTTTAGTATTAAACTTCTCTTTATTTTGTTTGTGATTTCCTTGATTTCTTCCTTAATCTGTTATAGGGACTTAAGTATAATTCTTTTGAATTCCTTCTCAGGTAGTTCCAACATTTCTTCTCTGGAAGATTTTCTGACCCTGTATTTTGGTTACTTACTTTAGCATCTTATCCTGCTTCTTTTGTGTGATTTGAAGTTGTGTGTACTCTTGAGACATTATGATGTCATTGTATACATTTGTTGACTGTATATTGGTTTGCTTCAACCTGCTTTTTGTTTTTAATATATCCTAGTAACAGGGCCAGAAAAGCCAGGAGGATGACAGAGCAAGCAGCAGCAGGGATTCTGGTAAGGGGAGGGGCCTAGGTCTCATACCCAAGAGGCAGGAAAGTGGGAGAAAGAAAATCCAGGGGGATGACAGAGCAAGCAGAGGCAGTGATCCAGGTAAGGGGAGGGTAGAGAGGTTTCAAACAGCTAATGGAGACAAACTTGTCTGTCAGTTTGTCATACTGTGGTGGCTTGTGTGTTGCTGTGAGGCTTGAGGCTGTGCCACCAGTGTTTCAAAGGCCAGCTGGGTTGCACATGGTGAATAGGTTTCAAGCAGCTTACAGACTTAGACAAACTAGGAAGAAGGAAGAGACCATCTACTTCTCAAAGAATTGGCCAGGAAAAACCTTATGAATAGCAGAGAAACATTGTCTGATACGTTAATGTGCAACTTTATGAATATCCTGGAAACATTATCTGATACAGTGCAGGAGTATGAGCCTCTTAGGTCAGAATGCTGTCAAAATATGACTGGAAGAGAGCTGCATCATCAGAGTAAAACCAACCTTACTGATATGGATAAAGTAAAGCTTTTAAGACTTCCATTTGCTGATGTGGCACAACTCAAATTGAGGAGAAACAGCTGCAAACATTCATTAATAATTGGATCATGAAATGGATGAAATATGAATCTAGGAAAATTGCAAGTTGTCAAAAATGAAATGGAATGCATAAAGTGAATTCCTAGGTGTCAGTGAGCTGAAATAGACTTGTTTTGGCCATTTTGAATCAGACAACCATATGATCTACTATGCCAGGAATAACAATTTGAAGAGGAATGGTGTGGCATTCATCATCGCAAAGGATGTTTCAAGATCTCTCCTGAAGTACAGTGCTGTCAGTGATGGGAAAATATCCATATGCCTACAAGGAAGACCAGTTAATACTACTATTATTCAAATTTATACGCCAATCACCAAAGCCAAAGATGAGGAAATTTAGGATTTTTATTAATTTCTGCAGTCTGAAATTGACCAAATGTGCTATCAAGATGTATTAGTTATCACTGGTGACTGGAATGCAAAAGTTAGAAACAAAGAAGAATCACTGGTAGTTGGAAAATCTGGTCTTGGTGACAGAAATAATGCTAGATATCACAAGATAGAATTTTGCAAGACCAACAACTTATTCATTGACTACTGTCACTGTATAGTAGGTTTTGAGATCTGGGAGTGTGAGACCTCCTACTTTGTTCTCCTTCTTCTTCAATAGTGCTTTTCTTATCTAAGGTCTCTTTCCTTTCCATATAAAGTTAGTGATTGTTTTTTCTATATTCTTAAGGAATGTTGATGGTATATGGATCAGGATTGCATTGAATGTATAGATTGCTTTGGGTAGAATTGAATATTCACAATGTTCAGGTTTCCTATTCATGAATAAGGTAGATTCTTTGATTTCTGTAGCTCTCTTATGGTTTCTTGAAGTAATCTTTTCTAGTTTTCTTTGTACAGGTCTTTTGTGTCCCTGCTAAGATTTATTCCCAAGTATTTTTTTTTTTTTTTTTTTTTTAGTAGCTATTGTAAATGGGGGCGAGTTTTAAACAGCTAAGGAAGACAAACTTGTCTATCAGTTTGTCATACTGTGGTAGCTTGTGTGTTGCTGTGAGGCTTGAGGTTGTGCCACTGGTGTTTCAAACACCAGCTGGGTTGCACATGGTGAACAGTTTTCAACAGAGCTCACAGACTGAAATAGACTAGGAAGAAGGAAGAGGCCATCCATTTCTCAAAGAATTGGCCAGGGAAAACCTTATGAATGGCAGAGAAACACTGTCTGATACATTACTGTACAACTTTATGCATAGCCAAAAAACACTGTCTGATGCAGTGCAGGAGAATGAGCCCCTTAGGTAAGAAGGCTCTCAAAATACAACTGGAAAAGACCTGCATTATCAGACTAGAACCAACTTTACTCATGTATATAGAATAAAGCTTCTGAGACCTCCATTTGCTGATGTGGCACAACTCAAATTGAGGAGAAACAGTTGTAAACATCCATTAATAATCAGAACATGGAATGGATGAAGTATGAATCTAGGAAAATTGGAAGTTGTCAAAAATGAAATGGGATGCATAAAGATTGATATCCTAGGCTTTCCAAAAGCAAACCAAACTCACTGCCATTGAGTGGAATACGAATCATAGAGACCCCTCCTTGGGTTTCTGAGGCAGCATCACTATAGAAGCAGATTGCCCAACCTTCCTTCTGAGGAGTGGCGGGTGGGTTGAACCACCAGCCCTCTGATTAGCAGTCAAATGCCTTAGACACTATGCCACCAGATCTTCCATCCTAAGCATTAGTGCACTGAAATGGACTGGTTTTGCCCATTTTGAATTAGACAACCATATGATCTATTATGCGGGGAATGACAATTTGAAGAGGAATGGAGTGGCATTCATCATTACAAAGGATGTTTCAAGATCCCTCCTGAAGTACAGTGCTGTCAGTGATAGGATAATATCCATTTGTCTACAAGGAAGACCCGTTAATACTACTATTATTCAAAATTATGCACCAATCATCAAAGCCAAAGATGATGAAATTGAAGATTTTATCAACTTCTGCAGTCTGAAATTAACCAAATGTGCAATCAAGATGTGTTAATTATTACTGGTAACTGGAATGCAAAAGCTGGAAACAAAAAAGAATCACCAGTATTTGGAAAATTTGGCCTTGGTGACAAGAATAATGCTGGAGATCACATGATAGAATTTGCAAGACCAACAACTTATTCATTACAAATACTTTTTTTCAACAATGCAAATGGTGGCTATGCATGTGGGCTTTGCCAGATGGAGTACACAGGTATCAGATTGACTACATCTGTGGCAAGAGGAGATGGAAAAGCACAATATCTTCAGCCAAAACAAGGCCAGAGGCTGATTGTGGAACAGACCATCAACTGCTCATGTGCACATTCAACTTGAAGTTGAAGACAATTAAAACAAGTCCATGAGAGTCAAAATATGATCTTGAATATATCCCTCCCAAATTTAAAGGCCGTTGAAAGAATAGATTTGATTCATTGAACCATAATGACCAAAAACCAGAAGAACTATGGAATAACATTAAGAACATCATCCATGAAGAAAGCAAGAGGTCATTAAAAAGGCAAGAAAAGAAGAAAAGACCAAAATAGATGTGAGAAGAGACTCTGAAACTTGCCCTTGAGCAGAGAGTGGCTAAAGAAAATGGAAGAAATGACAAGATAAAAGAGCTAAACAGATTTCAAAGAGCAGCTCGAGCAGACAATGCCAATTACTATAATGAAATGTGCAAAACCTACAGTTAGAAAACCAAAAGGGAAGAAAACACTCAGCATTTCTCAAGCTGAAAGAACTGAAGAAAAAATTTAAGGCTTGAGTTACAATATTGAAAGATTCTATGGGCAAAATATTGAATGATGTAGGAAGCATCAAAAGAAAATGGAAGGAATACATAGAGTCACTGTACCAGAAAGAGTTGGTCCATCATCATCCACTGCAGGAGGTGGATATGGTCAAGAACTAATGGTAATGAAGGGAGAAGTTGAAGCTGCACTGAGGGAATTGGTGAAGAACAAGGATCCAGGAATTGACGGAATACCCATTGAGATGTTTCAACAAATGTATGCCCCACTGGAAGCACTCACTTAGTTATGCTAAGAGATTTGGAAGACAGTTATGTGGGCAACTGACTAGAAGAGATCCATATTTATACCCATTCCAAAGAAAAGTGATCCCACAGAATGTAGAAATTTTCCAACAATGTCATTAATATCGCACGCAGGTAAAATCTTTCTGAAAACAATTAAAAATGGTTGCAGCAGTATATTGATGGAGAACTTCCAGAAATGCAATCTGGATTCAGAAGAGGATGTGAAACAAGGGATATCTTAGCTGCTGTCAGATGGATCTTGGCTCAAAGCAAAGATGTTTACTTGTGTTTTATTGACTATGCAAAAGTATTTCATTGTGTGGATCATAACAAACTACGGATAACATTGAGAAGAAAGGGAATTCCAGAACACTTAATTGTACTCATGAGGAACCTGTACACAGACCAGGAGGCTGTCGTTTGAACAGAACAAGGGGACACTGCATGGTTTAAAATCAAGAAGGGAGTGTGTCAGGGTTGTATCCTTTCCCCATACTTATTCAACCTATATGCTGAGCAAATAATCTGAGAAGCTGGACTGTGTTAAGAAGAGCATGGCATCAAGGTTGGAGGAAGAATCATTAACAACCTGCGATATGCTGATGACACAACTTTGCTTGCTGAAAGTGAGGATGACTTGAAGCATTTACTGATGAAGATTGAAGAATACAATCTGAAGTATGGATTACATCTCAATATAAAGAAAACAAAAGTCCTCACAACTGGACTTATAAAACAGCATCACGAAAAATGGAGAAAAGATTGAAGTTGTCAAAGACTTCACATTGCTTGGTTCTACAATCGACACCAATGTAAGCAATAGTCAGGACATCAGATGATGTATAGCACTGGACAAGTGAGCTGTAAAGGACCTCTTTCAAGTGCTGAAGAGCAAAGAGGTCTCCTTGAGGACTAAGGTACACCTGACACAAGCTATGGTATTTTCAATCACCTCATATGCATGTGAAAGCTGGACAATGAATAAGGAAGACCAATGAAGAATCAATCCTTTTGAGTTGTGCTGGCAAAGAATGGTGAAAGTACCATGGACTGCTAAAAGAACTATCAAATCTGTCCTGGAGGAAGTGCAGCTGGAATGCTCCTTGGAAGTGAGAATGGCTAGACATCGTCTTACCTACTTTGGTCATCTTATCAGAAGCAACCATTCCCTGGACAAGGATGTCATGCTTGGTGTGTTAGACTGGATTCTCTAGAGAAGCAAAACCAGTAAAGCTGAGAGAGAGAGAGAGAGAGATTTATCTTAGGAAAATGGCTTACACACTTATAGAAGCTGGCAAGTCCCAAGTTCTTGGATCAAACATCAAGCTGGTGGCTTTTCCCGACTCACGCTGTTGCAGGGGCTGACGAGCTAAAGGTTGGCAGGCAGGATTCTGGCTGTTGACTCCAACGAATGATGAATCCAAGATCTCCAGGCCGAATGGTGGATTGTTTGCTCACAGACAGTTGTAGGCAGCACAACAGAATCCCGATCCACAGAAGAGTGTCTCTTTTCTCGGGATGTCAATAAATATACTGGAAGCAGGCCATACCCCTAGGGAAACTCCCTTTCAGTGGATTGGCTGCTCAAAACATATATATCTGATCCCATCATGGGAACAACCCACACCACAATTGCTTAAACCACATAGAATTGTGGTCCAGCCAAGTTGACACACAGCTCCAATTATCACAGTCCATCCCTTGTTAACTTGGCAGTTGTAATTCAGCCACCCTTACAATAAGATTCTGGGTTTGTTTTTCAGCAATATCAGCTCTGTTGCTAGAAGAAATAAGACTTTCTTTCAGAGCACAACTGGAAAAATTGAGGTCTTTTATGCGGTGCTTAAGCTGTGATTCAGCAGCCCAGAGCTCATCTCTCTCTTTCACTACTGTGTCTAGTGTAAGTAGGACCAACCAACCAGCTTCCTTATACTCCTCATGCTGACACATTTGCAGAAAAATATCAAATATGTGATCAGCCAGAGCCTGACTTCTCAAAAGTACTTGATCTTTTGGTGGTGCTATTTTGCATATTAATGTTGCCACCTCACACCATGGATTAGGAGCCCTCTTTACTCATGGAGGCAGGGTCACTAGTGTCTTTACAATTAATCAAATTGGAGAACCAATTTAGAAAGCCCATTCTTATGATTTTGTCTCTCTAGACCCCATTTCTGGTACCAAATTGTGTAGACTGGGTTCTTTAAAGAAGCAAAACCAGTACAGTTTATATAGAGAGAGAAAGAGAAGAGAGATTTATCTTCGGAAAATGGCTCACACATAGAAACTGGTAAGTCCCAATTTCTTGGATCAAAACATCAAGCTGGAGGCTTTTCCTGACACAAGTTGCTGCAGGGGCTGATGAGCTAAAGGTTGGCAGGCAGGATACTGGCTGTTGACTCCAACAAATGTTGAATCCAAGATCACCAGGCCGAATGATGGCTTGTTCGCTCACCGACAGTTGTAGGCAGCACAACAGAATCCTGATCCACAGAAAAATGTCTCTTTTCCCAGGATGTCCATAAATATACTGAAAGCAGGCCACACCCCTAGGGAAATTCCCTTTCAGTGGATTGGCTGCTCAAAACATATACATCTGATCCCATCATGGGAACAACCTACACCACAATTGCTTAAACCACACAGAATTGTGGTCCGGCCAAGTTGACACAAAGCTCCAACTATCACACTTGGTAAGGTGGAGGGTCAATGAAAGCAGGGAAGGCCCTTAACGAGATGGATTGACATAGCAGATGCAGCCATGGGCTCAAGTATAGCAAGGACTGTGGAGCTGGCACAGGTCCGGGCGGTGTTTTGTTCTGCTGTGCATAGGGTCGCTATGAGTTGGAGACAACTTGATAGTACCTAACAACAACAACAGAAACAGGGCAGGTGTGCTGTTATGGTTGATAGTTTGACAGCACCAGGGTATTCACCACCTCTCTCTGGGTGCATTTGGTAGTGGTTGGGAGTCTGGTCATAAATCTCTAATTACTGGTTGTATAGAGCAGCTAAGGGCCTGCTGGGGGGTTGTTGACTACCATCTGTCGTTGATCCAGTGGTGCTGGAGCAGGTGGTGGCAGTCACCCAGTGGTTGGAGCCAGAGATGTGGTGGGTATGGCTGGATAGGGTCACTGGCTCTTGACTCCTGAGAAAAAAATAATAAAAGGAAGAGAGGAAGGAAAAAAAAAAAGAAAAGAAAAACAATGGGGAGGTGAGAATGAAAAACAACGAATAAAGAAAAATAGTGGCACAGTACTGACACAAGTGTTGGCTACCAATCTGGTTGTAGCAGGAATGCATGACTCACTACTTGAGAGTGTGCACTGATGACTGTGGAGGGGCGAGGGTGAGTGCTGCTGGCTGTGGAGGTGACAAGGGGGTGGGCAACTGTTATGCTGGATCAAAAGAAAAAAAAAGGCAGTAGGTGGAAAGGGAAGAAAGAAAATTATAATAAATACACCAAGGGCAGGGCAAAGAGGGAGAAACTAAGAAGAAAAAAAAAAGGAGAGAGAAAAGCAACACAGTACTTGTGCAAGTACTAGCCATGAAACATGGCTGCAGAAAAAATGAAGTGCTCATGCTACAGGAGCATGCACCACTGATTGCAGAGGGATGATGCTTATGATGGCAGGGGTCAGGGCAGCTGCCCCATGGGGTCAAGCAAAAAGGGTGGAAGGAAAAGAAGGAAAAAAATGGAAAGAAAAAAATATTAAAGGGGAGAGGAGAGGACTAAGAATATAGAAAACAATGGCCACACAGTATGGGGCCAGTTGGCAATTCACCTCTCTCTGTATGCTTTTTTGTTCATTGTTTTCATTTAGTCTCTTTCTCTTATCAGTATTTGATCTATATCTTTATCCTTTCCTTTGAAGCTCTATGTTCCAGGATTGTTATCTCTATCAGACAGATAGAGGGTCTGGATAGCATGTCTACCTAGTCCACCATCTTGAATCCTCCTCTGTGCTCTGCAAAATTCTTAAGTGTTACTTAAAAATATAATCTTTCTAGCTCTGGTAGCATAGTGCTTAAGGCACCTTGACTGCTAACCAGGAGACTGGCAGTTCCAACCCACCAGCCACTCCTCGGAAGGAAGATTGGGCAATCTACTTCTATAGTGATACCACCTCGGAAACCCAAGGAGGGGTCACTACGAGTCAGGGCCAACTCAACAACACATAACAACAACATTTCTTTTACATATTCTTAACATGTCTCCTGTTAGTTGAGGGGAAAAGTGGTTTACAGAAAGCTGTTCTTTTCTATTATCCTCTATTAATAGTACACTGCTATTTAGATGTACTTGGATGGAGATTTGGTGTTTATCAAACCTCATAATTTATTAGCTTTTTAATAATAATATGAAATGTGTACTACTGAGTATCTAAAATACATAAACTATTTAATATGACAATACACAATGAAGTATTTAATTTATTCAAATAGTTAAGAATCTACTCTGTGCCAGGTACTCTTCTAGGTACCGAACATATAATGAGCAAGTAAATGTAGAGAATATATACACAAATATACAGTTTTCTGTAAAGGCCTCTCTACTGAAATGGCACAGGAGCAGAGAGCCAGATGGTTGCTTGGCAGAAGGAACATAAGAACAAATGCCCTATGTCTCAGTGGATTTCAGGAAGGGCAAAGAGGCCCAGTAGAACTGAAGTGAGTGGACAAAGGAAGAGTAATAGGAAATATAGTCTGAGACAAGGTAGGGAGGGAGGACAAATCAGGTAAGCCTTTGGGTCATAGTAAGAAGTTTGACTTTTATATTTCATTACATAGAAAGCCATTGACAAATTTTAAGCAGAGGGAGACATCTTTCTTACTTTCTCAAACTTCACTTTCACTACTGTGAAGACAAATATGGGAGCAAGGAGATCAGTTAGGAGGCATTTGATTAATCCATTGAGAGATGTATGATAGGCTGAACCAGAGGGATTTGTGGTAGAGATGGTGAAAAATAATGTCTCTATCTATATTTAGAGGTCCTGCAAACAGGATGAGCCGAGAAAATAAACGTGAGGGATGAGAAAAAGAGAGGTGTCAAGGATGATTCAAGATTTTTCACTGGTGCAACTGGAAGTGGTTTTTGTTTTTCCTTTCCTTTGTTTTGCTTTCTTTTTTTTTCTTTTATGCAGAGGAGAGAGTTATGGAATAAAGAATTTGGTTTTGCACATGTTGTGTTTGAGATGTCTATTAAACATCCATGTGAAAATGTTTACTATATTTGAATCAAAAAAATCCAGAGAGGGTTCTGGGCTGGAGCGGTGATTTTATATTAGCATGTATGTGAGAAAGAAAGCTGAGCCCAGCTAAAGAACACCAGGAAGTCACCATAGATGAGAAGAGAAGGGATATAGCAAACCCAGCCCTAAAGGCTAGCAGTTCCAATCCACCCAATAACACCATAGAAGAAAGGCCTGGTGGTCTGCTTCCATAAGGAATACAGAAAGGAAACCCTATAGAGCAGTTCTACTCTGTAATACACGGGTTCATAACGTGTTGGAGTCAACTCAGTGGCAATGGGTTTGGTTTGGTTTAACCATGTGAGGCTATAGTGCACTTGAAATGGGATTAACCAAATTGAAGTTAGCGTAAATACACACTGGATTTTTTCTCTTCAGGTGGGGTGGTTTCCTTATTTAATTCCCTAAATTTTATTTGTTTTGTAGTTTTGTTGAGAATATACACAGTAAAACACACCAATTCAACAGTTCCTAAGTGTACATTTTAGTGACATTAATTACATTCATTGAGTTGTGCAATCATTCTCACCCTGCTTTCCTGAGTTGTTCCTCCCTCATTAACATAAACTCACTGCCCCCTCAGGTTCCTATCTAAGCTTTTGAGTTGATGTTATCAATTTGATCCCATATAGATAGTTCTTTAAATAGCATATGCTCAAGTCAGACCTGTTTTTACTAGTTAAGCTAAATTGTTTGGTTTTAAGATAATTTCAGTGGATAATTTTAGTTTAAGTTTAAATATTATCTTGGGGCAACAGTATCAAGGGTTCATGCAACCTGCATGGTTCTAAGTCTAAGGTACCTGAGAATTTGAAATTCTGTTCTTCATTTCCCCCTTTTTGATCAGGATTCTTCCATGGAATCTTTGATCAAATGTTCACTAATGATAGCTAGCACATCCAGTTCTCCTGATCTCATGACTAAGGAGGCAGTTGTTCATGAAGGCAATAAGCCACACAGTCCATATCCTCCTCCTGTTCCTAACTCTTCTTCCTCTCTTGCTCCAGGTGAATAGAGACAACTTGCTATGTCTTGGATGACTGCCTGAAAGCTTTCAAGACCCCAGGCACAATGCAATGAACTAGGAGGTAGAATAGAAGCACTAAACACATTAGACCAATTAACGAGAATGTCGCATAATCCTAAAACTCTAACCAAGGAACCAAATCCCATGAGGTGCTTGGTTGTACATAAGCAGCCTCAACAGCTACTCTTTTTTGTCATTGTTGTAAATATATTGATCATGCATCTTTTGCCAATTCAGCTTTTTACAAGTGTACAACTTATTGACAGCAATTACAATAATTGGCTGTGCAACCCTATCCTTAATCAAAGAGATTTTTCCATCACCGTTAATGCCACTTTTCTCCCTCCCTCCTGCCCCTGGCAATCAAATAAACTTTGGCCTTTATGCATTTGCCTTTATTATTCTTTTATATAAGTGAAGTCACATAGAATTTAGCCTTTTTGATTAGCTTATTTCTACTCAGCATAATGGCTTCAAGCTCCATCCGTACTGGAACGTGTATCAAAACTTCATTTTTCCTACTGGCTGAGTAATATTCCATTGTAAGTCTGTCCAACTTTTTGTTTATCCATTCATCCATTGATGGGCATTTATGTTGTTTCTATGTTTTGGCTATTGTGAATAGTGCTGCAGTGAACATTGGCATACAACTCACTTTTTGTGTCTCTGCTTTCAAGTCTTTTATGTATGTACCTGGGAGTAGAATTGCTGAGTCATATGGCTGCTCCAAGGAAGGAAGATGGGGCAATCTACTTCCATAAAGATTTACTGCTTTGGAAACTTGACGGAAGTGAATTATGGTTTTATTGTTGGTAGTTCTAGTTTCAGTTTTTTCAGTAACTGCCACACTGTTATCTGCACTATTTTGCATTCCCACTAGCAATGGAAAGGGTTCTCATTTCCCCATGTTCTTGCCAACATTTGTTATTTTCTTTCTCTCTCTCTCTCTTAACCTTAATCATCCTACACCAGCCTTCTGGTTAGCAGTCAAATGTCTTAGGCACTACACCACTGCGGTTTTGATTTGCATCTCTCTGACGGCTGATGATGCTGAGACATCCTTTCATGTGTTTGGTGGCCATTTGAATTTCTTCTTTTGTGAAATGTCTATTCAAGTCCTTTCCCTATTTTATGATTGGGTTATTTGTCTTTTTATTGTTAAGTTGTTGAAGTTTAAAACATATTTTGGTTATTAGATTCTTGTTGCCTATATGGTTCCCAAAGATATTCTACCAGTCATTAGCTTGTCTTTTCACTTTTTTGGTAAAAGCTCTTGATGAACAAAAGTTTTTAATTTTTATAAGGTTCAGTTTATTTTGTCTTTTGCTGTTTGTGCTTTCATTATTATATTAAATAATCTATTGTTAAAAGCTAGGCCTGATAACATTGCTCTTCCTTGAGCGTCTAAGAATTTAATGGTTTTACTTTATACATTTAGGTCCTTAATGAAGTTTGAATTTGTTTTGTGTATGGTGTGAGGCATGGATCCTGTTTCATTTTTCTTCATGTGGAAATTCAGTTTTCCAGCACCACCATTTATTGAAGAGACTTAATGCCTAAAGCATTTGACTGCTAACCAGAAGGCTGGAGGTTCAAACCCACTAGTCACTCCTCAGAAGGAAGATTGGGAAATCTACTTCCAGAGTGATTCCACCTCGGAAACTCAAGGAGGGGTCACTTTGAGTTGGATCAAATTCCATGGTTTTTTCTTCCTCAATAAATTGAAAGACTGTCACCTTTCTCAAAAATCCGTTGAACATAGATGTATGGGTTTATTTCTAGACTCTCAATTCTTTTCCATTGATGTATGTATCTATTGTTATACCAGTATCAGGATGTTTTGATTACTATAGCTGTTCAGTATGTCTTAAAATCAGAAATTGTTGAGTCTGTTGTGATTCTCTAGTGCTGCTATAACAGAAATATCACAAATGTATGGCTTTAACAAACAGGGATTTATTCTCTTACCATTTAGGAGGCTAGAAGTCCGAGTTCAAAGTTCCAGCTCTAAGGGCTAGGTGAAGGCCCCTCAACTTTGGGCTTCAGCTCTGCTTCTTGCTTCTGGCCCACTGGAGTTGGAGATATCTCTTAACCCAGGCAGCTGCTGGCTGCTGAGGCTAACAAACCAAAAGTCTACAAGTATAATGGCCCAGTCCCAAGAATATCAAGCAACTTGGCTAGCCAGTAGTTCAAGTCCAGAAACACTCCTAAGATCAGCAGGCAACATGGAAGGCTGCTGAATGAAGACTCAGCTAAAAGCAGGATCCAAGCATGCCATAAAGCTAGAGACTTTTCTCAAAGCTTCTTATATATGGAAAGCAGACCACATCCCTAAGGCAGCTACTCAGCTGCTCACAGCAGATTCCACCATCAAGTTGACTACTAATCTCATCATGAAAAATAACTACATTGAGCTAGCTACTCAGCCACTCAAAACCAAGCCCAGCAAAGTTGACACATAACCTTAATTGCTGCAGAGTCCTCATACATTTTTCTTCTTTTGCAACATCGTTTTAGGTATTTAGGACCTTTTTATTCTGTGTATTAAGTTTGATGATTGGTTTTTCTGTTTCTGTAAAGAAGACTGTTGGAATTTTGATCAGGACTATGTTAACTCTGTAGATCACTTTGGGTGTAGATATCTTAACAATATTAACTTTTCCAATTCATAAACATGGAACATCTTTTTATTTATTTAAGTCTTCTTTAATCTTTTTCAGCATTGTTTTATAGTTTTCATCATATAAGTCCTTTACATCCCTACTTATATTTTTTCTTATGTATTTTATCCTCTTAGATGCTGTTATAAAGAATATAAAGAATTGTTTCCCTAATTTCCCTTTCAGTTTTCTCATTACATGTGTATAGAAACTCAACTGATTATATATATATATATATATATATATATATATATATATATACACATACACACACACACATATAGTGATTTGAGTAAAAGTTTATAGAGGAAATTCATTTTCCATACAGTAGTTCATACACATTTTGTTTCATGACATTGACTCCAATCCCCACAACATACCAATTCTCTTCCCACTTCCTCCCTGTAGTTCATTACTTCTTACCTGTGTCCTTCTTTCCTATACATTCCTACCCTCTGAGCTATCTCATTGTGTAAATACTGCCCTTCTGAACTCCCATGATTGATTTTTCTAAGGAGTGTATCTACCTAGTATAAATGTTCACCCTATATAGCTGTCTACTGTTTGGCTGGAGGTTACAAGAGTGTGCTCAATTCCAGACCTGAAAGGTAAGTAGGGGCCATATTCTCAAGAATTTCACCAGGTTCTATCGGACGAGTAATTCGGGTATTTTTATGCTTTTGAGTTTTGTTCCACATTTTTCTCCCACTCTATCCAAGATCTCTTGCACTGATCCGTTTCTGAGTGATTGACAGTAGTAGCTGGACATCATCTAGTTCTTCTGGTGTCATGGTCATATAGGCTGAGGTTTGCCTGGTCCACTTGTCCCTTGGAATAACTGTACCCATACATCTTTGACTTTTTTCATTCTTCTTTGCTCTGGATGAGGAGATACCAGCTGTTGCATCTAGATGGCCTCTTGCAAGCTTTTAAGATTCCAGTTGCTATTCACCAAAGTAGGATGTAGAACAATGTTTTTGTGTAGTATGTTATGTCAATTAAGCTTGATGTCCCACACGACCATGGTCCTGAGCCCCCAGGTCCAACAAGTCACTCCATCAGGGTGGTTGGCCGTGGTGAAGAAGTTATCATAACTTTGCCTCCTGTTAGTTCTGTTTATATGGACATTCTTATAGCACTTACAAATATATGTGTAGAAATATCTTCTGCCAAACTTAAATATGGTCATGGGTATATTCCTTTTTGCCTGTACATAGCTGATCATTTAGCCTGTCTACCTATGTAGCTACCCATTGATTAATGTTTGTTATTATTGATAATGCACTATTGTATATGTAGAAGTATTTATCTTTGTTGTCTCTACCTCTTCTGTACCTCTCTATGTCTTCTTTTTCCTTAGTGTTATTGTGTTGGTCACTCATTTTGAGAAACCCAATTGATTTTTATTTGTTGAACTTGTACCCTGAAACTTTGCTAAATTTCTCTATTAGCTAGACAAGTTCTGGATTCTTTGAGATTTTCTAATATATAGCAGCCTATCATCCATGAATAGACATAATTTTATTACTTCCTTCCCAATCTTGATATATTCCATTTCTTTTTCCTGTCTTATTTCTCTGGCTAGGAATTCTAATACAATAATGAAATAGAAATGGTGAGAGTGGGCATTCTTATTCTAATTTCAAGAGGAAAGCTCTTTCTCCACTAAGTATAATGTTTTGGCTGGATTTTGAAGACTTTAGTATGAAAAACAGAATATAAAATATCTCATTAATGGGAATTCAAAATGGAGTCTCATCAGTAATCACCACACTATTTCTCTCTAGCATCTTAGTGCTTGAAAAACTAGGTACAGCAGTTTGAATTAGAGATTCTCATGCTCTGAACATCTCACTGAGTCAGAGTGCACCAAACTCAGAGGAGCAGAATTAGAGAGGAGAAAGGTACAGGGGAAAAAAATAAGAAGATCTATCCTGTGAGCATCAACAGGCAGCCAAGAAAAACCATCAGAGACTTTTCTGGGGGAGCGAATGGCAGGTGAGAACAGCCATCTGAGACCTCCCTCGGTTAAGGCAGAAGACACACCACAACAGCATACCAGCGACCACTCCAGTATACCAGTGATCACCCCAAGGATCTAACTTCAGCATCTGATTTTATCGGTAACTTGGGTCGGCTAGGTGCAAATGGGCATGTCTAGTGCTGCTGAAACCTGAGCAGAGAGTCCATTGATGCTGCAGGAGGGTGGGCCAGGCGATGTGCCCCTGCAGCAGGTCACCGAGTAGGCTTGGGTCATCTTAGTGGCACTGAGAGGCCTGTGCTTGACTTTATCAGTAATATCGGGACCACAGATTACTAGCAGGCATTCTCCTGACTCCAACTCTGCTGAAACCGAGCAGATCTTTGGTGCTGTGTGTGGGCAGACCCACAGAGGAACTCTCGAGGCAGATCACAGTCTGGGCTGGTGGACCCAGCACCATAGGTGGGTGGGGCCAGAGAGAGAAACCCCCATGGTGGATTATGGAGCTGGGAAGTTGTCTTGCATCAGCTTGTTGGCACCAAGGGGCCTCAGGAGCAAAGTTTTTGCATGTGTCTGAGCCTGGTGGAAAGTGGTGACCCCCTAACAACTGGAGTCTTTGCTGAAATTGGCTACAGGCCTGTAAATAACAGTATGATGTCATTGGTAGCAGCCCACTCAAAGCCTTAGAAACTGTCCCTAGCAACAGCAAGCTTTCCTTCCTCTGCTCTGACCTTCTCTGCCAATAACTTCACTCATCCAATAGAAGAAACCACACTCAGCCAACATAAAACCTCCCAGTTTGAACTCTAAACCCTCTTTGTGACAAACAGAAAGCCATGTCCACATTCCACACAGTGATTCCACCATCACAAAGAAAACTGCAAAGCAACTCAGCATACCTGAATTAAAAACTTAAAAAAAATGATAATAAAATACACCAACTTCACCTTTTCAAAATATTAAACCATAAAACCAAGATAAAACAAAACAATACATAACCAACAGTTAAAGATAACCTCAAAATGTCTAGGAAACAACAGGCAACCTCAAATCAAACAAACAAACAAACAAACAAACAGACAAAAACAGGGCAAGGCATTAGAAGCAAAACCACAAAAAAAGGTCTCATTAAACATGAAGGAAGTGGAGGCAATAGAATTATCTGAGAAGGAATTTAGAAGGTATGTTTATAGAGCTTTACAAGAGCCTAAGGAAACCCCAAACAGAAACAAGGAGAACACAGAAAGTTCCCTGGAAGAACTCAAGAAAATCATTCAAGAACAAAATAATAAGATTAATGCACAATCAGAACTCATACAAAAACAGCAGTTAGAAATCCTGAAGATGAGTACCAAAATTACAGAATTATACAACACAGTAGAAGCACAAAAGAGCTAAGAATTATATGGGGTGACATGAAAAGACACCGAATAAGACTCATTGCAATTCCAGAACAAGAAGAGGTGAAAAAAAAAAAATTGAGAAAATTGTGGATGACCTGCTAACCGAAAACTTCCCCATATCATGAAAGAAGAAAAGATATTTGTCCAAGAAGCTCGTAGAACCCCACACAAGATAGATCCCAAGAGAAAAACACCAAGGCATGTCATAATCAAACTCTCCAAAACCAGAGACAAAGAAAAAGTTTTGAGAGCTGCCTGGAACAAAAGAAATATTCCTTATAATAATCAAACAGGCTGAGCTCCAATTACTCAGCAGAAACCATGCAAGCAAGAAGACAATGGGACAGCATATATAAAACACTGAACAAAAAGAACTTCCAACCAAGAATCCTGTATCCAGCCGAATTATCCATCAAATATGAGGGTGAAATCAAGGCATTCTCAGAAATTACGGGATTTTGTAAAAACCAGATCAACCCTACTAGAAATACTTGAGGGAGTTCTTCCAAAATAGAACCCACAACAGAGATCAACAAAATCAGGATAAGTGGCATCAACACTAAAACCAAATCAGAAATAGAAACTCAAAATAAGACCATAAAACATTGTACTATAAAAACCAAGGAAGTCAATCTGCACACACCAACAGCAACTAACCTATCAGAGGGAATAAAACTTATGGGTACAAACTTCCAAATGCAGAGGAAAACAGGACAATGTCTTCACAGTACACACTGTTCTAAAAATGTAGAGACAAGAATATACTCCAAGGTAACCACAGAGAAAAGTAAAAATCCCCCTAAGCCAATCCAGAAGAAAGAAAACATGGGTTTAATAAGCACAAAACTAACAATAAAGAAGAAAATGGAGAAAACATTAGCCAACAAACCAAACTCAGCACAGAAAAGCATATGGACTAAGGAAACACCAACAACACAACAAAAAAACACAATAGAATGACAGCAATCAATTCATACCTGTCACTCATTACACTCAATGTGAATGGACTAAATGCACCTATCAAGAGAAAGAGAGTGGCAGACTGGATAAGAAAAGAAGACCCATCGATATGCTGCCTACAAGAGACCCACCTTAGACACAGAGATAAAAACAAATTAAGAGTTAAGGGATGGAGAAAAATATACCAAGCCAATGTAAACCAAAAAAGATCAGGAGTGACAATATTAATCTCTGATAAAATAGACATTAAGGTGAAAAACATCATAAGAGATAAAGAAGGACATTATATGATGCTGAAAGAGTCAATCGACAAACAAGACATTACAATAATAAATATTTATGCACCCAAAGAAAGTACTCCAAAATACATGAATCAAATATTAACTGAATTAAAGGGGATAATAGACAATTCTATAATAGTAATCAGAGAGTTTAACACACCATTTTCAAAGATAGACAGGTCAACTAGAAAAAAAATCAACAAAGATACAGAAGAACTCAACAATACAATCAACCAACTCAATCTCATAGACATATACAGAGCATTTCACCCAACAGAAGCACAATTCACATTCTTCTCCAGTGCACGTGGATCCATCTCCAGAAGAGACCATATGTTAGGACACAAAACAAGGCTCAATAAATCAAGAGCATTGAAATACTACAAAGATCTTTTTGGACTGCAATGCTATAAAATTAGAGATTAATAATAGGAAGAGCAAGGAAAAAACATCAAATATATGGAAACTGAACAACTCACTGCTCAAAAACTACTCAGTAATAGAATGGATAAAAACTGAAATTAAAAAAAAATCCTAGAAACAAGTGAGAATGAAGATACATCATAGTAAAACCTATGGGACACAGTGAAAGCAGTACTCAGAGGACAGTTTATAGCAATAAATGCATGCATGAAAAAATAAAGAAACAAAATCAACACTCTAACTCATCAACTCCAACAACTAGAAATAGAACAACAAAAGAACCCTATAGTATCTAGAAGCAAGGAAATAATAAAGATCAAAGCAAAAATAAATGAAACAGAAAACAAAACAAAACAAAAAATAGAGAAAATCAACAAAACAAAAAGCTGGTTCTTCAAAAGGATTAATAAAATTGCTAAACCATTGGCAGACCTAATGAAAGAAAGAGAAGATCCAAATCACAAGAATTGTAAATGAAAATGGTGTCATCACAACAGAACCAACTGAAATAAAAAAGATACAGAATATTATGAAAAACTGTACACCAATAAATTTGACAGCCTAGAAGAGATGGACAAGTTTCTAGAATCACAAGACCTACCTAAACTATCCCACTCAGAGACAGAAAACTTGAACACACTTATAACAAAAGAAGAAATTGAACAGCTCATAAAAATACTTCCCACAAAGAAAAGCCCTGGCCCTGATGATTTTACTGGAGAATTCTATCAAATATTCAGAGAAGAGTTGACACCTATGCTACTCAAGCTATTCCAGAACATAGGAAAAGATGGAATACTCCCAAACTCATATTATGAAGCAAGCGTAACACTAATACCAAAAACAGGAAAAGACACCACTAGAAAGGAAAAGTACAGACCAATATCCCTCATGAACGTAGATGCAAAAATCTTTAACAAAATCCTGGCCAACAGAATCCAACAACATATCAAAAAATTATTACACCCAGACCAAATGGGATTCATACCAGGTTTACAAGGGTGGTTCAACATTGAAAATCAATCAATGTGATCCACCACATAAAGAAAACAAAACAACCATATGATTATATCAATTGATGCAGAAAAGGCATTTGATAAAATCTAACATCATTCCTGTTCAGAACTCTCAGCAAAATAGGGATAGAAGGAAATTTCCTCAACATAATAAAGGGTATATATGCAAAGCCAATGACCAATATCATTATTAATGGAGAAAGACTCAAGTCATTCCCCTTATGAACGGGAACCAGACAGGGATGCCCTCTATCACCACTTCTATTTAACATTGTATTGGAAGTCCTGGCCAAGGCAATAAGGCAAGGAAAACAAATAAATGGCATACAAATTGGCAAAGAGGAACTAAAATGATCTCTATTTGCAGATGATATGATCCTGTACATAGAAAACCCAAGAGACTCAATAAAAATGCTACTAGAACTAAGATTCAGCAAAGTGGCAGGATACAAGGTCAACATACAAAACTCAGTTGGATTTCTCTACACCAGCAAGGAGTCCTCTGATAAAGAAATAAGGGAAACAATACCATTTACTATAGCTACTAAAAATATATAATACCTAGGAATAAACCTCACCAAAGACACAAAAGACCTATACAAAGAAAACTATAAAACACTGCTACAAGAGACAACAAGGGCACTACATAAATGAAAGAACCTACCTTGTTCATGGATAAGTAGACTAAATATTGTGAAAATGTCAA
>NW_006921676.1:8817655-8834708 GCF_000298275.1 Orycteropus afer afer | reverse complement strand
TATCTGATAAAGGACTTATCCTCAAAATCTATAGAAAACTTCAATACCTCAACACCAAAAAGACAAATAACCCAATTCACAAATGGGCAAAAGACTTGAACAGACACTTCACCAAAGAAGATATACAGTCAAAAGACAAACACATGAGAAATTGCTCACAATCATTAATCGTTAGAGAGATGCAAATCAAAACAACAATGATATATCTCACCCCAACAATAATAGCAAAGTTCAACAGGTCAGAAAATAACAAATGCTGGTAAGGTTGCAGAGAGATTGGAACTCTTGTGCACTGCTGGTGGGTTTGTAAAACGGTACAACCATTGTGGCAAACGGTATGACGTTTCCTTAAAAAGCTGAAAATAGAAGTACCATTTGACCCAGCAATTCCATTACTAGGAATATATCCTAAAGAGGTGAGAGATAGCGCATGAACAGACATATGTACACCTATATTCATCACAGCACAATTCACTATAGCAAAGAGATGGAAACAACCTAAATGCCCATCAATGGATGAGTGGATAACCAAATTATGGTGTATGAACACAATGGAATGCTGTGCCACATTAAAGAACTATGAGGGATATGCGAATCATGTCACAACGTGGATGAACCTGGAGGTTCTTACATATGCATAACGGCTCCTTTCTGGGTGAATATTGTATTTTGTCCATATGCTAGAAACAAGGGGGGAAGAAAAAGACTATT
Source organism: Orycteropus afer afer (assembly GCF_000298275.1). Lineage (NCBI taxonomy): Eukaryota > Metazoa > Chordata > Mammalia > Tubulidentata > Orycteropodidae > Orycteropus > Orycteropus afer. The sequence goes on along the minus strand of NW_006921676.1, from coordinate 8,833,997 downwards.
AATTCACAAAAACATACCCTGCAGTTGGGTTCTTGTGTCTGTCAGTGAACTTGTGTATAGAGATTGCTAAGACAAGAATTCCTAGCATCTGGTCCCCTGAGAAGCTGGTGTTCCAAGGACACAGTTCTCCCCCTCACCTTGGGATTGTTTCCAAGAGCTATCTGAATGATGCTCAAAAACACTACAATAGCCCTTGGAAATAAATTAAAAGTTTTCTTAAAAATACTCCAAACTCTTTAAGAGATACCAAAAACCAGCTTTGGGATCCACATCTATTCAGTTATGATTCAGCAATGAAAAGCTCTCTTAAGAGGAAACAAATTAAGGCTACTTTGGAAAACACCTTGGCTACTTTCTTTTTGTCTTAAATTTAAGAGGCCTCAGAGAAAAAGGAGAAACTCTCCTCCCCCAATATTTATTTTTATGTAAAAAAGCCTCCAAGGGAATCGAAAACATAGCTGCCTAATAAGGAGGTCATCTTACTTTGAGGCCATCACAATTCCATTTTCACTCTGCCAAATATTTGCTGAGTGCATAACTATGAGGGGCATGGGGTGGGAGGAGGCTACTGGGCAGGGAGGGGAGGAGACTGGGTTAGGGTTGGGGATGGTAATTGGGGAGTGAAACCAAATGTGCAAAAAGTGTTGAATGAAAAACAAACTCTGCTCTGTAAACGTGCAGCTAAAGCACAATAAAAAAATAATAATAATAGAAAAATAAATATTGCTGAGTGCCTGCATTATTCTGGTGCTTGTCACCTAATGTTCTTCTACTCAAAAAGAAAAAAAAATATAGCAAGTAGAAAATGTGGTTAAGTATTGAGATAAATAGTTGTTAATCATTTTAAATTAAACTTTGATAGCAAAACCATCATCAATGAGGAAAAATCTGGTTTCCTGGTCTAGAAACTGATGATTAACACATTTGCCTTTACTCACTAAAGATGTCTTTCTTCTGGAGAAATGCTCTCATATATGAAAACTTCTTGAGGGTAAAATCCATTAAATTCTTTGAAAGTTGGTATCTTAGTTTCCTAGTGTTGTAATACAAATACTGCAAGTAAGTGGCTTTAAAGAATAAAAGTTTATTTTCTCACAGTTTGTGAGACCAAAAGTCCAAATCAGGGTCTTGACAGAACCAATTCCTTCCTAGTAGATAGCTCCAGGCACTTCGTTATTCCTTGGCATCTGTCTTCCTCTGTTGTTGTTGTTGTTATGTGCCATCAAGTTGGACCTGACTCACAGCAACCCCTCTGTGGCTTTCCGAGGCAGTATCGCTATGGAAGTAGTTTCCCCAACTCCTCTTTCTGAGGAGTGGCTGGTAGGTTTGAACCACCAGTCTTCTGATTAGCAGTCAAGTCAAGGCACTATGCTACCAGAGCTCCTAGTGTGTATGTATCTCTGTGTCTAAACTGCTCTTTTCATAACTCAGATTAGATTTAGAACCCACCCTTCTTGGATACAATCTAATTAAAAGGACAAAGAAAACCCTACTTCTAAATAGGATTATATCCACAGGAATCAGAATTAGGATTCAAATATATATTTTGGTAAAGAATAATTTAATTCATAACAGGCAGGTATAAAAATTGACTGAATTTCCCAGCTACGGGTATCAGTTGTGGTGGTGGTGATAGTTAGATACTATGGAGTCAGCTCTGCCTTATAGCAGCCCTATGTATAAAAAAAACCCAAAAAACCCTTCTGTTGTTGTTGTTGTTGTTATGTGCCATCGAGTCGGCCCCGACTCATAGCGACCCCTCCTTGGGTTTCCAAGGCAGTATCACTACGGAAGTAGGATTGCCCAACCTTCCTTCCGAGGAGTGGCTGGTGGGTTTGAACCGCCAGCCTTCTGGTTAGCAGTCAAGTGCTTTTAGCCACTATGCTACCAGAGCTCCTAAAAACCCTTCTAGTCAGAGCCAATTCACAGTGACCCCTCCTTGGGTTTTCGAGGCGGTATCACTATGGAAGTAGATTGCCCAATCTTCCTTCCAAGGAGTGGCTGGTGGGTTTGAACCAGAAGCTTTCTGGTTAGCAGTCAAATAGGCACTACGCCACCAGAGCATTATGCTATATGTATAACAGCTCAAAGTTCTGCCCAGTCCTGGGCCATCCTCACAGTAATATGTTTGATATGTTGCAGCCATTGTGTCAGTCCCTCTCATTGAGACATCAGTTGTTGCTGTTTCATGCTGCCAAGTAGATTTTGACTCATACAGACACTATAGGGCAGAGTAGAACTGCTCCATAGGGGGTGAAATTTTTACAGAAGCAGATCATCAGGGCTTTTCTCCTATGAAGCTTCTGTTGTTGTTGTTGTTGTTATGTGCCGTCAAGTCGGCCCTGACTCATAGCGACCCCTCCTTGGGTTTCTGAGGAGGTATCACTATAGAAGTAGATTGTCCAACCTTCCTTCTGAGATGTGGCTGGTGGGTTTGAACCGCCAGCTTCTAGTGGGTTTGAAATGTCAACCTTTAGGTTGACAGCCAAGTGCTTAACCACTGCACTACTGGGGCTCCTTGATGCATCAGTACAAAACCCCATTGTCATGGAGTCGATTCTCACTCATAGTGACACTGTAGAACAGAGTAGAACTGCTTCATAGGGTTTCCAAGGCTGTAAATCTTTATGGAATCATCTTTCTCCCGTAGAACAGCTGTTAACTGCTCAAAAGTTTCAAACTGTCACCTTTTGGTAAGCAACGAGAGCTCCTTGAGACATCAGTAGATCTCCTTATTTCCATTTCCAGCTACCCCTGTAACCCTGTCTCCCTCTCAATTGTCTCAGATCAAGATATTGAACATGAACTGCCTTAACCATTGTCCCAGTGCTGGGGTCACCCATGTGTCAATGACTCTGCACCCTACACTCTGTTCACCTCACCCAGACTATTCTTCACTGAATCCGGTTGATTACTGAAAGAAACTCTTGTTTTCTTTGAAAATACAATAACCCAAATGATTCACAGGACCTGGAATTCAGTTATGTTCCTGAAAGGAAAAAGCACTTCCTGGATTGAGAATATACTATTACTGGAGCTCTGGTAGCATATAATACCTAAGGCATTTGACTGCTAACCAGAAGGCTGGCCGTTCAAACCTACCAGCCACTCCTCAGAAGGAAAGTGGGACTATCTACTTCTGTAGTAATACCACCTCGGAAACCCAAGGAAGGGTAGCTATGAGTCGGATCTGACTTGATGGCAGTGGGTTTGGTTTTCTTGCTTTTTGTCAGTGAATTTGCCATCACTTCACCAAATGCAAGCTCTCAGGACTTTACAGATTATCAATATGCTTAAAGGAAAAAAACAAAACAAAACATGGTGGTTCTAGGTGTTAGTGCTAAATATGTGGCAGATATACTTTGAATTTGGATTATTCTTGGTGGGGAAGAGGTCCCCCCCCCAAATGAAACACAGAACAAAGGAGAACAACTGGAAGATGTGGAAAGAAATTCCCTCCATGATGAAGAAAAGGCTCCTACATTTATAGGAAGCCAGTTAATTTAGAAGGTAGATGAGCATTCTCTTTGGGTGACCTCAAAAATCTCCCATGTTTCCCCCACATGTTAGGTTTTTAAAATGTAAAACCAAAAATCAAACCCACTGCCATCAAGTTGATTCCAACTCATAGTGACCCTTATAGCATTTCAAAGGCTATAAATTTTTATGGAAGTAGATTGTCCCATCTGCCTTGTGGTGGTTAAGTTTGTGTGTCAACTTGGCTGGGCCTGGTTGAGGGGCTGGGCAGCTGAATGCAGTTTTTCCGCATGGTGAGATTGGTAATTAACTCCATGGTGGAATCTACTGGAACAGCTTTGGGTATGTGGTCTTCTTCCCATAGATAAGAAGCAGCTTTGGGAATGGTCTCTAGCTTATGGCACACTTAAACCCTGCATGTAGCTATGTTGTTTAGCAGCCTGCCATGCTCTGCTGACCTTGGGACTTACAATGGACTTCAATAAATGGCCTGCCATGTGGTTTGGTAATATTAGGACTGTGCCTTTTTAGTTGTCAACCTTGGGTTTGTCAGTCTCAGCAGCCAGCAGCTCTCTGAGTGAAGAAATCCTCCAGCTTCAATGGACCAGGAGCAGGAGGCAGAGCAGAAGCCCAAGGTTTAGGGGCTTTCACTCAGCCCTTGGAACCTGGCACTTCGAACTCACACTTCAAGGCTCCAAACTGTAAGAGAGTAAACTCCTATTTGTTAAAGCCCATCCCATTTGTGGTATATTCTTGTCAAAGCAGAGCTAGGTAACCAGAACATTCCTCCTGCAGAGCAGCTGGTGGATTTGAACCACTGACCTACCAGTTAGCAGCCAAATGCCTTACTCACTGTGCCACAAGAAATCCTTTTAAGATGTAAAGTGACCTGAAAAAAGGCAACTTATGGATTCAAGTGGTAATTTTTATTCAGAAGTATAATCATTCAGGACCATGTTGACTATAAATGTCAGCTGAATCAACCAGAGCTGGTCAGTCAGTTTAACAGTTTAATCAGGGCACCTGATGCCATTAGCCTTTGGAGAGAAGACAGCATTGGGTCCAACTGAAAGCAGCAGGGGTGGGGATGGGGTGAAGCAGGGATCAAAAATGATCCTGTTTTCCTCTGTCTTCAACCCTTGGACATGAATGCTGCGGCATTCTGTGCCTCAGTTACCTCTTGTGAGTATTGAGGAGCAATGTGTCCTGTTTTTGCACAGACCTGTGAAACCCTTTGAGATCCTCTAAGCAAGGTCTTCTCTGGTGTGTGTAGTACACTGTAATCTAAACATGGGGAAGAGAAACCGTTTGAAACATACTTTCTTTATTGATAAAATTACCATTTTTTTTCATAAATGTGCATTGAAGCCCAGGGCTATGAAGACAGTGTGACATAGCACCATTTTGCATCATATTAAATCCAAAATCCATCCTTTGTGAAAGTTTCCCCATGTCCTCATAAAGGGGAAAACTGGAGCAGTATTGAATTCACAAGGCTGTTTTCTGTGTACACAATACTAAGCAGAAAATTGAAACAGAGGGTTACTGCAGAAAACACATTGTAGCGAGTTATATAGCCTGTATTATTTCTTCTTTATTAAGTCCAGACATGATAAAGAGTTCCCGCTCCTCCCTGGGGTGTGGACAAGTGGATGTCTAGAACTCTTGCAGGCAACAATTATCTTTATAAATAGCCTGGTGAATGCTCCGTCTCCCATATTCTCTGCAACAGCACATAGAAGTGCAGGGTCCCATCCCACAAACAGCACTTCAGCCTTCACAAATAATCACACATAATAAAGCCAGGTATTAGTCACACAACTGGGGTCTACAGGAGAAAAGCTGAAACATAAAGAAAGGTTAATCAATGGCAACCCCACCTGAAAAATGTGTTTTCAGAAACATCTTCACTTTCAACACTCCAGGCTCCATTAGCAGAGTACAGATGGCGCCCAGACACAAGGCGTGATGAACTTGGCCCTGGGGAGACTGGAGTGGGAGAATTTCTGGAAATTATAAATACACTGGCCTTCCATTTATGTTTGGAATTCATGCCATGGGCTCCACATAGTACCTAGAGGATCTTACCCATAGGACAAAAAAGATCTTTCTGTGTTTCCCTCCTGATTTAAGTTACAAGCACCTTCTGCTATTTTAATTACCAAGTTTTTGAAATACTGTGCAGTATTCCACTTTGGTGAGCCTTGTGTATTGTAGGACTTCTTATGGAGAAGGAATCTCAAGGGGGTTAATATTAAGAGAAGGTGTATCTGCATCTAGCTGGGGCTGTGATAAATGAGGTAGACAAAACAACCCTCTTAGGAAATATGCAAATCTTTGATGAAAAGAATAGGCCCATCAATAGCTCATTGTGTAACCGGGCAAATTAATCCAAACCATTAGACTCCTTACCTATAAAATGGAAATAAAACATGAACCAACTCCAAAGGTTTTGTGATTATATTTGTAACTTTACATACCAAACCCACTGCTTTTGAGTGAGTCAGATCCAACTCATAGTGACCCCTCCTTGGGTTTCCGAGGCAGTATCACTACGGAAGTAGATTGCCCAACCTTCCTTCCGAGGAGTAGCTGGTGGTTTGAACCACCAGCCTTCTGCTTAGCAGTCAAATGCCTTAGGCACTAAGCCACTAGTGTTTAAATAATACCTATTTTGTAGCTAGCTGGTCATCTCTCTTCCTCAGCCCTTAGGCCTTCAGTAAGACAATTGACATCTAGCATGGTGGACATGGGGATAGAGCAATTTTGGTTAAAATGTGAGCACAGAAAGGAACCCTTGTTGTTGTTAAGTGCTGTTGAGTCATTTCCGACTCATAGCGACTCCATGCACAGCAGAACGAAACACTGCCCGATCCCGCGCCAGCCCCACAATCCCTGCTATACTTGAGATCATCATTGCAGCCACTGTATCAATCCATCTCTTTGAAGGCCTCCCCCACTTTCGTCGACCCTCCACCCTATCAGGCATGACATCTTTCTCCAGGGAATGGTCCCTTCTTACAACATGACCAAAATAGGTGAGACGAAGGCTGACCATTCTTGCTTCCAAGGAGCATTCTGGCTGCACTTCCTCCAGGACAGATCTGTTAGTTCTTTTAGCAGTTCATGGCACTTTCAGCATTCTCCGCCAGCACCACAACTCAAAAGCATCAACTCTTTTTCGGTCTTCCTTATTCATTGTCCAGCTCTCACATGCATACCAGGCGATTGGAAATATCATGGCTTGTGTCAGGCGCACCTTAGTCCTCAATGAGATATCCTTGCTCCTCAGCACTTGAAACAGTTCCTTCGCAGTTGACTTTCCCAATGCTACACATCGTCCAATGTCCTGACTGCTGCTTCCATTGGCATCGATTGTAGAACCAAGCAATGTGAATTCTTTGACAACCTCAATCTTCTCTCCATTTATTGTGCTGCTGCTTATTTGTCCAGTTGTGAGGATTTTTGTTTTCTTTATATTGAGACATAATCCATACTGCAGACTGTATTCTTCAACCTTCATCAGTAGGTGCCTTAAGTCAGCCCCAGGGTTACAGGTGAGGAGAGACAACTCAGGGATTCCCGAAGTAGCAAGTGGGAAGAGCAGGTGAAAGGGGATTAAAAGCCAGGAACCCAGACAGAGGAAAGGAACCCTAGAGACATCTAATCCAGGAGTTTATAACGACGGGGGACACTGCTGCTCTAGAGGGCAATCAGGACTGGGTGGTGGTGATTTAGGGACTCTCTTTATATATAGTAGATAGAAACAGGTATGCTAAAAGGTCCTGCAGTTCAGGGGACAGTCATGCATGAAAAAGACATTTCCTGCCCAAAATGCTATTTGAGAAACATAAAAGTTCAACCTCCACACTTTACATATGAGAAACTAAGGCTCAATGAGGCAAAGAGTCTTAGATTTTCTCCAGAGAACTTTGGAGAGGGAAAGCAGGGTAAGAGGGCAGCAGATATTGGGGAAAGAGTGGGGCTCACATTTCTTGAGAACCTGTGTGTGCCAAGCCCTAGGTACACGGTATCATCTGTGTTCCTTGTTATAAACCTGTTGGGGGTCTTTTTATCCCCATGTTGTTATGGGAACTGAGCTGCAAGAGTAGTACCTTGCCCGATGTCACATATCTGGAAAAGACAGAGTATGGATCTGAGCCTGGTTTTATCTGACTCTACAATCCCTGCTGCTTTCTCCAAGGGAGAGAGTAAGAGGCACTATTTTCTCAGAATTCAGGTTTGCTTTTAAATTAAAGTGGCATTTTCTGAAGTGGTGGAATTTCATTGTACCAAAAGGACTGGGTAGAGGTGGGAGGGTGGAGGTAAGGAATTATATAATCAAATGTATTCAGGAAATACCACATAGTATATCATCCTTGAGATTAAAAAAAAAAAAAAAATCAATAAAAGGGCTGAGATGTCTACAGTAAAGACTTATTTTTAATTCAGCATTTTCATTTGTCTTAATAGTGCTAAGTGCTATAAGAAAACTGCATGTCCACTGTACCAGTTAGTACACCCACTCCTCGCTTATTGACATGGTTAGGTTCCAGAGACTGGTCACTGTGCAGAAATTGGCATTATGTGAAAATGGAGGATGACCACATCACATCACAAATGGAGGATGACTTCATCATTATATAGCTTCCAAACTACATAATTAAAAAGCTGCCAAATTACATCATTGCGTAACTGCCAAACCACTGAGAATCATGGCCCAGGCAAGTTGACACACAACTTTAACCATCACAGCCAGTATTACTCTCTCTTAGCACTTTGGCATTCATTACTGCCAGATGTACAACATTAAAGGAGCTCTGGTGGTGTAGTGCCTGAGGCATTTGACTGCTAACCAGAAGGCTGGCGATTCAAACCCACCAGCCACTCCTTGGAAAGAAGGTTGGACAATCTACTTCCATAGTGATACCACCTCTGAAACCCAAAGAGGGGTTGCTATGAGTCAGATCCAACTCGATGGTAATGAGTTAGCTGAGTACATCATTAATGCACAAAATAATCAGATAGTAGATTTTTTACTATGGTCATAAACACAAAATGTCAGATAATAAGAGAGTTGACAAGTGAGGACTAGGTGCATTGAATTCAGCTACAGGTAACAACAAATCTGATGATAGAGTTCATACAGAAAGGAGTTTTGATTTTATCCCATCACAAAAAGCACTGAATTGTGATTGGTCTGGGAACACAACAATATCAAGACTATTGTCTCTGCAATTCTTTTAAGTTTTCCCTCATGGTCAAAAGATGGCTGTTATCACCACAGTCAAGTCCTCCACGTTCAAGGCAGGAAGGAAGAGGCATGACAAAGGGGACAGGAAAGTAAAGTGTAGTACTGGCCAACTTCTTACATTTCACTGGCCATGACTGACACTTAGCACTCTAACTGCAAGGGGGTTGGGAATTTTAAAGCATGGAGCTTTCCAGCTTTTATAGTAGAAGAAGAAAAGGGTGGGAAGGACTTAGGCCTGTGTGCTGGGTGAGCAAACCTATAAGTGATACCTATTGCATGCTAGGTGTTATTCAAAATGTTGGGGGTGCACAAAGGTGATCAAAACAGTCTCTGCTCTCATGGAATTCAATGTATAGTATAATATATTTGTATTATGTATATAATTCATATTATATGCATTGTTGTTGTTGTTGATATGTGCCATCGAGTCGGCCCCAACTCATAGCGACCCCTCCTTGGGTTTCCGAGGCAGTATCACTATAGAAGTAGGATTGCCCATTATATGCATATTTGTATGAAAATGTATATTGGTAAGGAAACATAAGACACACTAGTAAACAAATGAAATGAGGTGATAGACTGAAAACTGCATTTGTCTTCTCCTTGATAGGGAAGGAGTGCTCAGTATAGCTTCTCATGAAGCAGGCCTCATCCATTAGTTTGGGTCATAAGTCTAGAAATATGGTCCTGAGGACCATGCTTTTCTGGAGATATCTAAAGATTACTCACACAGAATCATACCATGTGAGTGCTGTGATGTGCCTAGGAGTTAAAGGGTGGGCACAACTGACTACTAATACTCTTGAGACTCTAGGAGAGTACAGAAGAGGACCTAAAATGTTCCTGTTTGGGATTGAAATGTGTTCCCCTAAAATATATGCTGAAATTCTGACCCTTATACTTAAAACTATGACCCTGCTTGGAAATAGGGGATTTAATTTTATTATGTTAATGAGGTCATATGAATCAGAGTAGAGTAAATCCTAAACCTAATAATTTCTGAGTTATAAAAAGAACAAAGTAGGCACAATCACGTACACATAAGGGAAGAGAGGTGCCACATGAAGATCACCAAGGACCCAAAGAACACTCAGGGCTAACAACAAGGAAGGGCCTTATCCTGATTCAGATGCAGAGCCTTAAGAGCTGTGAGAAAATACATTTTTGTTCTTCAAAGCCACCTACTTGTAGTATTTCTGTTACAGTTGCATTAAGAAACTAAGGCAGTTCCTATGATTCCTTGTGTGTGTGACAAGGAAGCTAGCCTAGGAAGAAGACTGGTGGACTGCCCTTGTTGTTGTTGTTATGTACTGGTGAGTCAGACCCGACTCATAGCGACTGCCGTTAGGTCATCCATAAACACAAGAGGAGCTGCAGTGTATAGTGCTTGTTTGTACCCTGAGGAGACTCCACTATCTTTCTGGAGGTCCATTCCACCAAGACAAAGTGGAACTTCACCCAAGGAAGCTACACTACATATACCCTGCCCAGTGCTACTCAGCCCCATAAGCTAAACAGAAAAATACACAGGGCCCCTCCTAATCTCATCAGTGAGCAAACCATTGCATCAGACACTCCTCCTTCCCTAACTTTCCTATTTTCTTTCTCTCCCTGAGAGGATTTGTAAATAGACCTGAAATAATAATACTTAAATTTGACTGAATACTTATCTGAAATAGATTTAATTTTATAATAAAAATGAGTAAAGTACTTGGATGATACAACATTCAATCTGCTGCCAAGGGGAAATAGAACTCTGGAAAGAAAATTAATTTTGGCATTAATTAATTGACTGTCCACATATATTACATAGCTATATATATACATTTCTAATTACATGCATGAAGAGTGGAAAAACAGATTTCGCAGTGACTTAGTTACCTAGTACTGCTGTAACAAAAAATATCACAAGTGGGCGGCTTTAAAGAACAGAAATTTACTTTTTCATAGTTCAGGAGACTAGAAATCTGAATTCAGGGCTTGGCTCTAGGGGGAGGTCTTTCTTTATCTATAGCTAGCAATCTTTGGAGTCCCTTGGCTTGTAGCTGTATCTTCTGTGTGTGTCTTTCTTTTCATAGCATCTTCCCCCTGTGTGCTTTTTGTCTATTCTACTCCTTTTATAATTCATAAGTGATTACATTTAGAACCCACCTTACTCAAGTATGACCTAATTAACATAGCAAAGACTCTATTTCAAACAGAAATATACACCCACAGGTATAGGGACCAGGACTTCAAAACATATTTTCAGGGCACACACCACAATCCATGAAATACAGGGAAATCAGTAGTTCTATTTTGAAATCAGGAGTTCTGCTTCAAATGCTATATTGAATTTGTCTATTGGACATCCAACTCAAACAGTTGGATAGAAACATCTAGGGTCAGGAATAGCCGGCGTGGCTTGAGATAATAATTTGGAAGTCATCAGCATGTGGATCATACTTAAAGCCACGGAACTAGGAGAAAACACATAGGAAAAAAGTTGGCCATCATAAGCACCAGTGACCCAAGCCTGGCTTGTGGACGCACATTTGAGCTCCCAGAGAAACAGTCCCCATTTGAGACACTAGAGACTTTGAAGACGATGGCCAGCTTAGTTTTATGCAGGTATATAGTGTGTCCTGTAGGTATTTTTGTCCCCAGTGCTGAACACAGAGTCTCACCCAAAACAGATGCTCAGCGAATGAGTAGAATTGTATTAAGACCTTGAGCTGCCAGTAACAGAATGATTTTAGCCAGTATAAGTGAAAAGACGGGCTTATTTTAAGCACGTAGTACATTCTTGGAAACTGAGGACAGGAAGAAACTTTGACCCAGGCAGTTCATCAGGAAGCAGGGAGCTCTTTTTCTCCCTCTTTTCTCTGCTTGTAAGAGACAGTATCTCTGTTTCTCTATATGGTAGAGCATGACAAGTTTCCTTGCTTGTTTCCTTTCCAGTCATATGCAGATACTGATAGCCTCTCAGTGCCAATTCCAACTTCCCAGAAGTCTGTGAGATGAGATGAGCTTAGATAAAGTGTCCACCTTTAGTAAAGCCCACTTTTTTCAGCAAGGATTGAGGTCATTTAGTGAAAACCCTAGGTTCCTTTTACCAATCAAGGCTTGACATGATTCTGGATCCTGAGAGCATCATGACTAAGCAATTTATTTCCAAGCTTTCCATGAGTTGGAGCTACATTTCTGGGGAGAGATGGTAAAACAGGGAAAGGTAGGTTGAATAAAAGCAAAAGACTCATTCAAGATGAACTCTCCTAATCTCAGTGAGGACCCCTGGGGAAAGGAAGAGGAGCTACAGTGTCTCCTGGACTTTGTTCCTAAAGAAAGCTGGAAGGCTCTCTAGGTGTCTAGCAGACAAGTATGGATTTTAACCCTTGCCATTATTTGAGAGTACAGATTCTGTTATAGATTGAGCACATGTCCCACAAAAATACATGCAAATTGACTGGCTGATGATTTTCTGTGGTTTTGCAGTTATGTAATGATGTAATTTGGTAGTTATGTATTGATATGATCATCCCACATGATGTGATCTGATGTGACCATCCAATCACTTATAAGAGATTAAGGTGAGAATGACACCCTTATTCATATCACAGCCCTGATCTGTTGTAAGGGGTGTTTCCCTGGGAGGTGGCCTGCATCACCTTTTATCGTACAGAGACAATAGAAGAGGTAAGCAAGAAGAGGAGGGAACTGACTACCACTAAGAAAGAAAAGCCAGGAGTAGAGTGTGTCCTCTGGCCAGGCTCCTTGTGCTGAGAACCTCTGAGATCCAGGGGAAGATTGATGCTAAGACATGTGGATTGCAAACTCACAGATGTTGAAAGGAGACAAAGACTTTGCCCCAGAGACAAGAGAGAGACAAAAAAACATCCCTTAGAACTGACACCCTGAATTTGGACTTCTAGCCCCTCTCTGTGAGAGAATAAATTTCTGTTTGTTAAACCCATCCACTTGTGGTATTTCTGTTATAGCAGTACTAGGTAACTAAGAGTCTCTTATATGTATCCCTAGTTACCTGGTTTTTAAAATAATTTTTATATCACATGTCTTTCTCCCTAATCCATCTTTTGTTTGTATTGCATATCTGTTGTTGTTGTTGTTATGCATTGTCGAGTCAGACTCATAGCGACCCCTCCTTGGGTTTCCAAGGCAGTATCACTACAGACGTAGATTGCCCCATCTTCCTTCTGAGGAGTGGCTGGTGGGTTTGAACTGCCAGCCTTCAGGTTATCAGTCAAGTGCCTTAGGCACTATTGCATATCTAATATTCCTTTATAATTAAAAAAAAAAAAAAACTCATTTTAAGTATAAACCATATATTATGAATTGAATTTTTCCCTAGAAAATATGTTGAAGTCCTAACCCCAATAACAGTATATATGACATTGTTTGGAAATGAGGTCTTTAAAGATGTTCTAAGTTAACATGAGTTCATATTGGAATAAGGCAGATCCTAATTCAATCTGAATCTGAGGCAGAGATTTGGAGTGATACATCTATTAGTCAAGGTATTATCGTATTGCCAAGAATGGCCAATGATTGCTGCCATCACCTAAAGCAAAGAAAGAGGCATGGAACAGATTTCCCCTCAGAGCCCTCAAAAAGTATCAACACTGCTGACTCTCTGATTTTGGGCTCTTAGCCTCCAAAACTGTGAGACAATAAATTTCTATTCTTCTAAGCTATTCAATTTGTGGTACTTAGAGCACTCCAAGGAAACTAACACATAATGTCTTGTGCAAATTCTCAAGAGAACCACAGTGAATTCATCGGACACACTAGGAGCCTTGTCTTTCTGCATGGTTCCTACCACCATAGCTTCAACCCCAGTCTATCAGGAAGTTCCTACTCATCTTCTAGTTTAAGTTTGAGCATCATTTTCTCTATGAAGCATCCTCCATAACCTCTGCCCCTTAAGAAAGTCTAGTTCTCCCTACTTCTGCCTTCCTTAACACCTTTGTTCACCTCCATTAAAATACTTATCACTTTGTAACATAATAGGGTCTTTCTCAGTTTTTCAAAGAAGGTTGGGCAATCTACTTCCGTAGTAGTGATGCCTCTTGGGAAGCCCAAGGAGGGGTGGCTATTGGTCGGATCTGACTTGATGGCAGTGAGTTTTGGGTTTTTTTGGTAAAATAATTGGATATATATGAAACAAATTGACCTCAAGAGCTAGCAAATAGTATTTTAAAGGAGAAGTAGGCAATTACCATTCCTTGTTTCAGTCTATGAAAGACCAAACTGAAATTACTGTGAATTATTTAAGAACAAGGTTAGTAAAGAATAAGGCATTTGGGGAACTAATTAAATTAGCATGTTCAGATTAGATACCTACACCTGTGAAACAGAAAAATGAAGTGACATGCATATATTAATTTCATACATATTAACATGTCATGGGTTCCTAGTGTGAGGAGAAATTCATTCCTGTGTGAAGAGAAATTGTGAAAGAATGGAAGTAACACTGGCCTGAGAGTCTTGACAACTGGGTTTTACTCTCTGTTCTGTCACTCACTAGCTCTGTAATTCTATACAATGCCACTTCACTCCTTCGGGCTTCACATTTCCCTTGTGGAAAATGGAATGTTGATTGAGATACTCTCTTTTATAAAGTCTTCATTTCAGTTGTCGTTCATTCCCAGTGTAGTTGAAAGTCTGATTATTTGAACCCATCAGAGGCACTTTGGAAGACAGGCCAGACTGTTTTTGAAAGGTCACAGCCTTGAAAACTCTATGGAGTAGTTCTACTTTGCACATGGGGTCACCATGATTCAGAATCAACTTGAAGGCAACAATCACAGTGGAAGGATTCAGTGATTCATATGTCTTCATTTCACGTGTCATAGAGCAAGGGAGATACGGTACAAAAGCTAAGACCATTTTTTGTACAGCAAAATTGATCTTACCTATCAGGACCTTCTACTGTTGTTGTTGTTGTTGTTAGATGCCATCAAGTTGCAACTCATAGCAACCTTATGTGCGACGGAACGAAATACTGCCCAGTCCTGTGCCACCCTCATGATCTTTGCTATACCTAAGCCCATCGCTGTAGCCATCTCGTGTCAATCTACCTCACTGAGGGTCTTCCCCTTCTTGGTTGACCCTCCACTTTAGCAAGCATGATATCCTTCTCCAGGGAATGGTCCCTTCTGACAACATGACCAAAGTAGATGTGACGAAGTCTGGCCATTCTCCCTTCCAAGGAGCAGTCTAGCTGTACTTCTTCCAGAGCAGATTTGATAGTTCTTTTAGTAATCCATGGTAATTTTAGTAGTCTTCACCAACACCATAACTCAAAAGCATCAACTCTTCTTCGATCTTCTTTATTCATTTTCCAGCTCTCACATGCATATAAGGTGATTGAAAATACCATGGCTTGGGTTAGGCACACCTTAGTCTTCAAGGAGATATCTTTGCTCTTCAGCACTTGAAAGAGGTCAATGCAATATGTTGTCTGATGTCTTGATGG
Source organism: Orycteropus afer afer (assembly GCF_000298275.1). Classification (NCBI taxonomy): domain Eukaryota; kingdom Metazoa; phylum Chordata; class Mammalia; order Tubulidentata; family Orycteropodidae; genus Orycteropus; species Orycteropus afer. Next base: position 8,818,791 of record NW_006921676.1, on the reverse strand, counting down.
CTGCTTCCACTGGTGTTGATTATAAAACCAAGTAATATGAATATTTGACAACTTCAGTCTTTTCTCCATTTACCACGACACTGCATATTGGTCCAGTTGTGAGGATTTTTGTTTTCTTTATGTTGAGGTGTAATCCATACTATAGACTTTAGTGTTCAGTCTTCATCAGTAAGTGCTTCAAGTCATCCTCACTTTTAGCAAGCAAAGTTGTATCGTCTGCATATCACAGGTTGTTGACGATCCATCCTCCAATCCTGATGCCACGTTCTTCTTCATATAGTCCAACTTCTTGGATTATTTCCCCAGCATAAAGATTGAATAACTATGGTGAAAGGATACAACTCTGACACACTCCCTTCCTGATTTTAAACCATGCAGCATCCCCTTGTTTTGTTAGAATGACAGCCTCCTGGTCTATGTACAGGTTCCTCAAGAGCACAATTAAGTGCCATGGAATACTCATTCTCAATGTTTTCCATAATTTGTTATGATACACACAATCAAATGCTTTTGTGTAGTCAATAAAACACAAGTAGACATCTTTCTGGTATTCTGTGCCTTCAGACAAGATCCATCTGATATCAGCAATGATATCCCTCCTTCCATGTCCTCTTCTGAATCCAATTTATATTTCTGGAAGTTCTCTATCAATATACTGCTGCAGCCATTTTCAGGTTATCTTCAGTAAGATTTTAATTTTTATTTTTCAATAAATTGAAATTTATTCCTTTAAAAACAAAAGTTACTGTGACTTGGGTGAAAGTTTACAGAACATATTCATTTTCCATACAGCAGTTTCTACACATTTTGTTTCATGACATTGACTGCAATTCCCTACAACATAAAAGCTCTCTTCCCACTTACTCCCTGTAGTTACCTCTGCCCTGTGTCTTTCTTTCCTATGCATTCTTTTTAATTTATGTATTTATTTATTATCTTTTTTATTTTAATTGTGATTTGGGTAAAGATTTACAGAGCAAATTCACTTTCCATACAGCAGTTTACATATACTTTATCTCACGGCATTGACCACAGTTTACCACAATAATACAACAGCTCCCCTCTCACTTCCTCCCCATAGTTACCTCTTCCCAGTGTCCATCCCTCCATGGACTCCTGCCCCCTGAGCTGTCTCC
>NW_006921676.1:8786798-8814361 GCF_000298275.1 Orycteropus afer afer | reverse complement strand
CAGAGTTTCAACCAGGAAGAGGGAATAGAAAAAATGCTGAAAACCAGGCCCTGGTAGGGGAAGGTTTAGAATAATAGTAAAAAGGACAAAAATATTATTAATAATAGTTGTTTTAAAACAGACAAATACAAGCAAACTAATCACCAGAAAAAAGAAAGTGAAAAAGAAAAAAAGAGGGAGAGAAAAAAAAAAATCTGTGGAGGACCAGGCAGGGCACCCAGGCTCTGTCTGAGCACACAGACTGTGATGGAGTTCTTGTGAGCCCTGAAGGTAGGTGGGAGTTGGGGATGGCCACACCTCCGTTCACCAAGTGGGTGTGGGGTGTTAGAGTAACAAGAGGAATGTGGTACCTTTTCAGTCTTGCCAGTCCAGAGGGTCCTTGGGGTTGCTGGAAAGCAGAATATGTTCTTAAGCCCCAGGAATCTGTGAAAGTGCTGTCTCTTTAAATATCCAAAATATCAAGCCACTTTTAGACCTTCAAAATGGTGGCGCTCTCAGGACCGGCAAAAGTTCACAACTCAGCCCTCCTTTCTCTTCACCTTCTCTGTTTATTCCCCAGCCACAGGAGCAGTCTCCATGCAGTCCCTGGCTTGCAGGGCTGATTTTTAGGTTAATTCTTAAGTCCTACCAGCACTCAGGAATCTCCAAGCTGTCTGTGCCATCAGGATCGCTCAGGATCGCTGCCAGACCTCAGCTCTGTCTGTCTCCTTTTTTGGTATTTTCTTGCATATTCTTCTGCTGGTTGGGGTTTAGTCCACTTCTATATCCTTCCCTTCAAGGCTCAAGGGTCCAGGATTATCTTCTGTGTTTGTATTAATTGGTTTCCCTTTTCTTTGTTGAGGAGGGTCTGTGCAGTCCTTCTGTCTAGTCCGCCATCTTGCCAGAACTCCCATTTTCAGATTATCTTCAGTAAGATTTTACTTGTGTACAATATTAATGATATTGTTTGATAATTTCTACATTCTGTGAGATCACCCTTCTTTGGAATGGGTACATGTATGGATCTCTTCCAGTCAGCTGGCCAGGTAGTTGTTTCCCAATCTCTTGGCATAGCCCAGTGAGTGCCTCCAGCACAACATCTGTTTGCTGAAACATCTCAGTGGGTATTCCATCTACTTCTACTAGTAGATGCTTTGTTATAGCTGAGGTTTGATAAAAGCTTCCAATGGAGATTCATCTGTGTTTCTTGACTATTAACTGCAGTGTTTCCTGTATCTCCCTGTATCCTAAGTCTTTAAAGCAGATGATTCATATACAGCATCTAAGGTAACTATTGATTAATCCAAATTTGAGCCTACCTAAACTCATCTTTCCCCTGTTTTGCTGTAGAAATAAATCTTTACTTTTTATTGGCTTGGGAATGTATTTTCTGGTTTCTAGTTGCATAGCATGTCAGGGATAAAATTTTCAGCTTCCATATAGGAGACCTGTTAGTGTACCTTATGAACAGCCAGCACCTGTCTATCAGTAGAGGCATGAATGCTGCCCTGATGCTAAATAGGTTTCGTCTGAGCTTCCAGATTAAGCTGGACCAGGAAAAAAGACCTAGTGATCTACTTCTGAAAATCAGCCAGTGAATCCCTGGGGATCACAATGGTCCAATCCAGGATGGTGCAGGACTGCACAGCATTTTGTTCCGTTGTGTTGCTGTGAGCCAGGGGCCTACTTGATGGCAGCTAACAACAACCTATCATAGGAAGCCCCAAAGCTTAAAGGAAAAATTCAGCCACTCTGAGAACCATGGATACTGGTTTCCTCATGCTACTCTCCTGCTTGGAGTCTCTTTTTCCCCTGACCCATGGAAGGGGATGAACTAGCAGGACTGTGGCAAAACCAATGTAGCATCCTCTTGTTCTCTTAGAATGACAGCTTCCTGGTCTATGTACAGGTTCCTCAAGAGCACATTTAAGTGCCCTGGAATTCCCATTCTCAATGTTTTCCATAATTTGTTATGATGCAAGGCTGGAGCTCTAATCATTTCCCCAACTCTAATCATTTCTCCTCTGTAAATTGAGAATAATTTTTATACTGTCATTCTATGCTACAGTGTTGCAGTGAGGATTGAATAAAGTAATGCATATAAAGCATGATCAGAAGTCTGGCACATTCTACTTTAATAAATATTAATCAATGTTATTGTTATTATTGATATTTTATCATCCACTGTAAACTATTAACTCCACCTGAAAGAGAAGGATTATAAACTATAGTATCCAAAACTCTATTATACATATTTAGGCATTTACTGCAAACAATGTATGCGATAATGGTTCTGAATTAAATGCAAGGACAAAGCAAACTGCTCTCCTTCTTATTCAATCTACTAATTTTCAGGCTGGAAATTTTCCTATTTGAGATCTAAACTAAATATAAGAGAGCCTGTCTCTAAATTTAGTAGGATGGATCTCTCTATTCAATTCTGGATCTTTTCACTGTCACCAACCAGTGCTTCCCACTGAGATTTAATGATGCAGACCTTTTGATGTGAGGGAAGTGAACTGCTCTCTCTCTCTGAGCTCAGAGTCTGGGAACAGGAGAGGAAAAAAGGACTTGAAGACCATCTGTAAGGAGGAGAGGAAAATAGTGTTAAGTGGTTAAGAGAGAGGCTCTTGTACCCAGTATTTTTCTTTCTGATGTTCCCTTGAGAAAAAATAGGTGAATCTGGAAAAAAATCTACAAGTCAAGGAATCAAAAATAATTTTTTATAATTAGTGAGAAGACAAGTCTTTGAGGAAAAACAAAAATCTCTTTGATTCATTCTGGCAAGAAATAGAAATTGTGATTTGTTTAGTAAATAGTCTGGAGTAAACGATTAGCCTTTGGGAGAAAGAACTAATAATACATTCATTAAGAAAAGATATAGTTATGATTAGATTTACCTCCAAGTAATAAAGACCTAAAAATATAATAAAGTAATAAAGAGTACAACAGGCAGAGATGGGCAGTCCAGACCTGGTATGGTAAAATAGTGTATAAAATTCCTAACTCTTCCCAAATTTCTGCTTTACTATCCCTGGAGCACAGCCCTAGCTCTTATGGTCCAAATTGGCACTTGATACTTCAGTCATCAAATCCATCTTCTAAGCAGCAGGACAAAGGGAGGAGTAAAAAAAAAAAAAAAAGTAGACCCTTTCTTTTGCAAGACTACTCAAAATTCTCATGCACACATAGCTTCTAGTTACAATTCGCTGAAACAAAAACTTAGTGACATGGCCTCACACAGTTGCAAGAGAGGCTGGAAAACATTGTGGCAATATGAGCAGTTAAAAATTATAGTTTCAATAATTTAGAAAAAGGAAAGAACTTATCTGCATCCTCCTCCCCAAGAACAAATAACTGGTTGTACTAGTTCACATCTCACTAAGGTGTGCCTTTGTGGGACGTAAGGTAGAGGAAAAAAGAAAAAGAGAGTGTGGTTCTCAGAAAAATCTGTGCAATGATGCAGTGAGGTAAGTCAATGACCAAAATGATAGTGTCATGGTGAAGTGGTTGGCCATACTAAAGAGACATTCCATTCATATATTATAGACTAATAAGAAGGCACAGGAAAGTGACTGGCTTATTTTAAATTTAGTCAAAGAAAATTGCTTACCAGGGGTTATTAATGTGCTGCCTAGAGAGGCTTTTTACACAAGAGAGGGCCTTCCTACACATACTCTAAACCCTTAAGCATAACCTACATTACAAAGACAAAGTGGAGAATCATACAGCACCAGCATTGGAATCCAGTCCACTGGGAGACATTCATTCCATTAAAAAAGACCTTGGAGGGAATATATGGAGATCACCAGGAAAAACAGTCACAGTCCAAAAAACCAAACCAAACTCCCTGCTGCCGAGTCGTTTCCAAATCATAGCTATCCCTCCTTGAGTTTCTGAGGCAGTATCTCTACAGAAGCAGATTGCCCAATCTTCCTTCTGAGGAGTGCCTGGCAGGTCTGAACCACTAGCCTTCTGATTAGCAATCAAATACCTTAGGCACTGCACCACTAGAGCTCCCTTACATTTCCTGGAAGTCACCACAGAGTACATGTGGTAGTTAATGTTTTATATCAACTTGACTGAGCCTGGTTTTGAGTGGCTGGACAGCTGGATATAGTTATTCCCCATGATGAAACTGGTAATCAACTCCATGGTGGAATCTGTGGGAAGGGGAAGCTTTAGGAATGGTGTGTGGCTTTTGGCATGCTTGAATTCTGCATGTAGCCAAGTCCTTATTCAGCAGCCTGCCATGTTGTCTGTCTATCTTGGGACTCTTAATGGACTTGAATCAATGGACTGCTGTGTGATTTGGTAATATTGGGACTGCGCCTTTTTACTTGTTTGTCAGTCTCAGCAGCCAGCAATTGCCTGAGTGAAGAAAGCCTCCAGCTTTAGTGGGCCAGGAGCAAGAGGCAGAGCTGAAGGCCAAGGTCAAGGGGCTTTCACCCAGCCCATAGACCTGGCACTTTGAACTCAGACTTCTAGCCTCCAAAACTATAAGAGAATAAACTCCTATTTGTTAAAGTCACCTGTTTGTGGTATCTTCTGTTAGAGTAGCAGGAAGTAACCAAAACAGTGCATATTCAAACTCAATGGGAAAGACAATGAAAATGGATGTAGAAAAAAGATAGGGAGGATGTGCCACTATAACACTGATATGGAGAAAGTGACAGGGGATTTAAGAAATTGACAAGCTGAGGACATTACAAGAATGCTATGATCACTCAGCCACATCCTAAATCCCAGGTGGACAAAGGCTGAAAGGGAAGAGGAAATGTACTAACACATGTTGAGTGTCTACTTCTCTACCATGTGCTAAGAAGTTTATACAGGTTATCTAATACCATGGTCATCAATTATCTAATACCACATACCATCAGTAGTGTTATGTTAACTCCCACTGAGTGTGTCAGAGTAGAACTGTGCCCCATACAGTTTTCGATGGCTGATTTTTCAGAACTAGATTGCCAGGGCTTTCTTCTGAAGCACCTCTGTGTGGACTCGAACCTCCAGCCTTTTGGTTAGCAGCTAAGCATGTTAACTGTTTGCACTACCCAGGGACTCTACAACAAGATTAAGAGTTTTAAATATAAAAAGTCACTTCCAGAGAAAACTTTTCTTCTGCAGCTACTAACTATACCCTCAGCCAAAAAATATCATGTTGTTGTTGTTGTTGTTATGTGCCGTCGAGTCGGCCCCGACTCATAGCGACCCCTCCTTGGGTTTCCGAGGCAGTATCACTACGGAAGTAGGATTGCCCAACCTTCCTTCCGAGGAGTGGCTGGTGGGTTTGAACCGCCAGCCGTCTGGTTAGCAGGCAAGTGTCTTAGCCACTATGCTACCAGAGCTCCCCAAAAAAATATCATATATATATATAATTATCACAAAACTGTATCAAAGAACACCAAAGATCCTAAATAAGTATACAAGAACATCCCAAGAATTTAGTGACTATGCTAGTATGGTTCCATTCAGTGAATACTCAGTGAATGATGACTAGATTGAAAAAAACTGACCTTGGAACAGGACAGCCAATATGAAACAGGATTTCCCAGGTTTTGACTTCTGGGCATGCTGAACAAACTTTGTCAGATCTTATTTTTTCGTATCAATCCCAGCTGAATTATCACTAAGGTTGTAGAAGGTTAATTCAATTCAAGAAATATTCACTGATCATATATCTGTGGCCTTGTGCATCACTGGGTAAGTACTGTGAGAAATACATGAACTCAGGGTAAATCACCAACTACTAGCCTTGGGTGGTGGGAGCACCTTCATGTACCAACTCACTTGAGTAAATCAGCCATTTAGAACAAGAAAGTGGGAAAGAGTGAAATCCCTCCACCAATAATATTTTATGTTATAGTTGCTGTTAGTTGCCATCGAGTTGGCTCCAACTCACAGTGACAATATTTTACTAGGCACCTACAATTTGCCAGTTAGTATGCTAATCATTGTGGAAACAGGGATGATATAAAGAAAAATAAGACTACATATCACTTTTCAAAAGAGCATAGTTTTGTGGAAGGAGAAATACAAGGAATGTAAAAGTAAAGAGGGAAGAAACTTTGAAAAAGTTGGGGCTGAATATGGAAGTCACTAGCTACAAGGTCCGATGTAATGTCAATTCTGTGTTAAGTACGGCCTATATTATTTTTAACGTCCTTGGGTGATGCAAATGGTTTTCACTCAACTTCTAATCTGATGGTTTTACCCAGCAGTGTTACAGAAGAAACTTCTGGAAATCTGCTTCCACAGGTTTATAGCAAGAAAATCCTATGTAGCTGTTCTACTCTGTTACATATGGGGTTGCCATGAATCAGAATCTCCTGGATGGCAATGGATTTAGTTTTCTGTAATTTTTTTTAACAATAATTTTTAATATTATTATTTTTGTTAATTCTTAAAAGATAAAGTTTATCTCTCATCTCTGTCCCTAGTTATCTACTACTCCTCACTGGATGCATCCAATGTTATACCAGCATATGTGTATATATATGTATGTGTATATATATATGTGTGTGTGTGTGTGTGTGTGTATGTGTGTGTATAGATATCTATCTGTCTGTCTGTCTGTCTATCTGGAGCTCCAGTGGCATAGTGATAAGGCATTTGACTGCTACCCAGAAGGTTGACAGTTCAAATCCACCAGCTGCTTTCTGGAAGGAATATGGGGTAATCTACATCTGTAAAGTTTTACAGCCTTGGAAACCCAAAGGGGGTCGCTATGAGTCAGAATCAACTTGATAGCAGTGAGTTTGGTTTTGGATTTATATATATGTGTAGGAAAGAGGAAGTACAGCTGGAATGCTCCCTTGAAGTGAGAATGGTCAGACTTCATCTCTCGTACTTTGGTCGTGTTGTCAGAAGGGACCAATCCCTGGAGAAGGATATTATGCTTGGCAAAGAAGAGGGTCAGTGAAAAAGGGGAAGACCCTCAACAAGATGGATTGATACAATGGCTGCAATGATGAACTCAAGCATAGCAAGGATTGTGAGGATGGTGCAGGACTGGGAATTGTTCTGTTGTACACAGGCTCACTATGAGTTAGAACTACTCAACACCATGTAACAACAACAACAACACATTAAATGGGGCTGCTTCTTCATTATTTCTTCTGATAGTTGTTCTGCTTTTAAATCCCTCCCTTTTAATATAGTTGATGGAAAGATTGCCCTCCCAGATATTCTTAAAAATGATAATTTTGCCATCTTTTATTTGCTTCCATTTCCTGAGATCTTTGTCATTTGGGAACATCCCACACAATTATCTAAGCAAAATCTTTCCTTCTCTGGTTATAGATTTTTACAGCCCTGCCTCAAATGTTTTAACTTTTCTCATAGATCTGACTAGAATCTGCAGCTGCTTTGAAAGCTTAATTGTTATCTGTATTACTGACCTTCAGGTAGAATGCTTACTCCTTAGGACCTCTGCTGTTATTAAGGTGTTCTTATCAATGTAACTTCTCTTAAACACACACACACACACACACACACATATGAATTTTCATAGCAAAACAATTATTTCCTGACCTTATTGTACTTCTGATCTTCTCTCCTCAGGTCCTGTCATCCCCCACCCAGCTGTTTGCTCACAACGATGCTCTCCTCAGTTTGCACTGTTAATCCAAGATGGCTGAAGCCCAACCAGTCCTCTCAGCCATTAACAAGATGCCGCACAGTTTTAAAAGGAATATGGGAGCCAGTAGTTATCCTTCTTTTGTATCTCATCAAAAATTCAAAAGCTTTCCTTTGGATCTCCCTGTGGTCTTCTTCAATGTATATCTGACTCAGGTGCTGTGAAACTCCATAACCCTAGGCATTTATCCCCTTCCTTATGACTCCTGTATCTATTTCAACATGACAGCTCACTTGCTTTCTGGTCCTTCATGCCCCAAGCACATTGGACTGATTATCTCTGAATGTGCTCTACGCTCTCAAAGAATCCTTCGTTCTCATTTCCCATAAATATAAGAACTTTATCACAGGCTCTAAGAAGGACTTTCATTTCTTCTCAGAGCTCTAAGCAGAGAATTGCACATACAATTTCAGCCTCATTCATTTGACATTTCTGCCTTTTAGTTTTCAGTGTGTTTTCTTTACTTGTTTATTTGGGAATGTTGAGCCAATGAAGAAAGATCAAGAAACTATCTTGAAAGATGTTCTAGGTAAAGAGTAAAACCAAATCAAAGAGTTTAGTCAATGTTTTTAAGCACTTTGCTAGGCTCTTGGGTAGCAAAACTGAAAAAGATACCACCTCTGACCTAAAACAGCATCTCCTCAAATGAATTTCACCTTGTATATCCTACTGAAGAATCCCAAGCATTCCATATCCCCACATAGGCAGTATCCATTTTAAGGTGATATGGAATATTTGCTATAGTTCATATGATGGGAAATATATATGCCACTGTTTCTGACTGTTTAGTTGACTATAATAAGTCTTGCCTCTTTCATGATGAAATGCCAGATCTAAAATCATCAGTGCAAATGCCTAGTATTTTTTTTTTCTTTTGGACCAAAATGATACTTTAATAAATAGTTAGGTTACTAGATGTATTTCTTGTAAAGAAGTTGTCCTCCCACCAAAATGATTCCTAATCTTCTAAAGAGAAAAGCCTTAACCTTACATAGGAACTTTAGTCTGAGGCTCCAAATTGCTCTTGCAGCAAGAGGATTTCTATGCAAAGGAACAATGCTTGAATGGTTGTGGAGAAATTCACTTTCCTTATGGCAGAAGTTGCAGATAACTGGAGACAGTAGGAGCTAACTTACATTCTGGCCAGTCTAAATTCAAAGCATTTTCCATAGATAGAAAGCTACCAGTGAAAGATAAACAATAATTTCAAAAGACAAGATCTGTCTATCACAAATATTTTGACATTTCTGGAATCTGGATTATTTATGAAGAATGGACAAGAGGGAATTTTAAAAATATACTAAGTTGGAACTAACTGCTTAACACTGATTGAGAACTTATTTTCCCAAGATGGAGAAAAATTTTTTCAAATGAACATGTATCACCAAACTATTTGACTATTACTGAATTTGACATTTGTAAGGAAGCCATACTACATGAGGAAAACAATGGAGATTAATGATATGATGAAAAAGACACCTGAGATGGAGGACACCTGTCTACCAGGAATCAATTCTGGAATAAGAGAAGAAATGCACAGTCAGCTAAGCTCATAATTTAAAAAAAAAAAAAAACACTCAAATCTTTTACTTTCTTCCACAACTGAAGAAAATGTCCCAACTCTACACAGCCCATGAATTCTTCTAGAAAAATGTTGATCATATTTTTAATCCTTTTTTTCTCACATTATCTAAGCTAATTTCTACAAGTTTGAGATTTGGCAACCACCGTTGGTCATTACCCTGAGATATACCCCCTAAGGGAAACTCATATCTTATGATTTGTTCTTAGATAGTCTGTGCCTTGAGGATGCCTATTCTTTCCTGCTAAAATTGAGAAGAAATTGGTAAAAAAGTAAACTCTACCAGTAGAGGACAGGCAACATGTTTCCTTCACATCCCCATGAGTACACAAAGCTGAAATGTGCCAGCTTCCTGGTCAGCCCCTCAATCCAATAAAAATTAAACTAGGGTCAATGTATCAATTAAGACCATGTTGGATTTGGATTACAAATTACAACCATCTGAAAGATGAAGAGGTGGGCCATGATGCAGAAGAACTTTCTCTCTACAGCTAAGGATTAAGACAACTACCAATTCTGCCAAAGAAATTTCTCCTGTGTAATGTAAGTATAAATGCATGCTTACTAGTTCTATTAAGAAATGAAAGTTCAATCAGGATGGCTGATTAAAATTGCTGGAAATGTTTTGTAAAATCCTATGTATCCCACAACAGTGCTTGCTTCCATAAAGACAGTGATCTCGTGGTAGTTGGGGGGATTTCTTCTCCAAAATTCATGGAATATTAGTGCCATTTATTATTCCTTGAAAATGTCAGACTTTTTTCAGATGAGGAGACATAGTCTTAGAATTGAATTCACAAGTTTATTCAATATAATCGACAGAGGACAGTTGCAATTTCATATTTTTGTTTTGTGATTAAAAAAAATGTGGATTTTGAAAATAAGCAAGTAAAATAATCATCAGGATTAATAATAGTTAAGTCATTAAAAAAAAAAAGTATAAATTGACTCTAAGCAGTCCTTGGAAGAGAGTGTTCCAATATAGAATGAAAAGCTTAAGTAAATGTTTTTTTCTTTGACCTGGTAAAGAATAATAAAATGGGATAAGATAGGCTGTGTGTCAGAAGTTTGAAATCCTTATGAATTATCAATATTAATTTGGATAATATATAAAATTAATCTTCTATAATGGACAGGGAAATGAGGGTAGAGTTAGCTAAACTGATACTCAGCTGGAAAAATGTCAGTTCCCTAAGATTTGCTTCCTGATTTTTCCCTTGCTCCTCTGGTTGTGAAGTTCCATGTGGTTGCTTTTCTAGTCTTCATGGCACCTATGTTTGTACTTATAATTTTATATCTTTATTTAAACATATTAAAGATTTTATGTTTGATAATTTGAACATCCTTCAACTCTGTTCCCATATTTTTATAATTTTAGAATTTCCATTTGATTCTTTTTAAAAATTTTCATCTCTTTACTGAAATTCTCCATCTGCTCATACATGTTGTTTATCTTTCCACTAGTGCATTTAAGATATTAAGCATAGTTATTTAATTCTCTGTGTCTAATGTTATTGTTGTTGTTGTTATGTGCCATGGAGTCAGACCCTACTCATAGCAACCCCTCCTTGGGTTTCCCAGGCAGTATCACTACGGAAGTAGATTGCCCAACCTTCCTTCTGAGGAGTGGCTGGTGGATTTAAACCGCCAGCCTTCTGGTTAGCAGTCAAGTGCCTTAATCACTATGCTACCAGAGCTCCCCTGTGTCTAATAGGAACTTCTAATTTTGCTCCATGTATTCCTATATTTCTTGAATTATTAAGGATGCTAAAATATTCAAGCATTGCAAAAGAAGAGAAAAAGATTTGCGTGTTCTGATCAAACTTACTAGGTGAGATAGTCTCCTTATGGAGTGGTTTATACTTGGCCATATCCTGTTCTCTGAGAGAGACACATGTTACATCTTTATATCTCAGTTTTCATCTGCTCTAAATATTACCCTGAATGCTAAGAGGTTTGAAAACCCAGATAAGATACCTAAAATCAGATTGAAAATAGAAAGAAAGAGTCCTCTTGATTGGCATTTTTGCAATCTTTAATGTGCACTGAACACCTTGAGCATATTTTAGTATGCAGTTTCTGTGACAGTACATCTGGCATGGTTCCTAACAATCTACCTTTCTAGCCAGCTCACAGGTGATGCTGATGCATGAACCAGACTCCAAACTCACTGCCATTGAATCAATTCGGATTCATGGTGACCTCTCCGTTGGTTTCTGAGGCAGTACCTCCATAGAAATAGATTGCCTGATCTTCTTTCTGGTGTAGGGAAAACACCAGGGAGCTCTGATAGTGTAGTGACTAAAGTATTTGGCTACTAACCAAAAGGTCTGTGACTCAAACCCACTAGCTGCTCCATGGAAGAAAGATGAGGCATTCTGCTTCCATGAAGATTTACAGCCTTGGAAACCCAATGCATGTTGCTATGAGTTGGAATCCACATGGTGGCAGTGAGTTTGATTTGGTTTTAGAGAGAGCACTAGTGTGTCATGTTTAGGATGAAAAGAGCTGCTGCACCAAAATCCATCTATGAGCTAAATATTCTTGATTGCTAATAAATATTGCTACAGGAATTAGGGGTGGCAGGGGGAAGACATAGTAAGAAATACTAGTAAATCATTTGAATAAACTGGGGAGACAGCTTTGTGGTGTGGAGAAAGCCATCAACTTGGTTATGATCACAGCTCTTCCACCAACTAGCTTTATTTTCTTGGACCTTCACTTTTCTTAAGTGAGTGGGTTGGAGTAGATGATCTCTAGATTTCTTTCAGCTCTGAAACTGAGATTCTCATGACTGAAGTAAAATGATTCCATAGTTATGAACTTCATTACTATGCATATAGAGTAATACTGTCATTAAAGTTGACATAAGGGCTGAACACTTAAGGAGTTTTACTAGTATAAAAGATATCCAGATGTTGCAGAATTGAATATGCATGCTTAACTGCTATTTTCCCAGGGAATCTGAAATGTCAAAATTGTATTTATTCCCGTTGTTAGCCTGCAATGTCATGGTCCAGAAGACTGCTTGTCATGCAGAGTACAGTATCACATTAGTCACAATAATGAGGTTGGGGTTGATGCTGTTGTTTACTTGAAACTCCATACCCCTGAAACACACCATCAGCTACAAATAAGTTGGGGAAAGATCTGTATATTTAGTGAAATTAGTGAAATAATAACATTAATTTCAAATGTGGAAGGAATAGATCTTCAGCCATGGTAGCTTTCTTTCTTCCTTTCCTTTTTTTTTTTTTGGGTGCACTTTAAATGGTAAATAAATCACATTATATCCAGGAATATGATTACGACAGGTGCATTTATGGACTTTATAAACAATTCACTCTAGAAGCCCCTTATCTAAAGTTATAAAGAGTACAAAGCAGAGCTTTTATTTTACTACAAATTTTGTCTGCCTCTAGCATCCTGCTCTACTGCCCCCAACTCCAGTATCAATCTTCAAAAGCAACCTGTGACAATCAATGGTTTGTAAATGTAGGTAACGAAATGGAGGTCTTTGCCAAAGCTTGGAGGTAATCAAGATGGCTCCCAAATTCAGTCAAAGCATTGTTCTGAAAATCATTTTGGAACAAGAGTAATCCTCAAATCCAATCAAGGTGAATGGGAGTATATTGTGTTCTAATGTGAAGAAAGCTTACTCTAACTGATTATATTATACTTCACACAATACAAAGACAGACAGCTGCATAAGATCTAGATGATGGGCAACAAAAGACTATTTGTTATGGTTTCAAAAATATTTAAAGTAACAAAGCCAAAGAAGAAAAATAATTGGGGGGAAGTAGATGAAATAGTGCTCAAGCTCATCCAACTTCCATTATACTGATCCCATAATTTCCAAGAAAATTTTGATCAAATGATGTGAGTTTTCAAAAACTTAACTTAATTTTTAATAGGGGCTCTGGAGGAGGAAGATAGAAATATCTGAGTTACTGAAAATCAATGTCACACCCCTGGAAAATTAACTAAAATGGTATTATGCTTCATCATCATCATCTCTGTGGGATTAGATGCCACGGACAGTCCCTTAGAGTTGGGTGACTTTAGGGTGAATGCATTAAACCAAATTTCTAGACATGCAAATAGAAGACCATATAGATCTTAGACCAATGCAGACTTCATCTAGTGCTGTCCTCTGAGAGGTTGTCTCTGAAGTACTCATCTAGTCAGCCTCTGTTTTTGGTTTCTTTTTAGCTATACCATAAGCTCCTTTGCAGTGGCCACAGAGATTTCCAGCTGGTGCAATGTATGCTGAGCCATACTAAAATCCAAAACAAAGGAAAATCAGTATTAGTGATCCAAGCTTTATTTCAAATGGGAGTTCTGGTGGTGTAGTGCCTAAGGCATTTGACCACTAACTAGAAGCCTAGAGGTTCAAACCCACCAGTCACTCCTCAGAAGGAAGGTTGGGCAATCTACTTCCATAGTGATATGGCCTTGGAAACCCAAGGAGGGGTCCCTATGAGTTGGATTCGACTACACGGCAGTGAATTTGGTTTTTTGGTTTTATTTTAAATTTTTATCTTTTATTTCTCATGGATTTATACATTAACTTTCACTTTTTAAGTATTGCATTGATATATTCTTTTCATCCTTTTTATAATTGTGGTAAATACATATGTAAGAAAACATTTGCCATTTCAACTATCTTCACACATACAGTTCAGTGACATTATGTTTATCATGTTGTGCAATCATTACCCATATCTCTTCCCAAATTTTTCTATAACACTTAGCAGAAGCCCAGTGTCTCCTAAGCATTGTATCTTCCTTTTCCCCATCCCTCCCACCTATCCCTGGTAATCATTAATAAAATTTGGTCTTAATACACTTGCCTATTTTAGATATTTCATGTAAGTGGAAGAATACTGTAATTGTCATTTTTTTCAAGCAGTGTAATGTTTCAAGGGTCATGCATGTTGTTGTTAAACATAGAATTGCCATGTGACACAGAAATTTCACTCCTAAGTATATAGAAAAAAGATGGAAACAGCCTAAATGTCTGCCAGGAGATTAATAGATAAGCAAAATATGGTGCATACATACAATGGACTATTACTCAACATTAATATTTTCTTTACCTTGATTACAGAGCTTTTTTTGGGGGAGGGGCATATTGTATCCAAGATGAGTTCCTCATCCTAGTTCTAGTGAGTTCCTCATCCTAATTCTAGTTCTGTTTTCAATGCAGTGGTGATTTCCAAAGCTTTGGATTGCTTCCCCCCTCAAAACTCTCCTCTCCTTTTAATGTATACATTATAAAGCCATTCTGTCAGTCTTACTGAAAGGGGAAATACACAGTTGAAAATACATTGTCAAGTCTTGTGGGCCAACTCAGTTAATTGTCATAATATAGTTCTTAAAATTGTATGTTCTACATCCCAATGTGGTGAATAGTGTCTAGGGTTTTAAAAGCTTGTAGGTAGCCATCTAAGATACAGCTATTGTGCTCTACATGTCTAGAACAAAAGAGAAAGAAGGAAACCAAGGACTCAGAGAAGAAAGTAGTCTACTGGACTAATAGACTACATAAAACTTGGCCTCATCTACTCTGAGACCAGAACTAGATGTTGCCCAGCTATCACAGCTGGCAATTCTGATCAGGCCCAGAATAGGTGGATCCTGATAGATTGTGAGAAAAATGTGAAACAGAAGAAAAATTCTTCAAAATTCCAGACTTACTGGACTGGTTGAGATAAAAAGATTTCCTGAGACTATTGCTCTGAGATATCCTTTAAACCTTAAACCAAGATTGTCTCTTGAGGTCACGCTTTAGCTAAAAGATTGGCTCATAAAATAAAGAATATCACCCATGAGTAATGAGCTCCTTTACAAAATCATCTATATGAGGCCAAATGGTCAAAAAGCATGCTAAAGCAAAGATGAGGCAGTAAGGGAGCAGGGAAACTAGAGTACTGGAAATGGAATAACCAGAACAGAAGGAATGAGAAGGATGACAGATTGTGAAAAAATGTAGCTATTATCTCTGAATATCTGAGTATAAATTATTAAATGGTAACCTAAATTGCCACGTAATGTTTCACCTTAAACACAATAAAATATTATTTTAAAAAATAAAATACTACTGCAAAATGAAACAATCACTGTGGAAAGTAGTATAGAGATTCCTTAAAAAGTTGGAATTAGAAATACCATTTGACCCAGCCATTCCATTGCTAGGTATATATCCTAAAGAAGTGAGAGTGAGGACACAAACAGATATATGCACACCCATGTCCCTCGCAGCACTATTTACAATAGCCAAAAAATGGAAACAACCTAGGTGTCCATCAACAGAAGAATGGATAACCAAACTATGGTACATACACACAATGGAATACTATGCAACCTTAAAGAATAACGTAGAATCTGCAAAACACTGCATAACATGGATGAACTTGGAGAACATTGTGCTGAGGGAAATAATTCAATCACAGAAGGACAAATATTGTATCAGTCCATTATTGTAAAAAGTCAAGGAATGGTTTCTATATGGAAGGAAATTTTCTTTGTTGGTTACCAGGGGTGGGAGGGTAGAGTAGGGAACACTGTTACATAGGTAGAGACAAGTATTGATTTGGGTGAAGAGAAGGGCAATGTACCAAATGTGAGTGATCAACATGGTGGCATTGAGAAAGAGAAAGACATAAAGAGGTACACGGGAGTTACAGAAAATAAAGATGAACTCTTACGCACATACAGTACTTACGTTGTCAGTGAAGGCAAACATGGATATATGGGTGGATAGGTGAGTGGACAGGCTAAGCTATTAGATATGTCTTTACAGGGGGGAGTGTGCCCATGGCCATGTATAGGGTTCACAGACAATGTTTTTACGAGTGTACTGGTATGTTCTGTAAGAATTCCCAGGTATTTAGTAGAGCTGACAAGGGACAAGGTTGTGTAGTCACTTCTTGGCCACAGCCAGCTACCTAGAGGGAGTGAGTAATTAGAAATGTGGGCTCAGGACCATAGTCACAGGGAGATCAAGCTCAATTGGCATAGCATACTACACAAACATTGTTGCACCTCCTACTTTGCTGAGTAGCAACTGGAATCTTAAAAGCTTGCAACCAGCCATCTAGATGCAACGATGGGTATCTCCTTGTCCATAGCAAAGAAAAATGAAGAAAAACAAAGATGTATGGAAACAATTAGTCCAGTGACTGGTACACCATGTGATCCTCAGCCTATACAACTATGAGACCAGAAGAACTAGATAGTGCCTGTCTACCACTGTCAGCCACTCGGAGTGAGACCTATATAGGAGATCCTGGATAGAATGGGAGAACAATGTGGAACAAAACGCAAACTCGTTAAAAAAAAAAAAAAAGGGACCAAGCTTGCTGATCTGATAGCACCTGATGGAACCACTGAGAGTAAGGCCCCTAGGTGCCCTTCAGGTCTGGAATTAAACCCACTCCTGTGCTTCCAGCCAAACAAAAGACAGCCATATGAGCTAAACATTTACATTAGATAAATACACTCCTTGGAGAGAACAATCATGGGAGAATAGATGGGTTATGTACAGGGAGACAGCTCAGGGTGCAGGAGTGCATGGAGGGAAGGACACCGGGAAGAAGTATCTATGGGGAGAAAGCAGGAGGGGAGCTGTTGCATGTAAATTGTAGTCGATGTCATGAGACAAAGTGTATGTGAGCTGCTGTATGGAAAGTGAATTTGCCCTGTAAACTTTCACCCAAATCACAATTTAAAAAAAATGCATTATCAATAAGCATATCATGAAATACAAAATGAACAACACAGAGCAACACTAAACTTGTGGAAGTAACAGTAAAAGAGAGATCTGCTCAACACTGTGTTACCATAGACAGAATGCTTACCTGCTTGTGATTTTGGGCAACCCATGAGCAGAGTTTCCGGCACAACACACTCTTCTCCTCTCTGTGAATGAGGTCTGCTCCTCACTGTGAATGAGTCAAGATTAGAGGATGAGTGCTGGTCATGGGTATTAGAAGGATAGAGTGTGAAAAGCTGATGATGTTGAATGTGATCATGATATTGAAATCCCTGGAAATGAGAAAAGTATAAAAAGAGACTAATATGGTGGGATAATTGTCTGAAAATGGCAGAGACTCCTTAGAAGAGCAGATCTAATTCACAGAAAGACAGTTTCAGAAAGTTGCCCTAAGAGTGGAAGACATTAGGTAAGACTAGATGAGTAGGGGAGCTCTGGTGGTGTAGTGGTTAAGGTATTTGGCTGCTAACCAAAGTGTCAGTGGTTCAAGCCCACTAGCCACTCCACAAAAGAAAGATCAGGTGGTCTGTTTCCATAAAGATTTACAGCCTTGGAAACCCGAGGTTGAAGGTGGTCTCTATGAGTTGGAATCAACTTGATGGAAATGAGTTTGGTTTGGTTTGAGCGTGAGTAGGGGTCCCTCTGGCTACTTCTCAAGAGACTACAAAGTGTGTGGAAAATTCAGTAGAGTGTAAGGATAATAGGGTTGCCAGGTAAAACATGGGATGTCTAGTTAAGTTAGAATTTCAGATAAATAACATTTTTTTTTTTCACTATGAGTATGTCCCAAATATTTTAGGGATATCCTATATTTGTATTTGCTAAATCTGACAATGCTACATGTCAAGGCTCTGAATGTTAAATAATGCTGATGCAAATATCTTGTCACCAATAAGAGACTGCTCAGGGCTATTGAAAGCCCTAGCAATAGCATCTTAATGAGTAATATCTTCCTTCAGAGATCTCAGTCCATTTTGGCTCCAAGTCTTTGTAAATTCTTTTTAAAAAGTCTCAGAGTGAAAAAGATGCAGAGGAATGGGAGGAGTTGTAGAGAAAAGGGAAAGGGAATGATTAAGGGGCTGGTGGGACTTTCTGATTTATGGCTTACAAGTAAAGATTTAAAGAGCTAGAGAGGATTTACCTTAGTTGTACAATGACTAATTGTTCAAAGATTAATGACAGAGGTGAAAGTCTGTAAATATCTTCCTGGGCAGAAATATCAGAGGTGATTAAACCATGCTGGAATTAGAGACAATGGTATAGGGTTAAAGAAAAAGTTCTTAAAATGAAGTGTCTTTTTCTGAAAACTCACAATATTCCATTCATAATATATCTTGCATGTTACAATGAACTCTTTTACTTTCTACTCACTGTTCAGTCTTTCAAATGTTTGCTCATTTTTGAAAATGTATGTTCCAGTTCTTTGGAATCCATTGTGGAAATAGAATTGGTGAAAGAAAAGAAGACCCTAGGAATAGTTCTGTTTTTGAGACATCAAGTTCAGTGTGTTGGACAATGTATAAAATATGAGGACAGGATGAAAAACACCATGTAAAAGAGGAGCAAGGAAGTTAAAAAAAAAAAAAAATGTAAGCTCATGGCTGCAGATATTTGGGGCTCACAATTAATTCTAGGAGATCTCCAGAGAAGAAGCAAATAAACTTAATGTAGACAAGTGTGTGTTTTAAAGGTCCTTCTGTTGTTAGATTCCTCCAGTCGGCTGTGACTCATAGTGACCCTGTGCGCAACAGAACAAAGCACCGCTCGGTCCCACACCATCCTCACAATCCTTCCTGTGCTTGAGCCTGTGGTTGCAGACACTGTGTCAGTCCATCTCGTTGAGGGTCTACCCCTGTCTCACTGACCTTCCACTTTACCAAGCATGATATCCTTCTCCAGAGAATGGTCTCTTCTAACAACATCACCAAAGTAGGTGAGACAAAGTCTGGCCACTCTCACTTTTAAGGATAATTCTGGCTGTACTTCCTCCAGGATAGATTAGTTTGTTCTTCTGACAATTCCTGGTATTTTCAGTATTCTTCACCAATACCACAATTCAAAGGTATCAACTCTTATTTGGTCTTCCTTATTCATCTTTGTGACAGGTAAAATGGGTCTAAATAATTACAAATGATGCCAGAGTTCTGTGTTTTCCATTTGATTTAGGCATATGTCTGAATCTAAAGCACTACAAAGGTTCAGAGAACGGAGACAAGGCCTTTGACTGTAAATGAGCTTAGCAGGCTGCCCAGGACTCACATCTCCAGCAGCTCCATTAGCCATCATTGCTTTTGTAGCAAACTCACATGAACTGATTAAAACTATGCTCCATCATGAAAGTGATGCTGCAGAGAAAACCAACTGCTAGTATTGGTGATGAAGGTGGCAAAATCTAGGAAGGAGATCATTCTTAGCCATATAATAATTCATAAAAGGCTTTGGTCCTATGATTACGGACTCACTTAAAGGGTGAATGGGGAACTTCAATTTTTGAGGTATGTAATTTACAGGATCTTACTAGAAAGACATGGCATTTAACAATTTGGGGCTGTAAAGTCTTGTGATATCCCCATCATAAAAGTTCAGATCTGCTGTCATACCTTTGTGTGAGGGGAAAAAAGTCAGATTAAAAAGCCCATAAACAGAATTGTTTTAACATACCTATTAAGTTGATTAAAGGTAGTCTACTATGGAAGCTCTGGTAGCATACTGTCTAAGGCACTTGCCTGCTAACCAGAAGGCCAGCGGTTCAAACCCACCAGCCACTCCTTGGAAGGAAGGTTGGGCAATCTACTTCCATAGTGATACTGCCTCAGAAACCCAAGGAGGGATCGCTATGAGTCGGGTCCCACTTGAGGGCAAATAACAACAACATGGCACAAAGAAGCTCTGGTTGTGTAGTGGTTAAAGCATTTGACTGCTGTGTTACACTGGGTTCTCTAGAGAAACAAAACCCATAAAGCTTATACATATATATGTATATAAAGAGAAATTTATCTTAGGAAAATGGCTCACACACTTATAGAAGCTGGCAAGTCCAAAGTTCCTGGATCAAACGTCAAGCTGGAGGCTTTTCCACGTCAAGCTGGAGGCTTTTCCACGTCAAGCTGGAGGCTTTTCCCAACTCTTGCAGTCACAAGGGCTGAGGAGCTCAAGGATGGCAGGCAGTACACCGGCTGTTGACTCCAACAAATGACGAATCCAAGATCTCCAAGCCAAATGGTGGATTGTTCACTCACGGACAGTTGTAAGCAGCACAACAGAGTCCTGATCCACAGAAGAATGTCTCTTTTCCGGAATGTCCATAGATAAACTGGAAGCAGGCCACACCCCTAGGGAAACTCTCTTCCAACAGATTGCCTGCTCAAAACATAATCATCATCATCTGATCCCATCACAACAGCTCAAACCACACAGAATTGTGGTCCAGCCAAGTTGACACACAGCTCCAACTATCACAACTGCTAACCAAAAGGTCACCAGTTTGAACCTACCAGACAGTCCACAGGAGAAAGATGAGGCAGTCTATTTCTGTAAAGACTTACAACCTTGGAAACTCTATGGGGGCAGTTCTACTCTGTACTATAGGGTCTGTGTTAGTCTGGGTTCTCTAGAGAAGCAAAACCAGTAATGTTTATGTATACATATATAGAGAGAAAAATGTATCTTAGGAAAATGGCTCACACAGTTATAGAAGATGACAAGTCCCAAGTTACTGGATCAAACATCAAACTAGAACCATTTCCCAACTTACGCAGATGCAGACGCTGACGAGCTCAAGGTTGGCAGGCAGTATACCGGCTGTTGACTTTGGTGGGTGATGAATCCAAGATCACCAGGCAGAATGGTGGATTGTTCACTCATGCACAGTTGTAGGCAGCACAACAGGATCCAGATCCATAGAAGGTTGTCTTTTTTCCCCAGGCCCAGGATGTCCATATATATATAGATAGATAGATAGATAGATTGGAAGCAGGCCACACCCCTAGGAAAACTCCTTTTCAACTGACTGGCTACTCAAAGCATATACATCTGATCTCATCTTGGGAATAACTACATCACAGCTGCTTAAACCACTCAGAATCATGGTCCAGCCAAGTTGATACACAACCCCAACTATCACAGGGTCACAATGAATAGAAATTGACTTGATGGCAGTATGTTTGATTTTTTGACTGTGGCACAAAAGTTTTATGCTCATGTATTAAACATAAGATTAAACAAAAGTGGCACTGTGAAGGAAGGCCTGGCAATCAGCTTCTGTAAAGATTACAGCCTTGAAAACCATAAATAGCGGTTATACTTTGCACACATGGGTTCTCCATGAATCAGAATTGACTCAACAGCAATATGTGTTTTAGTTTATGGTCGGGCTGGTATATTTATTTTCCTATCACGCAGTTTAAAGATAAAAGGTTGCTTCCACAGTGCTTGTATTTTTTAACTCCACTCTGTCTACCAGCTGTCATTTGGACATCAAAAAGAATTTTTGGTGCACATTTCCAAATGTTGGCCACCTAAGTCATCATGTCGACCAGTTCCCAAATGTGAACTTTCTGAAAGTTGTCCAAGGAATATTACACATGTTCACTAGATGGCACTTTTTAGATATAGAATTGGAATGTTTGTTTTATAGAAAATACGGTTAATAAACTTTTGGGCATGAATTACTTTATAAGCATGTTATAATATATGAAGTATTTTCACCAATAATTCTACTCAGAACAACTATGAGTTTATCAGTTTTTTGTTTACTGGATTGTTTTTATTATTTGGTACCTTCAGCACTTCAGGAATATAAACTTCAGGGCTAAAGTATATATTAATAATTATAATTGAGTTTGCAAAAAATTAAAGCCATATGAATATAAATGGCTAAATTTTTAGAAGGAAATTTACTTCTTTGGTGTCCAGTTAGTATAGACTCATTAAGAATTGCAGTTTGCTTGCAAGCTTCAATTCATTCTACTTGTATAGTTGCAAATACAGAAGGGAAAAAAATGAGTGGGAATGTCTCTGCACAATCTATAAGGTGACTTGTACATTTTTTTTATATAGTGAATGCCTTACATATGAGAATAGTACGAAATGATATTTTCAAGTCAATTTGTAAAGAACCAAAATTGGTACATTGTAATGTCACATCTTTCTTCAGTGTTGTCCTGCTGAAGCTGCTAGTATTACAGATTTCCTCGGATGCTGTCAGGAGCAGACAAAATGACAATTTTACATATTATAAAATGGACTGGAAGTGATTCATCTCCAGCCCTGAAAAAAGGCAATCTTTTGAAACATTGGCAGTCTTCTGCCAGTTTGAAAGGATTAAAATCAACCTGAAGATGACTCCTTCAGCTTAGCAAGCATGAGCGATGGCAGACTTTTGTGGAGATCTTGATAGAGACTTTGTAGAGAAGTCAATCATACTTGTGCATTAGTGTGAACCTCTTTACCACTTCTGTGCTGAAGACACTATTCCAATCACTTACCAGTAAAAAAGATTTCTCTTTTATATATAACTAATAGTAAGTAGCTGTATGAAAAGTGCCTAGCACAATAAGTTCATAGTATCCAGAGTGTTCTCAGGAGAGGGGACCTACCATATCTTTCCACAAATAATGCACAAGTTGTACATTTTTATGCCAACTGCGCCCTCCCCATGGGTATTTTTAAAAGATCACTATGGAATATACGTATATATATATATATATGTGTGTGTGTATGTGTGTGTGTGTATATATATATATATATATATATACACACACACATAAATATATATATATATATATATATATATATATATATACATGTATATATTTATGTGTGTATATATATGTGTATATATATATATATATATAATCTTTTTTACAGTAATGTGATAAATAAAGCTAGTATAGCACACTTACAAATATCTCTTGTGGGGAGGAGAAACAATGCTTATAGCAGAAGCACTGAACAGGGATGCAGGAGACATGACTTTTAATTCTACTTCTGTCATTGACTAGCTGTGCAACCCTGGAAAAATCAGTTAACTTCTCTGGAGCTCAGTTTCTTTGCAAAACAAGGAATTGGGACTTGGTCTTTGCTAAGTTTAATACTTTTCTGACAGAGATTTGAGCTAATTTTGTGCAGCCACTCTAGAGTCAGAACCCAAAGAGAAAAGAGGCCAAGATGTGGTGTGCATGTTTTCCTCTGCTGAAGATTATCTGGAGCTTCTTGTATTTGTTGTTGCAGTGGTGGTGGTGGTTAGCTGCCATGATATCAGTCCCTGACTTATAGCGACCCCATGCACAACTGAATGAAAATGCTACCCAGTCCTGTGCCATCCCCATGATTGGTTAGCCAGGAATATTTCTCTGTGTGCAAATGGAAAGCACATTCCATATGGCAGATATTCTAAAACTTGAAGATGTGCATATGGTCTCTTAGAAAACAAGGGACTCATCAAGTTGGTCTTATTACAGAGTAATAAATTGGAAATTGCAATGAAATTAGGTTGATTTCCAACTGACAAATTCTGGTTGCAGGATGGAAAAGAAACAATCATATTTAAGGCTGCAACAGCTGTTAAATTGTATTATATTTTAAAATCCTTTAGAAGAATTAGTTAATTAATTTTAACATTGTTATACTCTCCTTAATAGTGTTCCAAAATAACTAGCAGTGATTAATCATGATTGGAATTTTTATCAGCCATGATCTAATATATTTTTCCAAAAAGAAGATTTTATTGCACATTAAAATTACTTCGTTTGAATTCTTTAATTGTAGATCTTAATCTTGTTTGAAAATACAATCCATATCCTTTCAGTATCATGCAAAGTTAGTGCTTCTGCTAAAAAAAAAATATCAAACTTTGCTTGGGTTTTTTCTTTCTTTTTTCCTAAACCATATCATTTAATTTCATGTGGATTTAATGAGTAATTGTTTTCAACAATTTCTAAGAGTTTCAGTCAGCAATATTTCATTCCAGAATAAAAGGTAATGATCCATAAATTCTTAATGCCATATTTTTATAGCCACTAAATTAGTCTTTAATGGGTTCAATAAGTTCTGTGATGTATGTCATAAATTGTTAATGGTGTTTTAATTGTTGTGAAGGGCCGTTTATCATCACTACTGGTGAATGACTGATCCATCCTATCTGTTCCACTTCATATTGTTACACTTATTTTATCTGGCTTTGTTTGCTGAGAGCAGATCAGGTACCTAAAATGCATAGACCAGATATCCAATTCCAACACTCTAGTGTATCATGTAGCCATGACATGTAGTTCTACAGCCTTCAGTTCCAATTTGTATTTATCTTATCAACACAAATTAGTTAGCTATGGGCCCTGTAATGCTGGGTAACAAACCACCTCAAAACTCAGTGGCTTAAAGTGAAGATCATCTATCCTTGCTCATACATTTGTAGACTGGTTGGAAATTGGTTGATCTAGTCTGAGTTCAACAAAGCTTGCTCCATGCTACAGAATGGGTCCATGTCTGCCCTCATGTCCATCACCCTCCTTGTGCCAGCAGGTTACCCAAGACATGCTATTCTTATGAGCAATGGCAAACAAGAAGGTTAACATTATCATTCAAGCTCATTTCAACTTCCTGCTTATATCACATCTACTAACATTCCATTGCCCAAAGCAAGTTACATGATTCAGCTCACTGTAAGGGATAGGAGAAGCACTATAATATCACATGGCAAAGGGTGAGGATAAAGAGAAGGGAGAAGAATTGTGGGCAATAATTTATTTTATCACATCTCCTAAGCCAAATAATAGGAGCTCTGGTAGCATAGTGCCTAAGACATTTGACTGCTAACCCGAAGGCTGGCGGCTCAAACCCACCAGCCACTCCTCAGAAGGAAGGTTGAGCAATTTACTTCTGTACTGCTATTGCCTCGGAAACCCAAGGAGGGGTCGCTATGAGTTGGGTCTGACTTGACGGCACATAACAACAACAACAAGCCAAATAAGGCTGGAGATAAAAAGCCCCAATAATAGGCAAACCTTCTATTTGCTTCTAACACATACACCACTTTACTTGTTCAGGGACAGATACAATTAGTACCAGCAACTCAAAAACATACTAAAATCTCCCTCAGAGGCAAAGTTTCTCTAAAAGTCTCACAAAGTACCACTGAAAAGGCACAGAACTATCATTTCAAAACCTCAATTTTCATCACACTCACTGCTTGTTTTCTCTTTGGTTTAATTTGCACTTTCCATTTAGGCAGCTTACATAGGTTAGGCTATATTTTTATAGCAGTAAATTAGTCTTTAATGGGCTCAATAAGTTATTTTCCAGCCTAAATAGTACATTTACTTCTGGTTTGGTTGTTGTTGTTGTTGTTTTGGAAGTTGTAAAAATGCTACAATCAATATATTCCCTCCACTTTCTGTATTTACGGATTGTTCCAGATAGGCAGTCTCTGATGCCTTCTGCCATGAGAAAGCAGCAATTTTTCCTGCACAGGATATCAGAGGAAGGCCACAAAGAAGATACAACA
The DNA here is from genome assembly GCF_000298275.1 of Orycteropus afer afer. Classification (NCBI taxonomy): domain Eukaryota; kingdom Metazoa; phylum Chordata; class Mammalia; order Tubulidentata; family Orycteropodidae; genus Orycteropus; species Orycteropus afer. Next base: position 8,788,875 of record NW_006921676.1, on the reverse strand, counting down.
AGAACACTGGAAGGAAGAGTGTGATTTTGCTGGCAAAGAGGAATGAACATTAAAAAGGAAATTCTAAGCCAAGTGAAAAGGATTTGTAAAATCAGAGAAAATGATTATTGGTGATAAATGATAATTACTGCAGATACATGGGGTTGCCTTGACTTGGAATTGACTTGATGGTAACCTACAACTGCAGCAGCACCACAGGCTTAAACTCACTACTTTCCAGAAAATGATTCCCACTCTCCCTCTCCCATCCATCCTGCAGTAACCACTAATAACCATTGGTCTCTATATATGGCCTTATTTTACCCAGTATAATTTCTTCTAGGGTCATCCACGTATCAGGACTTCATTTCTCTTCACAGCTGAGTAGTATTCCATTGTATGTATGCACCACATTTTGTTTATCATCTGTGGATGGACATTTAAGTGTTTCTACTTTTTGCTATTGTGAATAATGCTATAACGAGCATAGGTGTTTATTTTAAAGTCTTAAATATTAGTTGACATTTTTTTTAAATCACATTTTGTGACTTGGTTTTAGCTGTTTAAAATTACTTAAATTTGAGCTATCCCATCAAGTCTAGTTAAATACAGGACTGGAAGAGAAGATTAAAAGGAAATGATTAAAAAATTATCACCTTTTGGACTCCATTCAGCTTTCTATGCTGATGATTTCCCTCATCCAGGCTGGTTGCCTTTGTTTTATCTTTGTCCTCTTCAAGGCTTAATAAAAGTGTCTCTATTGAAAAAAAAAAAAAAAAAACAATTATCAACTCTTCATCTCTCAAAGCCTAGTGAAGAGACAAATTAAGTAGAGCAAGTTCAAAAACAGTACAAAATATCTCCAAATCTTTGAATGGATGTTCTCAAAATTTCCTTTTCCAATTCTAGATATCTTCTTCCTCCATACAAAAGTAGTCAAATATCGAAAAAAAAAAAAATAGTAACTAGAACAACATATAAACCATCAGAATAGGTACTTGCTGAAAAAGGCTGATAAAGGGTTCCATACATACCCAGTCAAATAATAATAGAAATATCTTGGCAGTTTGAACCTCCCCGGAAGTGTCTCAGAGGACAGGGTCAGTAATTTGCTTCTGAAAAGTCACAGCCTAGAAAACCACATATAGCAGGTCTACTCTGTACATGTGGGGTTGCGATGGTTGGAGTCGACTCATGGGCAACTAACAACAGGTAGGGAAGAGTCAAAATTATACTGAATGTAATAATATATCCCCAGAACAATTCTTATTATCTCTATAAGACACTAAATGAGAGTTTTCAAACCCCATCTTGCAACACCTAGTACTTCCCTAGCATAAAAGATGATCCACAAATGTATGTCAAATTAATCATTGAACACATATTTAAACGTACCTCTTTTCAAGAATCCCATAGTGGTTTTTGGGAGATAAAATTCATACACCATAAAATTCACCCATTTAAAATGTGCAATTCAATGGGTTTTAATATATTTCATAAAATTGTGCATCCATCAACACTCTAATTCCAGAACAATTTCATTACCCCGAAAACAAATTTCATACCCATTAGCAGTCATCATTCCCCATTATTTCTTCCTCTCTCCAACCTCTGACAACCACTGATCTAGTTACTGTCACTATGGATTTACCTGTTCTCAACATCTCATACAAATAGTGTCAGAGAACATGTGATTTTTTTTTCTGATTTCTTTTTTTTTTTTTGAATTGGGTAATTTATTTATTTTCATTTCATAAATAAAAATTCAGTGGGCCAAAGAGGTTAAATGACTAATCAAACTTCACAATTTCTAAAGAGCCACAGTAAAATATTTACATACATTTCCAGATATTAAAATGCCAGAGCAATATACATTTTAATATGACTGTTAAAATGAGTCTAAATAAAATTAGAAGTATTAAATTGATAAATAGGTGGACCACAAAGGTTATTAAGTTTTTCATGGTAGAAGATACAAAAAAAAAAAAGGAAATATTGATTGCATGCTGCAACTTTAGACATGTATAAATGATCATCTAAGCCAGGGGTTAGCAGAACACAATCCCTAGGTAATCCAGCCTTTTTTTTTTTTTTTTTT
>NW_006921676.1:8771572-8780758 GCF_000298275.1 Orycteropus afer afer | reverse complement strand
CTTCCAAAATTCTTGTAAGGTTTTTTCTGTGTTTTCTTTGGTCTGTCTCTCAATCCTTTGAAGATACCTAAAGATAATTCTTTTGAATTCTTTATCAGAGAGTTCCAATGCTGCTTCTTCCTCAGGGATGTGTTCTGGGTCTGTATCCTTCTCCCCCCCACTTTATCCTGCTTCTTTGTGTGGACTGTGATGGTATGTTGTCTCCGAGGCATCATAACTTTGTTGTATTTAGATCTCTGTTAACTGTGAAGAGCAGCCAAGGGTGATTCAGGCTCTTCTTGGTGGCTTTTTATCATTGGCCTTTTCAATCTTGCAGGCCCCAAGTGTCCTTGGCATTGCTGGAAAGCAGAACGTGTTCTTAAGCCCCAGAAATCAGTGAGAGCACTGTCTCTTTAAATATCCAAAATAGTCAAGCCGCTTTTTAAACCTTCAAAATGGTGGCGTCCTCCAGACTGGGAAAAGTCCACCGTTCAGCCAACCTTTCTCTTCACCTTCTCCGTTTTTTCTCCAGCCACCGTGCACAGTCCTCTGTGCAGTCCCTGGCCAGCAGTGTGATTTTTAGGTTAATTCTTAGGTCCTACCAGCACTCGGGAATCTCCAAGCTGTCTGTGCTGTCAGGATCACTCAGGATCGTTGTGAGACCACAGCTCCGTATGTCTCCTTTTTTGATATTTTCACATGAATTCTTCTGCTAGTTGGGGTTTAGTCCACTTCTATATCCTTCCTTTCAAGGCTCAAGGTTATCTTCTGTGTCTGTATTAATTGGTTTCCCTTTTCTTTGTTGAAGAGGGTCTGTGCAGTCTTTCTGCCTAGTCCACCATCTTGCTGGAACTCCTTTTTTTGTGATTTCTTTCAACTAGTATCATGTTTTCAAGGTTCTTCCACATCATATCGTATATCAGCATTTCATTCTTTTCATCATGAAATAATATTCCCTTGTATGGATATACCATATTTTGTTTTTTCCTTCATTAATAGATGAACATTTGAGTTATTTCGACTGTTTGGCTACTATAAACAGTGCTGCTATGAACAAGTGTACACATTTTCAATTCTCTTAGATATGAATTCCTGGATCATATTATAATGCTATGTTTATCTTCTTGAGGATCTACCAAGCTGTTTTCGACAGAAACTCTATCATTTCATATTCCTGTTAGCAATGTATGAGGGTCCCTGTTTCTACACATCCTTGCTAAGACTTGTTATTATGTCCTTTTTATGATAGCTATCTTAGTGAGTATGAAGTATCATCTCATTATGAGCATTATTTGAATTTCCTCTGAGGAAGTTTGGGCAATCTACTTCCGTAGTAATACTCCATTGGAAACACAAGGAGGGGTCACTATGAGTCAGATCTAACTCCACAGCAGGGAGTTGTTTGTTGTTGTAATGACTGATGATGTTGAGTATCTCTTTAGGTGCTTATCAGTCATTTATATTACTTCCTTGGAAGTGTATTCAAATCTTTGTCCAGTTTTTAATTTGACTGTTTGTTATTTTATTGTTAGATTGTAGCCTTTTATCAGCTATATAATAATCTCCCAACATTTTCTCCCATTATGTAGGCTTTCTTTTCACTTTCTTGGTGATATCCTATGAAGCACAACTTTTTAATTTTGGTAATTTTTATTTTATTTGTTTTATTGTTGTTGCTTGTGCTTTGGGTATCATATCTCAAAATCTATTACCTAATCCAAGGTCATGAAGATTTAGATCTACGTTTGTTAAGAAATTTATAGTTTTAGTTCTTATATTTAGGTCTTGGACCCATTTTTTAGTTAAATTTTACATACGGTATGAATTTATAGTTCACCTTAATTCTTTTGTGTGTGGATGTGCAGTTGTCCTAGCACCATTTATTAAAGAGATCATTCTTTCCCTATTGAATTGTCTTACTACCCTTGTTGAAAATCAATTGACACAGATGTCTCAATTTTATTCCCTTGATCGATGTATCTATATTTATGCCAGTGTCACATTGTCTCAATTATTGTGGCAATGGTGCAACTTCTGAAATTGGGACTTGTGAGTCCTATAATTTTGTTCTTTTTCAAAATTGTTTTAACTCTTCCAGGTCCCTTGCATTTCCATATGAATTTTAGGATCATCTTGTGATTTCTACAAAGAAGCCAGCTGAGATTTGGATAGGAATTTGTTGAATTTGTGAAGTATTACAATCTTAATATTAAGTACTCCAATTCAAGAACATAGAATGTCTTTCCATTCATTTAGATCTTCTTTATCTTTGTATTTCTTTTTGTAGTTTTCAGTGTATAAAACTTACGCTTCTTGTGTAAAATTCCTAAGCTTATTCTTTTGATGCTATTGTAAATGGAATGATTTTCTCTAATTTTGATTGCTCATTGCCAGTATGTAGAAATACAACTGATTTTTGCATATTATCTTATATCATCAGGCTTGCTGAGCACATTATATTGAATGGAATATTTTTTTTTTTTAATTTCTTAGTATTATACACACCACACACACACACACACACACAATCAGGTCATCTGTGAATTGGAATTGTTTTTCTTCTCTCTTTACATCTTGAGTTTTGTTGATTTCTTCTTCTTGCCCAGTTACAATGACTAGAACTTCTAGTACCGTGTTGAAGAGAATTGGTGAAATTCTTCTGCTCCTTGTGTTCTTGATTTTAGACAGGAAGCTTTCAGTCTTTCACCATCAAATATGACATTAGTTTTTGGGTTTTATGTTGCTGTTAGGTGCCTTTCAGTCGGCCTTGACTCGTGGCAACCCTATGTACCACAAAACAAAACACTGCATGGTTGTGTTCCATCCTCACAATCCTTGCTACACCTGAGCCCATTGTTGTAGCCATTGTGTCAATCTCTCTCATTGAGGGTCTTCCCCTTTTCCCCTTTTTTGCTGACCCTCCACTTTACCAAACATGATGCCTTTCTCCAGGGACTGGTCCCTCCTGATAAGGTGATCAAAGTAGGTGAGATGAAGTCTGGACATTCTTACTTCCAAAGAGCATTCCAGCTGTACTTCTTCCAAGACAGAGTTGTTCATTCTTCTGGTAGTCCATGGTACTTTCAGTATTCTTCACAAACACTGTAGCCTAAAAGCATTAACACTTCTTTGGTCTTCCTTATTCATTTTCCAGCTTTCACACACATATGAGGCATTTGAAAATAACATGACTTGGTCTGCTTCCATTGGTGTTGATTGTGGATCCAAGTAATATGAAATCTTTGACAACTTCATTCTTTTCTCTATCTATTGTGATGGTGTTTATTGGTCCAGTTGTGAGAATTTTCATTTTCTTTATGTTGAAGTGTAATCCATTCTGCAGACTGTAGTCTTTAATCTTCATCAGTAAGTGCTTCAAGTCATTTTCACTTTCACCAAGCAAGGTTGTATTATTTGCATATTACAGGTTGTTAATGAGTCTTCCTGATGCTTCATTCTTCTTTATATAGTCTAGATTCTCTGATTAACTGCTCATCATGCAGTTTGAATAAGTATGGTAAAAGGATACAACTCTGACACACACCCTTCCTGATTTTAAACCATGCAATATTCCCTTGTTCTATTCCAATGACACCCTTCTGGTCTATGTACAGGTTCCTTATGAGCACAATTAAGTGTTCTGGAATTCCTATCCTTCTCAAAGTTGTCCATAATTTGTTATGATCCACACAATCAAATGCATAGTCAATAAAACACAACTAAATATATTTCCGGTATTCTTTGCTTTCAGCCAAAATCCACCTGATTTCAACAATGATATCCCTCATTCCATGTCCTTTTATAAATACTTTTTATCAAGTGGCATAGTGCCTAAGGCATTTGACTGCTAAACAGACGGCTAGTGTTTCAAACCCACAAGCCACTCCTCAGAAGGAAGATTAGGCAATCTACTTCTATAGAGATACTGCCTTGAAAACCCAAGGAGGGATCACTGTGAGTTGGATTTGACTCGACAGCTGCGAGTTTGGTTTTATCAGGTGAAGCAAGTTCTCTCCTAGTCCTAGTTTGTTGTGTGTTTTTAATCATAAAATGTTAGATTTATATCAAATTCTTTACCTACTTTTCCTGAGAATATTGTGTCACTTTTCTCTTTATCCTATTAATATGATGTATTACATTCATTGATTTTCATATGTTGAACCAATCTTGTACTCCTGAGGTAAATCCCAGTAGTCATGGTGTATAATCCTTTGAGATGTTGATAGATTCAATTTCTAATGTTTTGCTGAGGACTTTTTGCATCTATATTTATAAGGAATATTGATTTGTAGGGCTTTGTTTTGTTTTGTTTTCTTATGCTGTCTTTGTCTAATTTGGGTATTAGGGTAAAACTGGCCTCATAGAATGAGTTGCAAAGTTTTTCCTCCTTTTCTATGTTCTGGAAAAGTTTGTGGAGGATTATGTTGATTGTTCTTTAAATGTTTAGGAATATCATCAGTAAAGCCATTTGGTTTTGGACTTTTCCTTGAGGAAAGGTATTTGATTACTAATTCAATGTCTTGTTATTGGACTATTCAAATTTTCTATTTCTTCTTGAGTCAGTTTCAGTAGCTTGTATGTTTCTGGAAATTTGTCCATTTTTGTAGGTCATATAATTTGTTACAGTACAATTGCTCATAGAATTTCCATACAATTTTTTTTTTTTAATTTTTCAAGGTCAATAATAATCCCTCTTTAAATCTGACTTTTTTTTTTTTTTTCAATTTGAGCCTTTGAGCTAATGGTTTGTCATTTTGTTGATTGCAACAAACTTTGGATTTTGTTGATTTTCTCTATTGTTTTCATAATTTTAATGTCTCTCTGTTCTAAAATTTATTATTTCTTCATTTTGCTTTCTTTAGGTTTAGTTTTCTCTATATTTTCCAGTATCTTAAGATGGAGGCTTGGGCTATTGACTTGAGAAATTTCTACTTTACCTAAATTTGCCTCTAAGCACTGGTTTAGCTGCATACCAGAAGCATTTTCTAAATGCTCTCATGGCTTCTTGTTTGATGCATTGGCTATTTAAGAGTATGTTCTTGTTTTCTATGTATTTGTGAAATTGTCCAAATTTTCTTCTGTTATTGATTTCTAATCTTATTTCAATGTGATGGGAGAACCTGCCTTATATGTTTTCAATCCTTTTAAATTGATTGAGGCTTGATTTATGGCCTAACTATGGTCTATCCTAGAGAATGTTCTATGTACATTTGAAAAAGATGTATATTCTACTGTCATTGCTTGTTCTTTTAGGTCTAGGTTTTTACTCTCCCTCAAACCTTCTATTTCTTTGTTGATTTTCTGTCTAATTGATTTACCCATTATTAAATGTGAGGTATTGCAATCTCAACTATTATTGTCCAGTTATTTCTTTCTCCCTTGCATTCTTTCAGTTTTTCATTCATATATCTGAGTCTTTGATATTGTGGTATCTTCTTGAGGGATTTAGTGACTCATAATAAAATATTTCTTGTTATGCCTAATAACTTTTTGTTTTAAGCTGTATTTTTTCTGATATTAATATAGTTCTTTTATGTTCAGGTCTTCAGTTCTTTAACCTCAGTTTTTTTTGTTTTTTTTTTTTTTTTTTATGGTTACTGATTGCAGGATGTATCTTTTCCCCCTTCTTTTAATTATAACTTGTTTGTGTATTGTTATCTAAAGTGTATCTCTTGTTGATAGTTGAATGATAGTTTTTAATCCATTTTCTCAACCTCTGCCTTTTGATCAGAGTATGTGATTCACTTATATTTAAAGTAATTTCTAATAAAGTAGGATTTACTTCTGTCCCTTTGTGCTTATTTTCTGTATATCTTATTCCTTTTTTGTTCATCTATACCTTCATGCCAAAGATGAAGAAATTGAATTTTTTTTTACCAACTTCTGAAGTCTGAAAATATTCAAACATACGGTGAAGATACATGAAGATACATCCATAATAACTGCTGCTCAGAATGTGAAACTTGGGAAAAATGAAAAAGGATCAGTATTTGCAATTATGGCCTTGGTGAAAGAAATGACATAGGAGATTGCATGATGAAATGTTGCAAGACCAATTACTTATTCATTGGAAATACCTTTTTTCAACAGCATAAATGACAACTGTACTCATGGGCCTTGCCACATAGAATACACAAGAATCAACTACATCTGTGTAAACAGGCAGTGGATAAGTTCAATGTCATCAGTCAGAAAAAGACCAGGGGCTAACTATGGAACAGACCATCAGTTGTTCATGCTCAAGTTCAAGCTGAAACTGAAGAAAAGTAAAACAAGTGCACAGAGCCAAAGCACAACCTGGAGTATATCCCACCTGAATTTAGAGACTATTTCAAGAGTAGATTCAGGACATTGAACACGAATGATTGAAGACCAGATGAATTAAGGATAGTATCAAAGATGTTATATATGAAGAAACCAAAGGGTTATTAAAAAGACACAATAAATAAAAGACCAAAAAGGATGTCAGAAGAGACTTTGAAACTTTCTTTTCTAAGGAGAGTATCTAAAGTAAATGGAGAGTATCTAAAGTAAAAGAGCTGAAAAGAAGATTTCAAAGGGCAACTCGAGAAGACAAAGTAAAATATTGTAATGAAATGTGCAAAAGCATGGACTTTGAAAAATAAAAGAGAAGAACACTCTTGGCATTTCTCAAGCAGAAAGAACTGAAGAAAATATTCAAGCCATTAGTAGCAATACTCAGGGAGTTTATGGGCAAAATACTGGATGATTCAGGTTACCATCAAAAGAAGGTGAAAGAAATACAGTCACTGTAACAAAAGAATTGGTCAATGTACAACCATTTCAGGAGGTAGCATATGATCAAGAACAGATGTATTGAAGGAAGAAGTCAAAGTTGCACTGAAGGCATTGGTGAAAAAGCAAGGCTTGAGGAATTAACAGAGTACCAATTGAGATGTTTCAACAAACAGATGCAATGCAAGCACTCATTCATATGTACCAAGAAATTTAGAAGATAGTTACCTGGTCAACCAGCTGGAACTGATCCATATTTGTCCCTATTCCAAAGAAGGGTGATCCAAAAGATTGTCAAAACTATCAAACAATATCATTAATATTACATGCAAGTAAAATTTTTCTGAAGGTAATTTAAAGATGGTTGCAACACAACAGTTCATAGGGAACTGCAAGAAATTCAAGCCAGATTCAGATGAGGATGTGGAATGAGGGATGTCATTGTTGATTTCAAATGGATCCTGGCTGAAAGCAAAGAACACCAGAAAGATGTTTACCCTTATTTTATTGAATGTGAAAATGCATTAGATTGTGTGGATCATAACAATTATAGATAACACTGAGAAGATTAGGAATTACAGAACACTTAATTGTGCTCAAGTGAAATGTGTACATATTCTAAGAGGCAGTCATTCAAACATAACAAGGGATGCTGCATGCTTTAAAATTAGGAAGTGTGTACATCAGGGTTATACCATTTCACCATATTTATTCAATCTCTTTACTGAGTAAATAATCCAGGAAACTGGACTATATGAAGAAGAATGTGGCATCAGGATTGGAGGAAGACTGATTAATAACCTGTGATGTGTAGATGAAAAACCTTTGCTTGCTAAAAGCAAATAGGATTTGAAACACTTACTGATAAAGATCTAAGACTACAGCCTTCAGTATAGATTAAACTTCAACATAAAGAAAACTAAAATCCTCACCCTGGACCAATAACCAAAACCATGATAAATGGAGAAAAGATTGAAGTGGTCAAGGATTTCCTTTTACTTGGATCCACAATCAATAGTCATGGAAGTAGCAACAAGAAATCAAATGTGCATTGTGCTGGGCAAATCTGCCGCAAAAGACTTCTTTAAAGTCTTAAAAAGCAATGATATTACTTTGAGGACTAAGGTGCACATGACCCAAGCCATAGTATTTTCAGTAGTCTCATATGCATGTGAAAGCTGGACAGTGAATAAGGAAAACTGAAGAAGAATTGATGCTTTTGAATTATGGTGGTGCCGAATACATTGAATAAACCATGGACTGCCAGAAGGACAAAAGAATCTGTCTTGGAAGAAGTATAGCCAGAATACTCCTCAGAAGCAAGATGACAAGACTTCTCATGGATTTTGGACATACTATTAGGAGAGACTGGTCTCTGCAGAAGGACATCATACTCAGAAAAGTAGAGGATCAGCAAAAAAGAGGAAGACCTTCAAGGAGATGATTGACACAGCGGCTGCAACAGTGCAGTCAAACATGGCAACAATTGTGAGGACTGCACAGCACCTGGCAGAGTTTCATTCTGTTGTATATAAGGTTGCTATGAGTCAGACAAACTGAACAGAACCTAACAACAACAGTCCACCATTACTTTTTTCTTTTCACTAAGCATATATTTTCAAATGTAAATTTCAGTTCCCTTGCTGTGTACATATTTTATACACATATATAGATATTTTGACTTACTTTCTTAGTTGTTTTTGTTAGGTACTGTTGAGTCAATTCTAACTCATAGCAACCCTATATACAACAAAACAAAATACTTCCCAGTCCTGCACCACCCTCACAATCCTTGATATGCTTGGGGCCATTGTTGCAGTCACTGTGTCAGTCCCTCTGATTGAGGGTCTTCCCCTTCTGCTCTGACCCTGCACTTCACCAAGCATAATACCTTCTCCAGGGACTGGTTCCATCTGGCAACATGACCGAAGTAGGTGAGACAAGGTATGGTCATTCTCACTTCTAAGGAGCATTCTTCCTGTACTCCTTCCAAGACAGATCTATTCATTCTTTTGGCAGTCCATGGTATTTTCAGTATTCTTTGCTAACTCTATAGCTCAAAGTCATCAATTCTTCTGTGGTCTTCCTTATTTATTATCTATCTTACACATGAATATGAAGCTATTGAAAATACCATGGCCTGGGTTAAGCACACCTTAGTCTTCAAAGTGACATTTTTACTCTTCAACACTTTAAAAGAGGTCTTTTGCAGCCAATTTGTCTAATTCAGTACAACATCTGATTTCCTGACTACTGCTTCCATGAATGGTGATTGTGAATTCAAGCAAAATGAAATCTTCAACAACTTCAATCTTTCCTCCATTTATCATGATGTTGCTTACTGGTCCATTTGTGAGGATTTTTGCTCTATGTTGAGTGTAATCCATACTGCGGACTGTAGTCTTTAATCTTCATTACTAAGTGCTTCAAGTCATCCTCACTTTCAGCAAG
>NW_006921676.1:8763372-8770722 GCF_000298275.1 Orycteropus afer afer | reverse complement strand
GCTTTTTTTTTTTTTCCTTTTTTGCCAATTCCTTCAGTGCAACTTGAACTTCTTCCTTCAATATTATTAGTTCTTGATCATATGCTTCCTCCTGAAATGACTGAACATCAACCAATTCTTTTTGGTACAGTGACTGTTTATTCCACCCATCTTCTGTTGATGCTTCCTGCATCATTCAATGTTTTTCCCACCGAACCCTTCAACATGCAATTTGAGGCTTGAATTTTTTCTGCAGTTCTTTCATCTTGAGAAATGCTGAGTGTGTTCTTCACTTTTGGTTTCCTAATCTAAGTCTTTGCACATTTCATTATAATACTTTACTTTGTCTTCTCAAACCACCCTTTGAAATTTCTGTTCAGTTTTTTTTTATTTCAGCATTTCTTCCATTTGCCTTAGCTACTCTCCATTCAAGAGCAAGTTTCAGAGCCCCTTCTGGCATCCATTTTGGTCTTTTCTTCCTTTCCTGTCTTTTGAAAAACCTTTTGCTTTCTTCATGGATGATGTTCATGATGTCATCCCATAATTTGTCTGGTCTTCAGTCACTGGAGTTCAGTGCATCAAATCTGTTCTTCAGATGGTCTCTAAATTCAGGTAGGGTGTACTCAAGATCATATTTTAGCTCTTGTAGAGTTGTTTTAATTTTCTTAAGCTTCAACTTGAACTCACATATGAGCAATTGATAGTCTGTCCCACAGTCAGCTCCTTGTCATGTTTTGACTGATATTGACCTTCACCATCACCTCATTCCACAGATGTAGCCAATTTGATTTCTGTGTATTACATCTGGCAAGATCCATGGGTAGAGTTGCCATTTACGTTGTTGAAAAAGGTATTTGCAATGAATAAGTCTTTAGTCTTCCAAAATTCTATCAGACGATCTCCAGCATCATTTGTATCACTAAGGCTATGTGTTCCAATGCTTCTTTACCAACGCTTCTTTGTTTTCAACTTCTACAGTCCAATCACCAGCAATAATCAATACATATTGTTTGCATATTTGGTCATTTTCAGCCTACAGAAGTTGGTAAAAATCTTAAATTCCTTCATCTTTTGTTTGGTGGTTGGTGTGTAAATTTGAATAATAGTAGTATTCACTGGTTTTCCTTGTAGGCACATGGATATTATCCTATCACTGACAGCATGGTACTTCAGGATATATCTTGAGTTCTTCTTTTTGACCATGAACATGATGTCATTCCTCTTCAATTTGTTATCCCCAACTTACTAGACTACATGATTGTCCAATTCAAAATAGCCAATACCAGTCCATTTCCGTTCACTAATGCCTAGGAGCTCTGGTGGCATAGTGCCTAAGGCATTTGACTACTAATGAGAAGTTTGTCAGTTCAAACTCACCAGCCACTCCATGGAAGGAAGACAGGGAAGTCTACTTCCATAAAGATTTACTGTCTCAGAAACCCAAAGGGGGTCGCTATGAGTCAGAATCTACTCAACGGCAGTGGGTTTTGTTTTTTTGTTTTTTTAATGCCTAGGATATCAATTTTTATGCATTCCATTTCATTTTTGACAACTTCCAATTTTCCTAGATTCTTACCTCATACATTCTACATTCTGATTATTAATCAATGCATGTAGCTGTTTTTTCCCATTTTAGTCATACCCCATGGAAATGAAGGTCCTGAAAGCTTTGCTCTATCCACATCATTAAGTTTGACTCTACTTGAGTCAACTTCCCTGGTCATATTTTGAGTGCCTTCCAACCTGAGCGGCTCATTTTCCAACACCATCTCAGACAGTGTTTCAGGGCTCTTTGTAATTTTTCTAGTAATATTTCAGCAAGTGCTTCACTGCTATTCATAAGGTTTTAAGAAGTGGATGGCCCTGTCATTCCTCCCAGTCTGCCTTAGTATGGGAGCTCTGCTGAAATCTGTCCACCATAGACAACCCTGCTGGTATTCAAAATACCAGTGGCACAGCCTCCAGTGGCACAGCAACACGCAAGCCACCACAGCACAACAAACTGGCAGATGAGTGGTGGATTTTCTTAGTTGCCATTAATATCTTCACTTATATAATCATCTGGTCTGGATTGATACCAACTTAGCTTTAGTTGTATACAAAAGCTTTGTATACAAAGCTAGTATTCCAACCTGAATGACTCATTTTAGTATTTCTGAAAGGACAGGTCTGCTATTAACAAAACTTCTTAATTTTTGTTTATTGAAAGTGTCTTAATTTCTACTTACTTATTTTTGCCTTCTGAAAACAGGATTTATTGACCATTTTGAAATCAGTTTTCCAATGATAACAGTTCATCATATATTCTTAATCTTGGAAATAATTCTCTATGGAATACGAGTATCTATTCTGCCGTGCACTGTTATCTAACCTATCTAAATTACAGAAAAGCTGATATTCTACTATGGAGTTTAATTTTTAAAAAAACAATATTGTTTTTGGTGAATGCTTATACAGAAAATTAGATTTCCATTTGACAAGTTCTATACAAATTAATCTGTGACATTGGTTACATATTTCCACAATTTCAACATTCTCTTTAACTGCACCTGGTTCTTCCATTTCTTTTGGTTAGTTTCCCTGCCCCTTTATCTTCTTATCTTTGCTAGAGTAATTGTTGACCTTTGGTCTCATACAGAGAGATTTTTAACAAAGCACTGTACTAAATAAAAGGTAATATCCTTTATTTTGTATGCCAATTTCTTATTTCACTCAAAGGTCACCTCAAGAAATAGCTTCAGTACAAGGTTTAAATAGTATCTCAGGGTAATGGTCGTAGAAACTACTCTAGTCTCAACTGGTCCAGTCAGAACTTTTTAAGAATTTGAACCTTGTTTCATGGTTTTCTCCTATTCTGTCACGGTCTATATTTTGTGGCCCTGATGACAACAGTTAATAGTGGTAGCCAGTTGAAATATTTCAACAAATGAATGCAATGCTGCAAGCACCATCTAGTTATTCTGGTCTTAGGGTAGGTGAAGCCATAGCTTCTCTAGGATATTAACCCTGTAGACTAGTTTCTTCTCTGAGACTTTGATTTCTCCTTTCTCTTTTGCTCCTGACAAGTAGAGACCTATACTTGTATCTTTGATGGTTGTTCACAAGCTTTTAAGACCCTAGATGCTACTCATCCCAGTAGGATGCAGAACATGAAATTTGTGAACTATGTAATGCCAATTGACTGGGTTACATGAGATTAAGGTCCTAAGCCTTCAAACCTAGAAAACCAATATCAGAAGCTGTTTGGTTATGTCTCAAAAGTTTCTGTAACTTTCTCCTTTATGAATATATATGCATGCACACACATATATGTATGTACACATACATATAGATAACTGTATCTTTGCACATATAAGTAAAAACCTGTACCTACCCATACACATACATGCCTGTACACATACTTATGTGACGATACACTCATTTTTTAGTTAACAAATTGTATATGTCATATTCTTTAACACAAACATCCTTTTCTCTTGCATGTTTCTTAGTGGCAGCATTTACTGTTGTCAAACTATGCTCAGTACACCCACATTCAGTGCCATTTTTTCCATCACCAAAATTAGCAAGTATTTATGATCACTAGGTCACTCTCTAGAGTGATTTCCCCATTCCGCCAATGAACACTAGTCTGTGTGTGTGTGTGTGTGTGCGTACGTGTGTATATATACATATATATGTATGTGTATAGACACTCATACACATATATATATACACATATATGTTCTTCTTATAAAAGTGGTATCATATAATATCTGTTCTTATGTGATTGACTTTTTTCACTTAGCATATATCCTCCATATCCATTCATGTTATAATGTTTTATGGACTCATCATTGTTCATTATAGTTGTGTAGTATTCCATTGTATGTATATACCACATTTTGCTTATCCATTCATCTGTTGGATTTCACTTAGACCATTTCTATTTTTTTGCTATTGTTTATATTGCTGCAACGATCATAGGTATGCATATGTTGGTCTGCATCTCATTCATGAGATTTCTAGAACACATACCTAGGAGTGAGATTGCTGAATCAGAAGTTATTTCTATTTCTAGTATTTTAAGGATGCACCATGCCATTTCCTTAGCAGCTATACCCTTTTTGGAGTCCCACAAGCAGTAGATAAATGTTCTGATCTCCCCACTTCGTTGCCAACATTTATGGTTATCTGTTTGTTTTTCTATCGGTGTCATTTTAGCTGGGGTAAGAATATGTCATTGTAGTTTTGATTTGCATCTCTCTATAGCATAGTGCCTAGGAGCTCTGGTAGCATAGTGCCTAAGGCACTTGACCGCTAACTAGAAGGCTGGCGGTTCAAACCCGCCAGCCACTCCTCGGAAGGAAGATGGGGCAATCTACTTCCGTAGTGATACTGCCTCGGAAACCCAAGAAGGGATCGCTGTGAGTTGGGTCCGACTTAATGGCACATAACAACAACATAACACAATGGCTAATATCTACTTCATTTTTGAGAGGTAGTTTTACTGGGTATACGATTTGTGGTAGATAGTTTTTTGTTTTGTTTTGTTTTGTTTTTTGCTTGTTTTTCTTTCAGCATTTTGAATACAGAGACATTGTGAGTTCAGTTCCAGACTATCACAATAAAGGGAATATTGCAATAAAGTGATTCATACAATTTTTTTGGTTTCCCAGTGCCTAGAAAAGTTATCTTTACACTATACTGTAGTCTATTAAGTGTGCATAACTTAATGCAAAAGTTTAAATTATTGTAAGAATTACCAAAGTATGATATAGAGACATGAAGTGAGCATAGGCTGTTGGAAAAACGGCACCAGTAGATTTACTCAATGCAGGGTTACCATAAACTTTAAATTTGTGAAAAACGCAGTATCTGTGAAGTGCAATAAAGCGATGTATGTCCATATGTCATCCCACTGCCTTCTGGCCCTCATGGTTTTGGAGGAAAAGCTGGCTGTTACTCTTGTGAGGATCCCTGATATGTGATGAGTCATCATTTTGTTTTTAATCTCTTGACAGATTATGCTATGTCTAGCTCTAGCTCTTTAAGTTTATCCTACTTGGAGTTTATTAAGCTTCTTAGAAGTATATAACAATGTTTTTCATTCACTTTTTTCTGCCTTTTTTTTTTTCTCTCTCTTCTCATTTGGCATTCCTGCTATGTGTATGTTGCTATGCTTGGTGGAGTGTCTTAGATCTCTGAGATGCAGTTTACTTTTCTTCATACTTTTTTCTTTCTGTTCCTCAGACTAGACAATTTATTTGATCCAGCTTCAAAATCATTAATTTTTCTGCCTATTGTTGAACCCCTCTCATAAATTTTTCATGCCAATTATTAAACTTTTCATATCCAGAATATGTATATTTTCTCTTTTGTTAATTCTTTGAACATATTTAAAATAATGATATTGTCTTTGTCTAGGAAGTCCAACATCTGAGCTTCCTTAAGGATGGTTTCTATTGATGGTTTTTTTTTCCTTGTGTATAGGCTGTATTTTCTTGTTTCTTTGTATGTCCCATAATTTTTTTTGAAAACTATACATTTTATATATTGTGCTAGTTGTGGAAATTAGACTGCCCCCCAGAGTGTTACTGTTGTTTCTGGTTTTTTTTTTATTTAATCACTATCCTGAACTAAATCTATGAAGTCTATATTTTTTGTAGTATGTGGCCCTTGAAGTTTCTGATCAATGAACTTATTGGTCAGGTAATCATTTGACAGAGATTTCTTTAAATTCCTAGAATGAGTAAGTCTCCAAGTGTTTGTTGAAGGACTCTATGTTGGGTCATGCCTCTAACGGCCTACCAGGCTATGTGTTTTCATTGTTCTTACTGTTATTCGATCTTGGTCCTGTGCTTGATTTGCTGCAGTTCTGAACTATTTTTAATGTTAGGGTTAATTTTGCCAAGTATAGGGTTTTTGTTTATTTTTTCATTCAAGAAGCACTTTTGAGGATTATATTTCTCTTAAAAATTTGGTCAGAGAATGTTACATAGCTTAGATATAATGGGAAATTGACATGTCACAATCTTATATAAGAATTGATAAACATTTTGGGGGGAAAAGGCAGAAGGAAATCAGGTGGAACAAGATAGGCACGTAGCCTACAGAAATCTTTCTGAATATAGAACAAGACTTTCTCCTCTTTCAGTTGATGAGCCCTGAGTTATACCTCTGTAACAGCAATTGACATAGGCTTCTCAATATTCAAGCTACAGGTGTATCTTCTGTATTTTGACTGGTGTTGGGCCATTAAGCGTGAATGCCTTACCTTTATCACTCAAAGTTCCTGGCACAATAGTTTGTTTATATAATTCTGTCAAATTTTTTGACAGTGATGGTGTTGTTGTTAGATGTCATCGAGTCAGCTCCAACTGAATGACTCTATGTACAATAGAATAAAATGTTACCCACTCCTGTACCACTGTCACAATATTAACTATGCTGAGTCCATCATTGCAGCCACTGTGTCAGTCTATCTCATTGAAGTTCTTCCCCTTTTTTGCTTCATCAAGCATGATCTCTTTCTCTAGGGACCAGTCCTTTCTGACATGAATGAAACAATATCTAGCCATTCTCACTTCTAAGGAGCATTCCAGCTCTTGTTTTTCCAAAACAAATTTGTTCATTCTTCTGGCAGCCTGTAGTATTTTCAACGTTCTTCACCAATACCACACTTCAAATATTCTTCAGTTTTCCTTATTCATTGTTCAGGTTTTACATACATATGAGACTATTGAAAATATCATGTCTTGGGTCAGACACACCCTAGTCTTGAAAGTGACATCTTTGCTCTTTAATGCTCTAAAGAGGTCCTTTGCAAAGATTTGCCCAGTGTAATATGTCATCTGATTTCTTGCCTGCTGCTTCCATGGGCATTTATTGTAGATCCAAGTAAAATGAAATCCCTGACAACTTCAATGTTTTCTCCATTTACTAGGATGTTGCTTGTTGGTCCAGTTGAAAGGATTTTTGTTTTCTTTATGTTGAGATGTAATCCATACTGGAGGCTGTAGTCTTTAATCTTCATCAATAAATACTTCAAGTCATCTTCACTTTCAATAAGCAAGGTTATGTCCTCTGCACATCGCAGGCTGTTAATGAGTCTTCCTCTAATCCTGAGGCCACAATCTTCTTCATATAGTCCAATTTTCTCAGATTATTTGCTTAGCATACAGACTGAATAAGTATGGTGAAAGGATACAATCCTGATGCACAGTGATAGTAAGAGGTTCAATTTCCATGCTTGGCCTTTGCACTAGTTTGTTAACAGCCTGAAATGTTCATTTAACATCAGTACTTATGATGTGTTAATTCATTTTTCCATATGCAATTAATTAAAGTTATAATTCATTTTCTAGAAATCAGTTTGTAAATCAGGCTGAT
>NW_006921676.1:8762252-8763162 GCF_000298275.1 Orycteropus afer afer | reverse complement strand
TGATCCCAAGAATTAGTGGAAATAATGAAGCATCAATTCTTCCATGCCAGAAAACTGGTAAGTCATAGTCAAAAAGAGAGAAAGGGAAACCTCTTTCTTCTTTGTTTCAATTTAAAGCACAAAAGAGTGATTTGGATACCAGTGGTTTATGACCAGGTGGGGAGAGAAACAAACAAACATATTGGTTTATTTTTAAGGATTCTTCACAAAAATGAAAAAGTCTCAAGCCAAGAGGAAACCTTCAAATCCAATTCTCATCCTGTGTAACTCTCTGGAGGGGGGAACATGGTTGGTTGAGGTTCAAAGACCTGAGCTCTAATTACCAGTGTAATTAGAATAAGAAGAACATGTTGCTCACTCCAGAGGGGCCAGAGCCGCCTCCTCTGTCGCTCTCTGGGAGAAAGCGTGTTTAAGAATTCCCATGGAGTTGCATGGGAGGAAAAGCAGACCCCATGCCGAGCCACCAACACGGTCTTTAGTTTGTCCTATGTAATTTCATGCCACTGTTTTGAATGTGCTAACGAGGCAAATTATTTTTAGTAATCATCAGTGAGGGGATCAGATTACTCCACAGTTTGTGCTTTTTGTTGAAGTGACTAGTTTTCTAAAGGCCCTCATAACAGCAGGCAACTGTCCGTTTCATGGACTGTAGCATTAGCTGTCTTTCTGAAAGTCTACCTACCTGCATTTCTGTTTCTCTCCAAAATCCACCCACCCATCTCCACATTTGAAATTTGAAAGAGGCAAAGTAATAACATAATTAGTGAATAGTCAGCATAGACGGGGAACCATAGTTCCCTCTTAGACCTCTTCTGGTGCAGGGAAACCATAGGAGATAATACCCAGTGAGTATGGGCCTCCATCAAACTCAAGGTTGCAAAATAGGTGTAGTCAGAACTCAGGCATCCAG
>NW_006921676.1:8759398-8759924 GCF_000298275.1 Orycteropus afer afer | reverse complement strand
AAAAAAAAAAAAAAAGGACAACTGTCCAGTGTGGAGCAGTTCTGAGGGGCTGAGCAGGTGCCTGTTAGAAGTAATTAACATTCGATACCCAGGTAAAGCCAATTTGTATAGAGGGTAAGAGCTAGACTGTAGGAGTTTGAGGAGTAAAAAGAAGGTGAGAAAGAGGAATGAGAAAGTGGTAGCTGGAGAATTCATGAGGTTGTTATAAGCTGGAAAAGCCTTAACAGAACCTTCATAGGAAGATATTTAGAAAGATAAAATACAGAGCAGTATGGTGCTTGGTGGGTGTTCTAATAGGAGTGCACCTTCTTGTCAAGTATCCCTAAGCTCCATTAGAGAGAAGAAATAGTTTCATTGTGGTTGAAAAAAACCTTTAACAACCTTCTTCACACTCTCTAGGAGATAAGAACATTATTTGATTTGAGAGGCAGTACAATAAATGGAGAAAAGATTGAGGTTGTCAAGGAATTCATGTTGCTTGGTTCTACAATCGATGCCAACGGAAGCAGCAGTCAGGACATTAGAC
>NW_006921676.1:8715224-8759073 GCF_000298275.1 Orycteropus afer afer | reverse complement strand
AGGGTGGAGGGTCGACGAAAGAAGGGGAGGCCTTCAGGGAGATGGATTGATACAGTGGCTGCGATGATGGGCTCGAGTATAGCAGGGATTGTGGGGCTGGCGCGGGATCAGGCAGTGTTTCGTTCTGCTGTGCATGGGGTCGCTATGAGTCGGAAACGACTCGACGGCACTTAACAACAACAACAACCTCAAAGTGATTCATAGTCAGGGATATGTGTAGTCAGCTTTGTTGTATGGCCCTACCATGTCTGCAAATTATCATAGGCCCATCAGACCACTCAAAGAGTGTTATATGAGCAGGACACACCTTCAGAGACCCACTGGAATTATAAGTGGGCAGCTCCTCAAACTTCACTAGTAGCTAAATTTTGCCTGTTCTTTTCTTCTCCTACTGGCTTGTTAACACATCCTTCTAGCCTCCCTTCTTCCACCCCACTGATTTCTGATTCTAGCAATTATCCCCACCCCCATTTTGACCCCCACCATGCTGTGGTCTCCATTCTCTGACACCAAAACATCCACTATGCAGGCTTCCTTTGCTCCAGGATACAAATGCTCAAGTCTCTCTTTATCTAATTCAAACTCTCTTGCATTCTCAGTCTGTTGGCTTTCCAAGGTGCTATCAATACGTAAGTAGATTGCCCAACCTTCCTTTCAAGGAGTGACTGGTAGGTTTGAATGACCAGCCTTCTGGTTAGCAGTCAAATGTCTTAGGCACTACACCACCAGAGCTTCTAAAGGCAGACCAGAAGAGCTGAATTAAAAAAAAAAAAAAAAAAAAAAAAACAGTCATAATGTGCTAAAGAAAGGAAATAAATGCAGGATGGCAGAAACCTTCTAGGGATGGGAGATAATGGGGTACAGCTACAGTTAGGGCTGAATTTCAGAGAGTAGGTGATCAATATCCTCTTAATAGAATACAGAACTTCATCAGAATACAGAACTTTTGTATATGAGTAAATTACAGTTGGATGTTCTCATTTTGTTTATATAAAAAAGAAATTATTTTGGGATCTAGGCCTAGAGGTCAAAATTTAAATTCCAGAATAACCATAGTAAAAATTACTCTCAAAGGTCAGTGGCATGAACAAAGAGAACTAAGCTAAGGAGAGGGCTATAGAAGCACCAAGGGACTCTGGACCAGGTCAGGAGGAGGACCTTTCTTCAACATTCTCTGCCTGCCCACCCTACCCTAGGCCCCATCACTGGTAAAGCAGATGGCAATGCTGACCCAGGCCAGGGCATTCTGTAAAGTTCAGGAGAACCAAGCTGTGGAACCAGAGGCACCATAGTTTTTGGCTACGAGTTCTAGGCTCATAAGAAACTGATGCAGCCAGGAGAGAGAACGATAAAAGGGAAAGTGGAGGGAGCTGTGAACTGGTTTGTCAGTGGAACTAGGAGACATGATAGTTGAGGAACATGTGGTCTGAGATTTAAAATAACCTAAAGAATTAGTAGCTCCTAAGGTTGAGGTCTAGGAGCTCTGGTAGCATAGTGGCTAAGACACTTGCCTGCTAACCAGATGGCTGGTGGTTCAAACCCACCAGCCACTCCTCAGAAGGAAGGTTGGGCAATCCTACTTCTGTAGTGATACTGCCTCGGAAACCCAAGGAGGGGTCGCTATGAGTCGGGGCCGACTCGACGGCACATAACAACAACAACAACAAGGTTGAGGTCTATGATATGGACATTTTAACCTTTTGAAACAAAATAAAGAGACAATTACAATGAAAGTAGGACTAATCTTTTTTCATTCACTCATGAATATTTATTGAAGGAGGCATGGAGTCATACCCTGAGCTAGAGTAGGCACTAACACTGTATGCATTCCTGAATGAAACAGATGGGATTTCTATTCTAACAAGGTTTACAATGTGATGGGGGTACTAAACTACAAACATACAGAAGTGCATGTGTATAATCACAAATTGTTATAGTCCTAGGAGGGAAAAAGATAGGTCCTATGAGAGAGAAGAGCAGTGGTAAATATCAGGGCCACTTCTCCAAGGAAGAAACCTTTGGTCTTTGTAGGACTCTCCGAGGAAGCCTCACACAAAATCTAACCAGCTCGATAAAGAGTTGATAAAGATGGAGAGCTTTATCACAACAGGCCCAGGTGGGAAGATGATCCTTAGTATGAAATCCAGAAGGGCCTGCTAGTAGAAACCCAAATGAAGCAGGGATGCCTCCCCACACAGGACAGAAATTTCAGCTCACTCTGGTGGCATAGTGCCTAAGGCCCTTGACTATTAACCAGAAGGCTGGAGGTTCAAACCCATCAGCCACTCCTCAGAAGGAAGGTTGGGCAGTCTACTTCCGTATTGATATTGCCTCAGAAACCCAAAGAAGGATCACTATGAGTTGAATCGACATGACAGCAGTGAGTTGTTTTTGTTTTTTGTTTTTTAATGGCTTAATAAAAAATAATTTTTTAAAAAAAGAAAACACTGCCATCAAGTCAATTCTGACTCACAGTGACCCCCATTGGGTTTCCTAGGCTGAATATCTTTATGGAAGTAGATTGCCTCACCTTCCTCCTGCAGAGCAGCTGGTGGATTTGACCCACCAAGTTTGTGGTTAGCAGCCAATGCCTTACCCACCACGCCACCAGAACTGCTTTTGGTATAATAGAGAATTCAAATTTCCTGTGTTCCTTACTCTCAAGAGAGAGAAGGGCAGAGCTAAGAAGAACATGCCCAATCATTCTTCCCAAAATTTTGAATCAGGTAAGTCCCTCCACTTCCCTGTTATAGAGAGAGGCCATGAGTTAAACTGTTTGTGAGTCTCCTTGACATCAGAGACTCATCAGGAGTGGGGAAGGTTATTTCCCATGACCACGCAGAAACCTAAAATGTGATAAATGGTGAATAGGAGATGAGTGAAGGAAGGAAGGTCCTAAAGCCCTGAGTCCAGAAAGCACTTAGTACAAAAGAGAAAGTGAGAAAAGACCTTGTGGCTGGACCCCAAAAAGGAAGATGACAGAAGATGAAGTGACAGATGAGAGAAAACCCAAATGATGAAATTCAGCTTGCAGGCCATTACACATCCAGATTTGGCACAGCCACGGAACCTTTTTTAAGAAAGTGACCGACATGATTGCATTTATATTTTTAAAAGATTTCTGGGGAAGATGTAGAGGATAGTTTGCAGAAAGGAAATCCTGACAAATTAGAAGATTTTCATGATAGTCAGTGACAAATGATGATGCCCTGGGCTAGGGTAATGGCTGTGAAAAGGGAGAAAGTCTGCACAGGAGATCAGTTCTGCAGGATTTGGTCATAGACTGGGTGTGTGGCTGGCATAAGGAAGGACCCAGCATTACAGGATGATCCCAGGTGTGAATAGAGACACTGGGAGGAGGAAAGTGATTTGGGAATCAGATTAGAGGAACAAGTTTTGGGTGGCAGATCCTCAGTAGGTTTTTGGACTAATTTTGAGATGCCTGTGAGCATCAAGAACACAGGAGTCTTGGAACCATTAGCTCTTTGAGGGCAAAGATTATGTTTGTCAATTTGGTTCTTGTAGTTGATGTCAGTTAACCAATTCTGAAATGATATGATTTGTCTTCATTAAGCCTAATTTTAAAGTGACATCAAAGGTGTATTACAAAAGCCGTATGCAAAGAGGCATAGAGACAAGATTGCTGGATTTAAAACTAAAAACTAAACAATTTAAGAAGGAAGAGTACTGGTTTTAATTGAGGGAGCTGGGTTGGACAAATTCCCATTGAGTGTATTTTATTACCATGAATCCATTGTTTTGAGCTTATATGGAGACTTCTGATTACCACTGGGGCCTTGCTGAGGATTCCTCATTTCATCTGATTCGAATACTTGAGAAAGTTTAAGATTTATCACTGTAAAATGGGACTACTAAAACATCTTGGTGAACCTTAGAATCCAAGCTTTAGCCACATTTCAACCACTCAGTTTCACTCTGCAATTCCACAATAAATAACACTGCAAACTCGATAGATTAACATAAGAATGTTAAATCTTTTTTACCCCATCCTTTGACAGAATGCAGATGTGAGCATTTAAATCTAATGTACCCTACTATAGGGAAGGGAAACTGAAGTAAGAATATGTGGTGCAGTGAATTACTTAAATATCTCTTTTAGAAATAGTCTTTGTGACTCCCACCAGATGACTGAGTGAGACTGTGTAAATGTAAGATGCTTGTAGCCCAGCAAGGGAATTGGATAGTTTCCTAAGAATGTAAATAAGGTACATGGCACTCTTGTAGGGGTAGGACCATGAAAATAAGGTATATGGAATACTAACGTGGGGATTGGTCAGTTTTGCCATCCATTAGACTTAAAATAGACATCCCAGAGGCGGAAAGAGGGAAATCTCACTATCATCAAGAAAGAAGAGTCAGGAGTGGAACATGTCCCAAAATCATTGAAACTCCTTGATCCAGGAGACAGAGAGCTGTGGCATTAGAGATGGTGAGAGTCGGCAAAAAGCAGTAGAAGCAGTGGCAGAGAAATGGCGGCAGAGGCAGCAGAACCAAGAAAACAGCACAAGACAGAGTGGTGGGTTTCCTGGCCCAATGAGCCAGAAAGTTGAGTGCCTTCAGGCCAAGACTTACTGATGAAGTGGAATGCCTCTAGGCATTTATCAGCAGAGCTAAAAGATTTTTGTAGTTCTAGCCCTGAGCAGAGTAAAGGCCAGGCCAAGGGGCTAAGGACCAGAGAGAGACCTGCCTTCAGGTATGGCTAAGGGGAGGCTGTCCTGACTGAAGAACTATATCCTGAGAATCACTGATCCTAAATTGTAGCCTGTTACTTCCCTCCTAACCTCAAAACCATGAGCATTGTCTGTGAGTTCCGTGTGGCAATTGCAATGAATTAATTATTGAACCCAGCAGAGAAGTACAGTGTGCTTTGGAAGGGATGGTTGGTGTCAGAATTGATGAAAAGGTTGGCAGATGGAGACATGTCTGACCTCCACATCATAGGAATCAGCTTTGAGCTGTTGATCTTGATCTTCCTCCTCTCCTTGTGAAACTAGAAGAGGTCAGGCACTGCCCCACACCATTTTTACAGAATAGAAAATGTCATATGTGAAATTCAGTTGGGGTCAAGGACGATTGCTAGATGAATAAATACCATAAATACAATAAAATCCCAACCTAGTGACTCAAGACCTTTACTGCCACCCTTCCCTGTCTCAACTAATCACTGTAAGGGTTTACATTACTAGGGGATGGGCTATTATTTCATGTTGATTTATCTATCCTAGTGGTTGGCCATCATTATTATAGGGTTTTCTTTCTTAATTGGTTAAATCCAGAGCTGCCATTAGGGCTTGGTTTTTAATTCCACCCCTCACTGATTCTTTATTTCAAAACACACCTATTCTGACCTCCATGTCAGCCTGGCACTCAGAAATGTTTAGCTTCCCTGAATAGCGATGTGTGGAATGGTGTATGGCAGACAGATAATTAGAGAACACAACATTTTCTTTCAACAAGAGGCTACATCTCCAAAGTCAATCTCAATTTGCAGTGCTACTTTAAAAGATATCAATGTCATTCTTGCTCAACTCCATTTTACACCTTTGGCATGAGTACATACTCTGTTAAAATCCAAATTGCTAGGTGCTTGGGCTTCTGAATAAAAATCATCTCCAGTGATCTAAAATAAAGAAACATGGCCAACACTGGCTTTTGCCACTTCCACCTTTTATTATCTGAAGCTGTCCATTACCAGTACCTCTTCTGTCCACTTCTCAAGTTTTAGAATCACATTATAAAACTTCATCAGGAATTTTTCAATGAGGTGCAAGGTGCTCAGGGCTGAGGGAAGAGAGTGTTTCATTTCATAGCAATATCCTAGCCCTGTGTGGAAAGCATGTTCAGAGAAAACACGGAAAAAATACAGTACCTGCTACCTAGGTAAGAAAAACAAGCAGTGACACAAATGCCCCACTCAAGTGCTGTGACTCCATTTCCTCAGTGATCCAAAGTAGATTCAATGATCAGTCTTGTGAACAAGAAAAGCCTAAGATGGATGAGAGGCTGTGTCCCCTTCCACAAGGCACTCTCCTAGGAAGGGGTGAAATGAGGTGTCTGAAGCTGTGAGTGGTGATGGGGGTGGCAGGTTTCCAATACTGGTGTTGTCAGTTTACCCTGAAAAGTTGACCTTTTTAAACTAACACTGAATCTCTTCTCTTTAGAGTATAACAGCATTTCCCTTTTACTGTGGAAGCAGTTCCCTAATAGGTTTTCTCTTTGCCGTTTATTACACATCCAGGGCTAGTTTTGGTTTCTAATAGTTCCTTTTCATCGAGCTGCCTACTGCTGACTGTGGAAAGTGTAGGTTTGGCTGCATTGATGGCTCTCTGTAATGGCTGTGATTACACCCTCTGCATCTTCTTCCCAGTGCCAGCCTTTCAGCCGAGCAGCACATTATGCCTGGATAAGACTCAAAGAGCAGCTTAATATCAGGTTCTCTGGGGCTATAATAAACGGTTCAAGATCGAGCAGATACAGCCACAGCAATATTTCTGTACAGTCCATGAGTTAAAACACATCCATCGCATCCTTGGGCACCCTTTTGAGTTAAAGCTTGACTTACGCATCTGCCTATATCAATACGAAATGAATGAAAATAAACAAATTCCTTGCATTCACTCAAGTACCAGGAAGCTCATAGACTGTGCCCAAGTGGCCTCTGGAAAACACACTTATAGGAGCATAGAGAAGTGGGGGGGGGGGGCTTTGTAGTGTAGTTGCCAGGGAGTTTGTATACTTCTACAACAAGTAGGATGCTTTAATTAATGAATCATAGAATTTTTTTTTGGGGGGGGGGCATGGTTTTGGTTTATGCACAGACAGTGGCAGCCTGGAGAAAAGGCCACCTTCACAGAATACACATGCTTCTGCAGCATGGGCTAAGGTTTTGGATCCTAGGCATTTCACAAGCTAGAGGGGAGTCTTGTAACTCACTGTCTCCATGCTCTCTAGTTTCTACTTTCTTAACAGAAGAATTGAACTAATGATAGGATGCTCTGATAGGAGTGCTGTGGAGATTAAATGAGAAAATGCACAGAAAGCATGGAAGACATGCCTATAATCCATGTTTTACAAACTAAATGCTTAATAAAGGTTAGCTGGGGTCATTGCCACCATCGTTAAATCTTCACCATAGTTCTCATGAGTCAAGGTCAGCCCAAAGTCTACAATATCTTTGATTAAAGTGCTAGCAACCTTTAATAATAAGGTTCATATAATAAATCTTCACCATAGTTCTCATGAGTCAAGGTCAGCCCAAAGTCTACAATATCTTTGATTAAAGTGCTAGCAACCTTTAATAATAAGGTTCATATAATAAATTATAAATTTATAATAATTCCTACATGAGCTAAGACATGTGTCAACTGATTTTGTCGAGGTCTAAAATTTTAAGACTATCATCTTTGAATTTCATATGATGTCCTGATGCCTTTTATGGGTGATTGATTGGTAAGGTCTAGAAACCCACAGATAAACCAAAAAAAATGCAAATCATTTTCATCTTCATAAATAATTTTTATCCTCCCAATAATACTTTTAAATTAGTATAATTATCTGTATTTTATAAATAACAATTCTAATTAGGCTTAGAAAGATTGCATGACTACCCAACATCAGGGAGCTGGAAAACGATGGAACATTTTAGAGAACCAACAGCAAGTAATCTGATGGGAATAAATATAAAACATTTGGTTTAAAATATCAAGGACCATACTTGCATAGGGGGAAGATGCAGGATCATCCTTCCATCTACCCACAGAATTGCATTGTTCCATGTTCTATTACTTGAACTTACAAGGATAGGTGAGAAAACAGGCACAGATCTAATACCAAAGTAATTTGTGAGGAGTACCACTCTGTAAGAATTTTAAATTACATGGTCAAGAACTAAATAGCTCACCTGCACTAAGAACATAAATAATTTCATTCAGGGAAGCATCTTACAACTGGATCAGTAGAAGAAGAAAAGCAGAAGACCTAATTTATGACGTTGTTGTTAGGTGCCATTGAGTTGGTTCTGAATCATTGTGACCCTATTTATATACAACAGAATGAAATATTGCTTCGTCCTGCACCATCCTCACAACCATTGCTACGCTTGAGTCCACTGTTGCAAGCACTGTGTCAATCACCTTATTGAGCATCTTCCTCCTTTTCGCTGACCCTCTACTTTACCAACCATGATATCCTTCTCCAGGGAACAGTCCTTTCTACAATACAACCAAAGCACATGAGATGAAGTCTGGTCATTCTCATTTCTAAGGAGCATTCTAGCTGTACTTCTTCCAAGACAGATTTCTTTATTCTTCTGACAGTCCATGATACATTCAATATTCTTCTCTAACACTGTAATTCAAAGGCATCAATTTTTCTATGATCTTCCTTACTCATTGCCCAGGTTTGCATGCATATGAGGCTATTGAAAATACCATGGCTTGGGTCAAGTACATCTTAATCTTCAAAGTGACATCTTTGTTGTTTAACACTTTAAAGAAATCTTTTGTAGCAGATTTGTCCAGAGCAATACATCACCTGATTTCTTTTTTTTTGTCATGGATAAAGTCATTTTGTTTATTTATTTTTCTTTCTTTCTTTTAATTTGTACTGTGATTTGGCTGAAAGTTTACAGAGCAAATTCACTTTACATACAGCAGCTCACATATGCTTTGTGTCATGACATTGATGACAATTTCCCACAATGCAACAGCTCCCCTCCCACTAGCTCCCAATATTTACCTCTTCCCTGTGTCCTTCCCTCCCATACACTCCTGCCCAAAAACTCTCTTCCTGTGCATACACAGCCCTTCTATTCTCCCATGATTGATATTTCCAAAGAGTGTATCTACCTAATGTAAATGTTCATCTCATAT
The DNA here is from genome assembly GCF_000298275.1 of Orycteropus afer afer. NCBI lineage: Eukaryota > Metazoa > Chordata > Mammalia > Tubulidentata > Orycteropodidae > Orycteropus > Orycteropus afer. Next base: position 8,750,182 of record NW_006921676.1, on the reverse strand, counting down.
CCCTGTCTTTTGTTTGGATGGAAGCCATGGGAATGGGTTCAATTCCAGACCTGAAGGGGATCTAGGGGCCATAGTCTCGTGGTTCCAGCAAACCTGGTCCCTTTTTTTTTTTAATGATTTTAAGTTTTGTTCCAAAGTGTTCTCCCACTCTATCCAGGATCTCCTACATAGATCCCCCTCCAAATGGTTGACAGTGCTAGCCAGGCACCATCTAGTTATTCTGGTCTCATAGTTGTATAGGCTGAGGATCACATGATATAGCAGTCACTTGGACTAATTGTTTCCATGCATTTTTGGTTTTCTTCATTGTTCTTCACTCTGGATGAGTAGAGACCTATCGTTGCATCTAGATGGCCACTTGCAAGCTTTTAAGATTCTAGTCACTACTTGCCAAAGTAAGATGTGGAACAAAGTTTTTGCATAGTATGTTATGCCAGTTTAGCTTGATGTCCCCTGTAATTATGATCCTGAGTCCACAGGTCCAACTATTCACTCCCTCTGGGTAGCTGGCTGTGGCCAAGAAGACATCACCTGACTTCTTGACTGTTGTTTCCATGGGCATCAATTGTGGATCCAAATAAAATGAAATCTTTGACAACTTCAACATTTTCTCCAATTGTCATAATGTTGCTTATAGGTCCAATTGTAAGGATTTTTGTTTTCTTTATGTTGAGGCGTAATACAAACCAAAGACTATAGTCTTTGATTTTCATCAGTAAGTTCTTCAAGTTCCCTTCACTTTCAGCAAATAAAGTTGTGTCTTTGCATATCGCACATTGTAAGTAAGTCTTCCTCCAAACCTGATGCCATGTTCTTCTCTGTATAGTCCAGCTTCTCAGATTATTTGCTCAGTATACAGATTGAATAAGTAAGGGAAAAGGATGCAACCCTGATGCACACCTTATCTGATTTTTAATCATGCAGTGTCCCTTATTCTGTTAAAACAACTACTCTTGGTCGATGTGCAGGTTCCTTACGAGCACAATAAAGTGTTCTGGAATTCCCATTCTTCACAATGTTTTTCATAATTTTTTGTGATCCACAAGCCAAATCTCTTTGCATAGTCAATAAAACACAGGTAGATATCTTTCTGATATTCTCTGCTTTTAGCCAGGGTCCATCTGACATTAGCAATGATATCCCTCATTCCATATCCTCTTCTGAATCTGGCTTGAATTCCTGGCAGTTCCCTGTCAATATAGTGCTGCAACTGTTTTTGAATTATCTTTGGCAAAATTTTATTTTTTATCTGATAATTTCCACATTCTGATGGATCACCTTTCTTTGGAATGGGCACAAATATGGATATCTTCCAGTAAGTTGGCCAGGTAGCTATCTTCCAAATTTCCCAGCATAGACAAATAAACACTTCCAGTGCTGCATTCATTTGCTGAAACATCTCAGTGAATATCCCTTCAATTCCTGGAGCCTTGTTTTTCACCAATTTCTCTAATGCAGCTTTGACTTCTTCTTTCAATACCATCAGTTTTTTACCTTATGTTACCTCCTGAAATGGTTGAACATAGAACAATTCTTTTTGGTACAGTGACTCTGTGTAGTCCTTCCATCTTCTTTTGATGCTTCCTGTGTTGTTCAATATTTTGCCCATTAAATCCTTCAGTATTGCAACTAGAGGCTTGGATTTTTTTTCTTCAGGTCTTTCAGCTTGAAAAATGCCAAGTGTGTCTTTCTCTTTTGGTTTTCTAACTCAAGGTCTTTGCACATTTCATTACAGTACTTTACTTTGTCTTCTCAAGCTGCCCTTTGAAATCTTCTATTCAGCTCTTTTACTTCATCATTTCTTCCATTCACTTTAGCTACTCTCTGATCAAGAGCAAGTTTCAGAGTCTCTTCTGACAGCCATTTTGGTCTTTTCTTTCTTTCCTATCTTCTTAATGACTTTTTGCTTTCTTCATATATGATGTCCTTGATGTCATTCCACCACTCATCAGGTCTTTGGTTATGGGTGTTCAATTTATCAAATCTATTCTTCAGTGGTCTCTAAATTCAGGTGGGATACACTCAAGGTCATATTTTCACTCTCATGAGCTTGTTTTAACTTATAATATGCCAATTTTCATGGTGTAAATATACTTATTATGGTTAATTTCAAGCCATCAACATGACATCACTGAATGCAGAGTTGGAAAGAGTTCTTGAAAGCTGTTATGAGTTGACTCGTACACCACTGGTTTCAGGGCTTGTTTCCAGGGTGCATGCTCCTCATGAAGATTTTGAATGTTAATTTTTTTTTTGTCAATCTTGTTTATGCTAGTTATCTGTCTTATTTACATTCAGATTTGTTAAGTGTTACTTGTTAATAAAATGGTGACTAGAAGCAGGCTAAATAAAGATAGATTCTTGGGAGAATACCTTACAAGAACTCACCTAGGCAGGCATCAACTTATACACTTTGAGCAAAATTCTTAGCTCAATATAAGTCTAGCTATACATACTTTTATCTAAACTGTACTTCTTTACTCTCAATGATATAATAATAAAGAATAAATGTATTAGGATTTTTTTTTTTTTTAAAAAAAGGAGCTCTGATGGCATAGTGCCTAAGGTGTTTGACTGCTAATGATAAGATTGAAGGTTCAAACCCACCAGCCACTCCATGAAAGGAAGACTGGGCAACCTACTTCCATAAAGATTTACCACCTCAGAAACCCAGAGGGGGTTGCTATGAGTCGGAATCAATGGTAGAGAGTTTGGTTTGGTAACTAGGATATTTTTCAGTTAGTAATTTTAAATTCTGACACAGGTCTCATTCAGTATCTCCTAGCTTTATGTTTTCTGCAGATATGTTAACATGCCCTATATGAATTTATACAGGTCATTGACCAAATGTTGGATTCTCAAATTCAAGATGGTGTATTCTAGCTTGGAAGATAGAAGTACATGTTTGTTGAATTATAAAAATCAGATTAATAGGATTGTAGAGAGCCAAAAAGTATTGCTGTGTGAATAAAAAGAAAGAAGAGGATCCTCGTGATATTATGGAGGTGGGGGGAGCAGAGAGATTCATAGGATTTGATGATAGATAAAAAGAACGTGGAGGGATGGGCCAAGAGTTGAGAAGGACTCCCAGACCTGGAGCCTGGTAAATAGAGTAGCTGATTATGTCAGTGATGGACATACTGATCTGCAATAAATAGTGAGAAAGCAATGCCTCTACCAAAGCCATGTATATGGTTAACAAATTGTTTTCAATATCTTTCTTCATAATCTCCTGATGAAAGTTTGAGGAAGAAAAGGAAGTCAATTTGAAGCAATATGATAAAAAAAAAAAAAAAAATTACAGTGACTTCAAGTAAACTAAACTACATAATAAAATACAGTTAAGAGAACAATGTGTCGGGGGGGGGGCTTTCCAAATGACTGTTGGTTTAAAATTTAGAGAATCTTTCAAATCATAATCATAAAACCACAGACATTTTAAAGCTCCATTTCTAAACATTTTTGTAAAAGCTTCACCTTGCTTTTGCTAGTGCTGCATTTTTGCAGCATTTGGAAATGATGCCACCAACATATATCCGTGTGACTGCAAAACCCAGGGCATGACCTTCAATCCTTTTCCTGCCAAAAGCCCACGGAACCCATCCCCAGATTGGCACTTCTCAGCAGGTTCCGCCATTGTTTGCAGCACTGCCCTTCCCTTTGCCCCATCTCCATTTGCTACCCCCCAGGTTAATTGGCCTGCCACTGTTGCTCCTCAGCGGTCAGGAACCATGTTGCTATAGTTAACGTCCTTCTTCTGTAAGTATTTTTAGTGCCTTTTTTCTGCTAACCCAACTCACAGTCATGCCACATCAGTTTGCCTGTAGGAGCAGTTTGAATATCCTGCTGTTAAATATCCTTTGCACTTATGTAGACCAAGGGAGCAGGACTGGGTTGTTGAATTCAGTAAAAATGCTCAAGAAGCAAAATGTATTACAGGTCAGCAGCTCACAGCTATTAATCTGTTGGAGGTGTCCCCTCTTTTATGGGCATTAGTTCCATTTGAAATCTGATCCTATCTTGATAACACAATTCTGCTGGTCTCCACTAAGCTGCCCTGCTTTTGAAAGCTGATTTCTCTATCAACCTGTCATTATATGCCACATGTGCTGAGGCCACTGCACCTGTTTTTGTGTGTTTAGCAAAGGTCCCCTGTAGTGGATGTGGTTCTGTGGTTCAGGTTCAAACAAAATCTTTGTTGCTGTCAGTCTGTTTTCTAGTCTACTAGTTTCCTGTTACGAGTTGGTGCATTGGCAAGACAGAGGCAGAGTTAAATTTTTCAGACTTCATATCCACTGTCTCCCAACTTCTTACTCCTTTTTCTAATACACCCTTCTTTCTCATTTCTGATGTATTAGTTTTGGTAGGTTAAGAGTTATATAAACAACGCTAACATTCAATTTGGCTTAAACATTCCAATGGCTTAAAATAATAGTTTATTTCTTCCTCATTTTATAATCCTGTCTGTGTGTGTGTGTGTGTGTGTGTGTTTAGGGTGAGGCCTACTCCATGCAGACATTCAGGAACCAAATAGCTAGAACTCAGACTCAAAGCCACACTTGACTGTCAAGGAGTTTGGGAAATGAAGTCATTCTGAGGCTCAGGAAGAAGATGGAATGGGTTTAGTGAGCATCAGGCCAAACTTTCCAAATCCTGGGATTTATGATGAAAAAAATGTAAATGTTTCATAGTCAAAATTCTAACTTGGGTTGGAAAGCACTGATTTAAATTTTAAAGATTCTAAAACTGAATTTCTCTCATTCAGTTGGTAAACATTCATTGACTAGCTGCTGTGTGTGTACTAAACAAAGGTGGGCATTTTTCCTATCTCTTATAATCCCTCTGTGAGTTTTTATACCTGATTGAAATAGAAGAAATTCCTTGAAGACAGAATTATAATCTGCAATAGGTTTTCTAGTTTTTGTTACTGGAAATAAGAGGACAGTCTGTCATGCAGTCTTGCAACTCTCCTCTGATCCACCTAATCAGAAGTCTTGGGTGTGGGAATTCCTTGATAATGGAAGCTGGGAACTAAGTTTCACTCTGTCCCAGTTTCTTCTTCTTTGTTGGAGGAACTCCTTCTCTCTTATGGGCCTAACAGCTACTTCTTTGTTCTGCTTATGAATATGCCTTGTATGACAGCTACTCAACCCTTACTGCTATCTTTTTTTCCCAGCAGAGAGGGAATGGGGTACTTCAGCTACAACATGAGAGGAGTGTGTGCAGACCACTATCCCTGCATCAATTGCAAGAGACCAATGGCTGTGAGGGACTTGTACCTATTATTGAAGCTTACTTTCTTCTTTGAGAGTAAAGTGTTGTTCCATCCAGTACTTGTGGATAAGTAGTGTCTTTCTTAACAACCTTGGATCTTGGCTCAACATTTACATTTTCTCAAAGCACTTATTACCACCCCCACAGAGCCCATGTCCACACTTTATTATCGTTAGTGGCATTGGGGTTCATTTCCTCTGCCAGAATGTAAACTCTTCAGATAGTTAACCACCATCTTAGCAGTTGAATCTAGCATAGTGCCCATAGTTGGTGCTCAATAAATGCTGTTACAACAAACTAAATTATAATCCAAATTACAGTTGGATAAATATGGGACTAGAGAGATGGAATCTAACTTTTGATGCACCGTTTTGGTAAGAGGGAGCTGTTACCAAGAGAATGAGTAGATGTTTGGTTCTTGACCCTATTTCTCACTAGAAATTGGCAGAAAAAGAGCCTCTCAAATTCTGAACATGTCTCTTTTCTAATGGACAAATGGGCTTCTGTCATTCTTTTGGGACCACAGTTAGAGATTGGAATTCTCCCCTAAAGGAAGAGAGCATTCCTAATGTCAGCCATCTGGGAAATAAGTGGATGATTATTGGTATAGGAAGTAAGGATTAAGATGGTGAGTCTCAGATTATAGAAATAGGGGACCTCTTCCTCTATTTGAACCCTTGTACCTTGAGCCTAGTACCCTGAAGAGACAAGGTCTCAGAGTGCTGCAAACAAAAATGCCTTCTACTTCAGGATGTGTAGGAGTGAGATGGTAAGGAAGGAAGCAGTCTCTAGATTTTCCAAGAAGATGTATTATTTCTAGGGAGTCAGTATCTCTTTCTATAATTTCCCTTATCCCAGAGCCTATAGTGAAGTCATATTAAACATTACAGCTCAGTCTCCTTAGAGCTTTGGAAAATCTAAGGCAATATCTGTGAACATTGCTTGAGCTGGACATATAAAAGGGAGAGGCTCTTGATTCCTGGGATGTATTGACAGTCCTGGTGGGAGCTCCAAGAGAACAGAGAATCTCTGGAAGGACTAAAGCCTGAGATTCAGGTCCCAACTGGCCATCCACTTATGGAGATCTACCCATAAGGTTAATCTTAAAGATATAAGCACTATTTTAGTAAGGCAACAAGTAATGTAATAAAGCGCCTCTACTTCCGATGGTGTTCTCCCTTTGCCCTCTTCATGATGCCGCAGACAATCCCACAGTTATCTTCCTTAAGTGCCATTATGTGGAAACCTCCTGTAACCTACCTTCATGGTAATATTTTTGTCCTGCAGAGCTGAGGCAACATACTTCTAACAACACGTCCTGTCAGGCTTAAGCTGACAACTTAATTATTTTCAGAACTATTATGACGAAACAGTCACAAATAATACCGTCATGAATTAATCCTTTATGCCTTCCTCTGATGACCATTGTTTAAGGGAATGATTGGCCAATCATTGAAGAAAATTCCCTTCTCCTTATTAGTTCTTAATTGATTCATTGGTTGATTGGTTAGTTCTTTTTAAAAGGCAGTAGGAGAAGATTTAGAATTACAGGAGTCAAATAGTTAAAGATCAAAAAGGGAAGTCTTTATTATACAACATCCCTGTTATTTTTCACTCAAAATGAAACTGAATAATGAACAATTGTCCCTGCTCTCTACCTGTAAGACTTTAATTTATTTATATTCAAAAATTTGAAGAATAAAGTTCTGCCACCCAATCTTAGGACTGTTGAAAAACATCTCCACAGACATTATGCTGAGTGAAATAAGTCAGTCACAGAAAGACATATATTGTATTAGTTCATTATTGTAAAAAGTCAAGGAAATGTTTATATATGGAAGTAAACTCTTTGTTGGTTACCAGGGGTAGGAGGAGAGGTGAAAAAACACTACAAAAATTTTAAAAAAAAAGAAGAACTCTCCACAATCTGACCACTACCTCCGAAGTGACCCGATTGCACTTTGAAAGATAAATTGATTGTCAGAGATGACCCTGGATTACAACTTTTCTTCCTCATTTTTGCACTAAGTGTTAAGATTTTGCTAATCTCTAAAAAAGGTTTAAAAAGTAGCAAGCATTCATACTATCTCATAGTAAAATATAAAAATGTCATAAGCATCCCATAAATATATATTTGTAATTTAAAATCAAGAAAAGTATATGTAAGTGTTGATTCTTTTCCCCATACTTACTCAATCTATATGCTTCACAAATAATCTGAGAAGCTGGACTATATAAAGAAGAACACGTGAAGCTTAACTATACAAGTACGTAAATGTATATATTGTTTAATTACATATATATAGTTTTTTTTGTTGTTGTTGTTACGTGCCGTCCAGTTGGACCTGACTCATAGTGACCCCTCCTTGGGTTTCTGAGGCAGTATCACTACAGAAGCCATCAAGTCAATTCTGAGTGAGAGAAACCCTATGTACAATAGAATGAAATGCTGCTTGGTCCTGCATCATACTCACAGTTGTAATGTTTGAGTCCATTGTTTCAGCCACTGTATCAATCCATATAATTGAGTATCTTCCTCTTCTCCACAGACTCAATACTTTATTAAGCATGATGTCTTTCCCCAGAAATTGGCCCCTCCGAAGAATATGTCCTAAGTAAGTGAGACAAAGTAACGCCATCCTTGCTTTAAAAAACATTCTGGCTGTACTTCTTCCAAGACAGAATTGTTGATTCTTCTGGCAGTCCACAGTATATCCAATATTCTTCTCCAACATCATACTTTAAAGGTGTCAATCTTCTTGGGTCTTCCCTACTTATTGCCCAGCTTTTGCATGCATATGAGACTATTGAAAATACTATGACTTGGGTCAGGAGCACTTTAGTCCTCAACATGACATCTTTGCTTTTTAACACTTTAAAGAGGTCTTTTGCAGTAGATTTGCCCAGTGCAATACATTATTTCATTTCCTGACTGCTGCTTCCATGGGCATTGATCGTGAATCCCAGTAAAATGAAATCCTTGACAATTTCAATATTTTCTCCAGTTCTCATAATGCTGCTTATTGGTACAATTGTAAGGACTTTTGTTTTCTTTATATTGAGGTGTAGTCCATACTGAAGGCTTTAGTCCTTTATCTTCATCAGTAAATGCTTCAAGTCTTCTTCACTGTTAGCAAGGAAAGTTATATCTTCTGCATATAGCAGGTTGTTAATGAGTCTTTCTCCAATCTTGATGCCACATTCTTCTTTGTATAGCCCAATTTATCAGATTATTTGCTCAGAATACAGATTGAGTTAAATATGGTGAGAAGATACAACCCTCACACACACCTTTGCTGATTTAAAATCATGCAGTATCAGCATGTTCTATTCAAATTACTGCCTATTGGTTTATGTACAGACTTCTTATGAGCACAATTAAGTGTTCTGGAATTCCCATTCTTCACAATGTTATCCATAATTTACTATGAGCCACACAGTTGAATGACTTTGCATAGTCAACAAAACACAGATAGACATATTTCTGCTATTCTCTGCTTCCAGCCATTTAACATCAGCAATGATAGCCCTTGTTCAATGTCCTCTTCTGAATCTGATTTGAATAACTGGCAGTTCCCTGTTGATACATTGCTACAGTCACTTTTGAATTATCTTCAGCAAAATTGTACTTGCATGTGATATTACATTGTTTGATAATTTCCACATTCTGTTGGATCACCTGTCTTTGGAATATGAATGAGTATGGATCTCTTCCAGTTGGTTTGCCAGGTAGCTATATTACAAATTTCTTGGCATAGACAAATAAGTACTCTGGCATTGCATCCATTTGTTGAAACATCTCAATTGGCATTCCATCAATTCCTACAGCCTTGTTTTTCACCAATGCTTTCAGGGCAGCCTGGACCTCTTCCTTGGTATCATTATTTCTTGATCATATACTACCTCCTGAAGTGGTTGAACATCAACCAATTCTTTTTGTATTAACTCAATTCTTTCCATCTTTTTTTTTTTTTTTTTTTTTTTGATGCTTCTTTTATTGTTCCATTTTTTGTCCTTAGAATCATTCAGTATTGCAACTCAAGGCTTTAATGTTTCTCTCAGTTCCTTTAGCTTGAGAAATGCCTAGCATGTTTTTCCTTTTTGGTTTTCTAATTCCGGGTCTTTGTGTATTTCATTATAATACTTTACTTTCTCTTCTCCACAAAATCTGTGTGTGTGTGTGTGCGTGTGTGCAGCTTTAGTGCTGCAGTGCCTAAAGCATTTAACTGCTAACCAGAAGGTTGGCAGTTCAAACCTACCAGGTGCCATGTGGTAGGAAGATGGAGCAATCTCCTTCTGTGAAGATTTACCACCTCAGAAACCCAGCGGGGGTCAATATGAGTTGGAGTAGATTATATACCCACACATTTATATCAGTTCTTTTTGAATAATGAAACTATCTAGGTCTTCTACTTTCTTAGTAGCAGCAGTTAATCAAGACTGTCACCCATCTTTTTCCAGATGAAGGAGAATATACATGGCAGAAGCCCAAGAAATCCCTTGACCTGCAAATCCAAGATTGTTATAAGATCACCTGCCATGATCCACCCCTTTCTTCTTTCTATTAGTTGTAGCAGATGAGGGCACTATCATTAAAACATAGTGATCCTTGTATTTGGCTATTATCCAAAACCTAATGAATAAAATCCTAATGAAGGCAGGTGTTTTCTTGCTTGGCATCATCACAGGACTGTAACACAGTGATACCAGCCTGGCAAGAAGCAATTCAAGTCTGGACACCCATTTGTGTAATATTTTTGCCTTATTGATGGGTTCATTTAATTTCCAACTCTGCAGCCTCTCCATTTTGGATTACTTTTTATCTAGTGTTTATATATGGTTCCATTTCAATTCAATTTAGAATAAGATGCTCCTTACACTGGGTCTGAGGATAAAACCCCCAGCCTTCTCCGATTTATACCCAAGGTGTGCATTTTCTGTTAGCCAGGAAGGTGGTGCCGTTAATTAGGGCCTCCATAGGAGCATTGCCACCATCTGGTAGCTCATTAAAGACACAGATTCTCAAGCCCCACCCCAGACCACAGAATCAGAATCTGCATTTTAACAAGAGGCACAGATGATTGTGATGCACTTTGAAGTTTGAAAACCACTGGGCTATTGTTGCAGATAACACCTGGAAAATTGTATTTAGTGCTGGGTGAGTGGCTAAGAGGAAAGGATGTATTCCAATATCATCACTCAGAGGCCCATACATATCTGATATTCTGTTGGGGGTTCTGCTGTCCCAATAGCCCATTAATTTCTGGCCCTTTTTTAAAGACAGGAAGCTTCCAGGACCAAAGATACTGTTAAGTTGAGGCAGAACTTTCTTATTCCTCTTATAACTGTACTCCCAGAAAGGTTATTGTCTAGGAGAATCCCTAAATGTTGCTTTTTTTATTGGCTCATCCCTTTCAGCATAGAATGAATGAAGGAAAAAAGAACTTTAGCTATATCAGAATATGTCATTAATATCACTAAAAGTTTTAAAATAGGAATTAACGTCTGAGATACCTGTTAAAATTCTGCTTCACTAGAGTGAAATACTACTCTGGAAAATTTAAACATCCCTATAGTAGGACAATAAAGTAAACTGTGACTCTGCCAAGTGAAGCTAATGACTGTTGGTGGCCAAAATTAGCAGGGAGAGAAAAGAATTTGTGAGCCAGATCAGTGACTACACACCAATCAAGGCTGATTTAGAAAGAGCTTCCAACATAGAAAAAAAATGTCAAGCAGGTTCTAGCCAAGTTGGCAAAAGTGCATTAGTTTTCTGTAATTCACAGTTAACCTCTAGGATCCATCTGCGTTTTTTGACCAGCCAAACAGGGGAGCTAAAGTGTGTTAAAATGGTTGGGACAGATTAACCCCAGTGTTTCCACTATCATATTGTTGTAACTTCACAGACTCCCTCTGGAACTCAGAACGCATTCATATTTATAATTTTAGTGGGATAAAGCCAGAGATTTCCACAAAGCTTGTTTAGGTATCATTCCCTTGTACTCCATGTGTTCTACCCCCTCAGCTAGGGGTTGATCCTGTGCCAGAATCACAATAAATCAACTCTAATTATACACATGGAGTCCTGGTTGTGCAGTACTTAAGCATTCATCTTCTAACAGTAAGTTTGGCAATTCAAACCCATCAGATGCTCCATAGGAGAAAGATGTGGCAGTCTGTTTCCATAAGGATTACAGCCTTGGAAAACCTCTGTGGCAATTCTACCCTGTCCTATAGGGTAGCTGTGAGCCAGAATTCACTTGATGGCAACCAGTTGGATCAAACAAAAAACACAAAACTACCACATTTTGGGTCTCTCTGTGGAAATGATGTTTACTACAGCTGAGTTTCTGTGTATGGAGGCACCCCGGTACCAGGCTGCAGTAAGCCAGCCCCAAGACCAGCAGAAGGCGGGAGTTTGCATGTGTGGAGCATCCCAGAGGCAGGCTGGGTAAGCAAGTAGGGCAAGGGAGACCAGGAAATGAGGTGAGCAGTTTGGAAAAACTAAGGGAGACAAACTTGTCTGTCAGTTTGCTGTACTGTGGTGGGTTGACTGTTGCTGTGAGGCTGGAGGCTATGCCACCAGTGTTTCAAATACCAGCAAGGTTACCCGTGGTGGACAGATTTCAGTGGAGCTTTCAAACTAAGACAGACTCAGAAGAAGGAAGATGCTATTCAATTCTCAAAGAATTTGCCGGTGAAAACATTATGAATAGCAACGAAACATTGTCTGATATATCACTGGAAAGTTTTAGGAATAGCCCTGAAACATTGTACCAGATAGTGCCAAAAGATGAGCCCCTCAGGTTGGAAGGCAATCAAAATAGGACTGGCGAAGAGCTACCTCATCAGAATAGAGTTGAGTTAATGGTGTGGATAGAGTAAAGCTTTTGGGACCCCCATTTGCTGATGTGGCATGTCTCAAGATGAGAAGAAACAGTTGCAAACATCCATTAATAATTGGAACATGGAATGTATGAAGTATGAATCTAGGAGAATTGGAAGTTGTCAAAAATGAAAAGGAATGCATAAAGATTGATATTCTATGCATTAGTGGACTGGTTTTGGCCATTTTGAATCAGATGATCATATGATCTACTATGCCGGGAATCACAAATTGAAGAAGAATATCGTGGCATTCACATCACAAAAAAATGTATCAAGATCTATCCTGAAGTACAATGTTGGTGGTGATAGGATAATATCCATACACCTACAAGGATGACCAATTAATACTGCTATTATTCAAATTTATGCACCAACCACCAAAGCCAAAGATGAGGAAATTGAAGATTTTTACCAACTTCGCAGTCTGAAATTGACTGAACATGCAATCAAGATGTGTTAATTATCACTGGTGATTGGAATGCAAAAGTTGGAAGCAAAGATTAATCACTGGTAGTTGGAATATATGGCCTTGATGATAGAAATGATCCTGGAGATCGCATGACAGAATTTTGTAAGACCAACAACTTATTCAATGCAAATATCTTTTTTCAACAATACATACAGTAGCTATATACATGGATTTCACAGAATACACAGGATGATATCAGATTGACTACATCTGTGGCAAGAGGAGATGGAGAAGCTCAATATCTTCAGCCAAAACAAGGCCAGGATCTGATTGTGGAACAGATCATCAACTGCTTATATGCAAGTTCAAGTTGAAGCTGAAGACAATTAGAGGAAGTCCATGAGAGCCAAAAAAATGACCCTGATTATAAACCTCCTGAATTTAGAGACCATTTAAATAATAGATTTGATGCATTGAACACCAGTGACCAAAAACCAGAGGAATTGTGGGATGACATCAAGAACATCATCCATGAAGAAAGCAAAAGGTCATTAAAAAGACTGAAAAGGAAAAAAGACCAAAATGGATGTCAGAAGAGATACTGTAACTTGCCCTTCAATGGAGAGTAGCTAAAGCAAATGAAGAATTGACAGGATAAAAGAGCTGAACAGAATATTTCAAAGAGCAGCTTGAGAAGGCAAAGTCAATTATTATAATGAAATGTGCAAAGACCTGGAGTTAGAAAACCAAAAAGGAAGAACACACTCGGCATTTCTCAAGCAGAAAGAACTGAGGAAAAAATTTAAGCCTCAAATTACAATATTGAAAGATTCTATGGGAAATATATTGAATGATGCAGGAAACACCAAAAGAAAATGGATGGAATATACAGTTACTATACAAAAAGAACTGGCAGATGATCATCCATTTCAGGAGGTGGCATATGATCAATAACCAGTGGTATTGAAGGAAGAAGTTGAAGCTGCACTGAAGGAATTGGTGAAAAACAAGGCTCCAGGAAATGACAGAATACCCACTGAGATGTTTCACCAAATGGATGCCATGCTGGAGGCACTCATTCGTCTATATCAAGAGATCTGGAAGACAGCTACCTGGCCAACTGACTGGAAGAGACCCATACTTGTACCCATTCCAAAGAAAGGTGATCCCACAGAATGTGGAAATTATCAAACAATATCATTGATATCACACACAAGTAAAATTTTACTCAAGGTAATTCAAAAATGGTTGCAGCAGCATATTGACAGAGAACTTCCAGAAATACAAGCTGGATTCAGAAGGGAATGTGGAGTGAGGGATATCATAGCTGATGTCAGATGGATCTTGGCTCAAAGCAAAGAATACCACAAAGCTGTTTACTTGTGTTTTATTGACTTTGCAAAGGGATTTGATTGTGTGGATCATAAGAAATTGCAGATAACATTGAGAAGAATGAGAATTCCAGAACACTTAATTGTGCTCATGAGGAGCCTGTACATAGAAAAGGAGACTGTTATTAGAACAAAACAAGGGGATACTGCATGGTTTAAAATCAGAAAGGGGGTGTGTCAGGGTTGTATCCTTTCACCATACTTATTCAATCTGTATGCTGAGCAAATAATCCAAGAAGATGGACTATATGAAGAAAAATGTGCATCAGGATTGAAGGAAAACTCATTAACAACCCAGATATGCAGACGACACAACTTTGTTTACTGAAAATGAGGATGACTTGGAGCACTTACTGACGAAGAATAGGGACTGCAGTCTGAAGTGTGGATTACATCTCAATATAAAGTAAACAAAAATCCTTACAAATGGACCAGTAAGCAGCATCACAGTGAATGGAGAAAGGATTGAAGTTGTCCAGGACTTCATATTACTTAGTTCTACAATCAGCAGCAATGGAAGCGGCAGTCAAGACATCAAAAGACGTACTGCATTGGGCAAATCTGTTGCAAAAGATCCCTTTCAGGTGCTGAAGAGCAAACATATATCCTTGAAGATGTGCTTAACCCAAGCCATGGTATTTTAAATCACTTCATATACATGTGAGAGCTGGAAAATGAATAAGGAAGAACGAAGAAGAGTCGAGGTTTTTGAGTTGTGGTGTTGGTGAAAAATACTGAAAATACTGTGGATTCCTAAAAGAACTAACAAACCTGTCCTGGAAGAAGTGCAGCCAGAATACTCCTTGGAAGTGAGAATGGCCAGACTTCATCTCACCTACTTTGGTCATGTCAGAAGGGACCATTGTCTAGAGAGGGGTGTCATGCATGGTAAAGTGGAGGGTCGACAAAAGAGGGGAAGGCCCTCAACAAGATGGATTGACACAGTGGCTGCAGTTATGGACTTAAGTATAATAGGGATCATGAGGTTGGCACAGGACCAGGCAGTATTTTGTTCCGTTGTACATGGGGTCGCTATGAGTTGAGATGATTCGACGGCACATAACAATAGCTGAGTAACCTCAACTACTTTCTCCCAATATACCCGATGGTCCAGATTTAAATTTTTCAGATTTAATATTGCCTCTAACCCTGTGTTTTAGTTTGCTAGGCCTGCTATAACAAAGTGCCACAAACTGGGTGTCTCATAAGAAAAAAAAATTATTGTCTCACCCTTCTAGAGAGTAGTGATATTGCCTCAGAAACCCAAGGAAGGGTCACTATGAGTTGAATCTGACTTGATGGCAGTGAGTTTGGTTTTTTGATTTTCCAGAGAGTAGAAGTCTAAATTCAGGATAGCAATCTGGTGGGAAGAGGACCTACCTACTCTAGTATAACTTCATGTTATAAATGGTAACATCTTCAACATCATATTTCCAAACAAGGTCACATTCACACATACAGAGATTAAGACTCCAACATGTCTTTTTGGGGAAACACAATTCAAACCACAACATCTGTAACTTAAAATCCTCCAAATTCTTAAGTATCCTGTTTTGTCCAAAATGCGTGAACACAATTGTCTTAGTTTCCTAGGGCTGCCATAAGAAAACACTACAAACTAAGTGTCTTTAAAGAACAGAAATTTATTGTCTCATAGTTCTGGGGGATAAAAGTCTAAATCAGGGTCTTACCATTCTTCTATGAGCTTCTTTCCTAGTTTCTGATGACTACCGACAATCCTTGACATTCCTTTGCTGCTTATAGGTGTATCTTCACATGGTGTCTCTTTTCTCCTCTGTGTATGTCTGTCTATTGTGTGCTTTTTGTAAGTCACCACTCATAAGGAATTAGGTTTTCAACCTGCCCTACTCTAATATGACTTAATTAACATAAGAAAAGAAAAACCCTGTTTGAAACAGGGTCCTATTTAAAGTAAAGGGGTTAGGATTTCAAGGTAATTTTTGTGACAGGCACAATTCAACCTATAAACACAAGCATGGGAAGTGGGGGTTCTCAAGGCAAATCTGAGCTTGTAATGGATCTGAAGAGAAGGTGCACAGTGTTATTTATGCTTCTCTTTTACAGATTCTGACCCGATTTCTACTCCATAGGACAAAGTTCATTAAATTCAGAAATTCCAAGCTTAATCAAAGGAATCAGAAGCAATCTCTTCATGTTTTGTTGTAAAAAAAATAGGTAATATAACATGTGCTGATTTGATATTTTTCATATTTACAATTCAGTGAAACCAATTACATCAATCGTGTTGTAGAACCATTACCAACATCCATTCCCATTGTTTCCATCCCCATAAACAGAAGCCCAATGCTAGTTAAACACAGATTCTCTTCTTTCCCCTCCCTCTGGTCCCTGGTAACCACTGATCTCTATGTTGTTTTTGTTCTTAGGTTCTATCCAGTCATTTCTGAGTCATAGCAACCTTATGTACAACAGAACAAAACACTTCTGTGTCCTGTGCCATCCTCACAATTGTTGCTATGTGAGCCCATAGTTACAGCCACTGTATCAGTCCATCTCATTGAGGGTCTTCCTCTTTTTTGCTGACCTTCTAAACATGATGTCCTTCTCCAGGGACTGGTCCCTCTTGGTAACATGCCCACAGTACTTGGGACAAAGTCTCACCATCCTTGCTTCTGAAGAGCATTCTGGTTGTACTTATTCCAAGACAGATTTGTTTGTTCTTCTGCCAGTCCAATATTCTTCACCAACACCATAATTCAAAGGCATCAATTCTTATTCATTGTCCAGCTTTCACATGCATGTGAGGTGATGGAAAATACTATGGCTTGGGTCAGGTGCACCTTAGACCTCAAAGTGACTTTGTTGCTTTTTGACACTTAAAGAGTCATTTGCAGCAGATTTGCCCAATGCAATACGTCATTTGATTCCTTGACTGCTACTTCTTCCATGGGTGTTGATTGTGGATCCAAGTAAAATGAAATCCATGACAACTTCCATATTTTTTTCATTTATCATCATGTTGCTGATCTCTATACATTTGATTATTTTGTTTCATATTATTGAAATCATACAGTATTTCTCTGTGTGATTGACTTGTTCCACTCAGCATATGTTTTCAAGGCTCATTCATGTGTGGAATGCATCACAACTTACTTCTCTTTATTGTAGAGTAATATTCTATTGTGTGTACATACTACGTTTGGTTTATCCATCTGTTGGAAGTTTGGGTTGTTTCTACATTTCAGCTATTGTGAATAGTGCTGAAATGATCATTGGTGTACATGTGTCTTTTAGGATCACTGCTTTCAGGTCTCTTGGGTATATAGTTAAGAGTGGAATTGCTGAGTAATATGATAGCTCTTTGTTTAACTTTTTGAGGAACACTGAACGTTTTTGCATAGTGGTTGTACCATTTTGTGTTCCCACCAACAATGGATTAGAGTTCTGATTTCTCTGCATCTTCACCAACATTTGTTATTTTCCATTCCTTTTTATTTTAGCCATCCTAGTGGAAATGTAGAAGGAGTGTTGGTGGTGTAGAGGTTAAAGCATCTGGCTGCCAACCAAAAGATCAGAGGTTTGAACCTGCTAGCTGTTCCATGGGAGAAAGATGAAGCAGTCTGCTTCAGTAACAATTTATAGTCCTGGAAACCCACAGGGCAGTTCTTCTCTGTCCTAAAGTAGCACTATGAGTCAGAATCAACTCGAGGGCAGAGCGATTTTAGTGGGAGTATAGTGGTATCTTACCATGGTTTTGATTCACACCTCCTTGATGATGTTGAACATATTGGCCATTTGTATATCCTCTTTGGTGAAATGTCTATTCAGATCCTTGCCCCATTTTTTGATTGTTTATCTTTTTCTCATAGGAAGTTGTAGGAGTATTTTATGTATTCTAAAAGTTACATCCTATTCCAATATATAGTCCCTAAATATTTTCTCCCAGTCTATAGATTGTCTCTTCACTTTCTTGACATAGTCTTTTGATATACAGAATTTTTTTTTTAAATGAGATCCTATTTATCTATTTTGGTTTTTTTTGTCCATGTCTTGAGTGTTAGGACTAGGTCTCAAAGCAGTATTCCAACATTTTCTTCTGAGATTTATGGCTTTAGGTCACACATTTAGGTCTCTTATCCCTTTGACTTAGTTTTTGTATATTTTTTGACAATGAGCCTTCATTCTTTTGAAAGTAGAAATCCAGTTGTCCCAGCACCATTTATCAAAGACTACTTTATTATTTTTTTCCCCATTTGATTGATTTAGCACTTTTGTCAGAGATTAATTGACCACAGATGTGCACACTTAATTCTGGCTCTCAATTCTATTCAATTAGTCTATATATCTTTCATTATAACAGTAGTAGACAGCTTTGATTACTGTAGCTTTATATGTTTTGAGATTTGGACTTGAGACTCCTCCTACTCTGTTCTTCTTTATCAAGATTATCAAGATTCTCTTGTTATACAGATCCCTTTGCACTTCCATATAAATTCAAAGGTTGGCTTTTCCATTTTTGCAAAGAAGACTTTTGGAATTTTGAGGTGGATTCCATTAAATTTATAAATTGCTTGAGGTAGTATTGACATCTTGACAATGTTGAGTCTTCCAATCCATGAACATGGAATGTGTTTCCATTTATTTAAGTCATCTTCAATTTTTTCAGTAATATTTTATAGTTTTCTGTGTATAAGCCATTCATTTTCTTGGTTAAACTTATACCTAAGTATTTTATTCTTTTAGATGCTATGATAAATGGAATGGTTTCTTAATTTCGTTCTCAGCTTATTCATTGCTGCTATATAAAACTCTTGTGTGTGCTCACTGTCTTGGGCAGCATTCCCTAGAGAAGCAAAACCAGTGGAGTTTTAGATGTGCATATATATGTATATATGTATCTATATATATAGAGAGAGAGAAATTATCTCAAGGAAATGGCTCATGCAGTTGTAGAGGCTGACAAGTCCCAAATCTGTGGGTCAGACACCAAGCTGGAGGCTTCTACTGTCTCATGTAGCTGCAGGGACTGATGAACCCAAGATCAGTAGGCAATGCAACAGACTGCTGGATTCAGAGGCTGATGAATCCAGGATTGGCACATAAAATGGCAGGCTGTTGGCTCACAGACTGCAAAGGCAACAATCCCAAGATTAACAGGTAATAAAGCAGGCCACTGGTTCAAGTCCAGATGATAATGAGCCAGATGCAGGACCTCAAGCAAAAAGCCAGAAAGCTTGCCAGAGGTTTTCTATATATATTGGAAGCAGGTCACAACCCAAAAGAAACTCCCTTTACTGACTGACTGACTGCTCATAGCAGATCTCATCATATAAGTGATTACATTATGTCAGATTACATCACAGGTGATTGATGGTTCCATCAAAACAGCTTAAACCATGTACAATCATGGCCCAGCCAAATTGACACACAAATTAACTATCACATTGACCCTATATTCTGCCATTTTGCTGAATTCATTTATTAGCTCTACTAGCTTTCTTGTGAATTCCTTGGAGTCTTCTGTATATAAGATCATGTCATCTGCAAAGAGGAATAATGTGAAAGGAGAAATTCACACTTAAGATATCTCATTCCCATTCTGCAGAAACAGCCCAGGAACCTGGCAACATTTACATCTTGAGGAGCAGAGGTGACCTTCCCTATATCCCATGACTAGCCTTGCCAAGCTGCAATCAGAGTTGTTAGGGAAAAACAGTTGCAGACCATGCCCACAGACATCAATACTGTCTGCCCTCTTTGGAGGATAGGTGATTTTTTTAGATAGCAGTGGCCAGAGTTCCTGCTTTCCCCTTATTTTGAAGGTAAGTTCTTTTACAGGCTAAGTTAAATATGCCTCAAATCACTACATTCACCAGAATGTCAATGAGATACTATTAGGATATTTGCTTCATAGTTATCCTTAATACAAGGTAATAAGTAAGTTCAAATGCTACTATGAAGTCAACAGCCTTCATACAATCATAAGAATACCATCCCAATCAGTAAATAAATTGAAACAGCTGGTGTTAATTATTGAAACAGCAACCAATTCTTGGAGCAGCAGCCCAATTTGTACTTCCTCATTTTGACTGAATGTGCTGCTATGTAGATTAGGTTTCAGAGTATTCTTTGGATTAATTCTCGCACTGAGAGAGGAGTTGGAGGTTACCTAGTAATATTCTTAGTAAGAACTCTCATAATATTCTTACTAGATACTTCTATTTCTCAAAAGTGCTGTTCATGCTAGACTTGCCCTTGTCCATTATTCAGGATCCTTCATTCAGTTCATATAATGTCTTGTCTATATTTTGTACAACAGTTTCCCAGCAGGTCACCCTGTCCACAGTCACATGCCATTCTAACGTACGTTCTGTTCAGACATCTGAATATTATTTCTAAATGGCTAATTTGATTATGTTTTGTGCTTGACACTCTTCAATAGTTTTCCATTGTCTTCCAAAGAAGATAATTAGCACAACCTGTAAAGTCCAGGGTCTGGCTATTGTCAACCTCCATAGACTCTTCTTTAGCTCATCATTCTCAGTTTCCATTTGAAATTCCTTCAGTTCATACCTCCATGCCCTTGCAACCATCATTCTCCTAAAAGGTCTTCTTTCCTTCTCTGTTCCACCTCTTTCTTCCAACTAACTCCAATTTTTCCTTTGATGAGCTTCCCAGACACCGTCAATTATTTGAGTCACAAATGCTGGAATATGGAATCTGTAAGATTAGAGATTGGAGTAAATGCATTTAGAAAAGTTAGAGAGTAAGTCATATGTATTTACTTTCTCTGATTAAATAAGTGGTGGGGTGAGAAAGCTTGCCTGGCACATTCTGCTAGGACAGTCTGGTATCTACTTATAGACCCCACTGTCACCATGACTAAGCTTAATTGAGTGTTAATGAATCATAAGGTCCATCTGTAATTCTTCCTTTAATTCTTTAAACCTATCTATGGTTCTATGTTGCTAACTTTTATTCTCAAGGCCTCTTTTCTTCATCTTTTTATCTCTTTTGCATTCTTCTACATTTTTAGCTCTTTTAACTAATTGACTTTTAATATTTTGTCAATGGCAATTTTTACCTCCTAACTTTAATGAGATTTTTATATATAATTTTATACTTTTTGTTTTATTCTTTTTTTGAATTTTTTCCTTTATATTGCTGTCTTTTTATGTCCTCATAGCTTTCAATTATTTCCATGATTAAAAAATGCATACTTTTTGTTCCTCTTCATCTTTGTTTATATTTTTCCTCTTTAAAAATTTTTTTTCATTACAATCAAGAAGCAGCTTAAAAGTATGTCCTTGGGGTAGTATGAGTTGTAAGAGCACCATCATGGACCAGAGTACTGACAGGCCTATTTTCCCCCAATGATACCTATAGCTGGCCTTTGGGTCAGTGAAAGTGGATTTCTTAGCCCATTTTCACAAACAACCTTCCAGAACTCTCACTCTGGGGAACTAGAGTGAGACCTCTGGATTAAACCACCTTAATGCAGTTCAAACCCACCAGCCACTACTCAGAAGGAAGATGGGGCAATCTACTTCCATAGTGATACTGCCTCAGAAACCCAAGGAGGGGTCGCTATGAGTTGGGTCCAACTTGATGGCATACAACCACCACCACCACCACCAATGCAGCTCTAGGAGCTCTGGTAGCATAGTGTCTAAGGCATTTGACTGCTAACCAGAAGGCTGGTGGTTCAAACCCACCAGTCACTCCTCAGAAGGAAGGTTGGGCAATCTACTTCTGTATTGATATCACCTCAAAAACCCAAGGAAGGGTCACTATGAGTCGGGTTCATCTGGAAGTCAGTGATTTTTTTTTTTTTTTTTTTTAATGCAGCTCTGGGTGGTGCAAATAGCTAAGGCATTAGGCTGCTAACCTAAAGGTTAAAAGTTTGAGTCCATCCAGGGGCATCTCAGATGAAAGCCCCAGCAATTAACTTCTGAAAAATCCACCATTAAAAACATAATGGAGAACAATTCTACTCTGACACTCATGGAGTCACCATGAGTTCAAATGACTTGACAGTCACTGGTTTCTTTGTTTTTAAATGCTGACAGCACTTGATTTTCTCATTCCCCCTGGTCTGTCATAGTCAGGCCTTGTTTAAAAAAAAAGAAAGAAAAAGAAAATAAAAGAAACAAACAAACAAACAAAAAAAAACTGCCTAATTGTCAAGACATACAGAAATGGAGCTTTAAAAAATAGACAAACAGACAAGCAAATGCATGAACAGCTCTATACTGGTTAGATACTCTTAAGTTTTCAGGACTATTTTGAAGCCACCCAAATCACTACAAAGAATCCCCAGTGGCATAATTGCTAAGTGCTCACTGCTAACCAAAAGGTTGGTGCTTTAAACACACCTAATTGCTCCCTGGAAGAAAGACCTGCTTCATAAACATTACGGCCCAGAAAACCCTGTTGGGCAGTTCTCCTCTGTCACATGGGGTTGCTGTGAGTTGAAATTGACTTAATAGTACCCTGCAACAACAACAATCCCTACAAGAACAGAGAACTAAGAAAAAAGGGTTGCCCAGTTTACCTCTAGACCACAGGCCAAGGTCATCCTTTTAGAATGGACAGGGAAGTAACTGGGCATAAATTTTCTAGTTGTTTGACCTTCTCCAGGCAGAAAACCAGAATTTTCACCTAGAAAGGTGACATTTTAATCAAACTTCAAAAGGTAGGCAGTGAACGCAAGATGTCTGACCCTCACATGTCTGCCATGACCCTTACAGGCCTCCCCAAAAATAGATCTCTGCCTTATCATTCCTCACTTGTCCCATTACTGAGCAGCCCCACTGTTGTGGCTCTCCCAGAGTATCTGGCTCTTCTACTTTTCACCCCAGGTATTTCTAAGGGGTGCCTCCCCTGTTCCCCACTGCCTACCAGATTCAATAATCTGGTGGTCATTCTTGCAAATTCAACCTGTCTGACCAATTCATCATTAAGTTCAACCCTGGCACAGGAGAGACCTGGCTTAGAAAGGTCTCCAAGACCATTCTTCCTAGCAAATGATCTGATATCTTCCACTCTAGGCCAGATGAGCTTGGCTTGCAGATTTCTCAGTGAGCCCACTCTTTCAGGAACAGTCACTTTCTGTTCCCTGCAATGTGCCTACTGTGACTCAGATTTCCCCGACTCAGAAGTCAGGTAGGCCTGGGACATTACAAATCTTAGTAACAAACCTTTGCAACTTGCAATTCAGCCTCTTCTGTCTGAATTTCCTTTGTATATTAAGTATAAACAGACATTTATACCTCATTAAAATATTTTGAAGGAGCCGTGGTAGCACAGTGGTTAAACACTTGGCTGCTAACCAAGAGGTTAGCAGTTCGTATCCACCAGCCACTCCACAGAAGAAAGATGTGACAGTCTGCTTCCATAAAGATTATAGCCTTGGAAACCCTATTGGGTGGTTCTACTCCATCCTATAGGGTCTCTATGAGTCAGAATCAGCTCAGTAGCAATGGATTTAGTGTGTTCTGAAGATTTTGTAGGATGATGCATGTAAAAAGCTACACATGAACTCTGTGACACAATAAATGATTAATGTTACAAATTGCTATGATTAAATAATTATCATTATTAGCATTATTATTCTGAAACATGACCAATGTAGATCCTAGAGTTAGAGCCTCCATTGTGTTGAGAATTCTTGTCTACTGATTGAGGAATTTGGGGAGAGGAGGAAGAGTGACTCAAAGAATTTTCTAGCTCTATTTATAGCCTCTTGCTCTCTGAGGTTTTTTGTTTTTGTTTTTCCTTTGTTTTTCAATCCTACTGCAAGCACCTCCAAAAAGAATGGGTTGCCTTTTTCTATTTGTTATTAATAGATTGTTTATACCTTATAATCTATTTAATTATACTGTGTGATGCTCACCCTCCAAAGTGCCTGGTTTGAAGAAGTCTCATAATTAGAAAACAAACATAGCTAGCCAAGTTAGCATGAAGACATGAGAAATGAACACGAGAAAACACTCTGGCTTTATTACATGGAAGTCTTATTAATATGCTTCTTACTGCCTTGGGAAATTGAAGATCTAATCAGCCACTGCAGAAAAGCCTAAGTTTGGTTTTCAGAGCTGGATAAAGTTTCAGTTCTAAGACAGAGATGGTTGGTATGAATTTGATGAATGTTGACATGGGAGCCCAAGTGGCAGGAATACCTGGGAGGCCTTACCTTTCTGAATTCTGTAAACTAAGCTTAGATCAAACTTGGCTAGTCCCAGCCACCATCTGATATCTGACCAGAAATATTCCCTCACAATGTACAATTGATTGTTTAAAAAACAAGAAATATGTAAGGAACAATGAAGGAGTGGCTCTGGCTTTCACCAAACTTCTTTCAATTTTGAACTTCATCAGCAAGAACCATTGATAGGCTAGCCTGAATGAGTTTAATAAATTACTTTAATACAGACCTCTCCCCACCAAGTATTGATGATCATCAAAATCTAACCCTTAATGTTATTCTAAGAGCTAAAGTCAGTAGGACAGCTTTTTTTTTAACAGAACACTTGCCAGAAGAAATTTTTTTTTAAGTTTTTTGGACCCTACTCTCCCTCAATTTAATTTATATCCTAATGGATTTGTTCCAGTTTTCAAAGGGTTTGATATGTGCCTCCCTGTCAAGGAAAAAATGAGCTTGCTGTTAAGTGCACGTGACACTGCCTAATAGTCCACAGATAGAATAAGCCTAAACAAAAATTGACCCTGCAATCTTTATAACTATATCTCTATCTATCTATCTATATATACAACTTATTAGTCTTTATTTAAATGAAAGTCAGCAGAAAAGATACAAATATTTTCTAGTGTGTTACGTTACTTGAGGAAACTGTAACTATTAAAAATGTAATACCTCTTTTTTTTTTTTCCTTATCCTTCACCCAAGTTAATATATGTCTACCCTCTGATTAGTGGTTAATCTTCCCTTCCCCTTCCACCACTGATATTCATTAAAGAATATTTCTTTTTGCGTGAAACCCTTTTCTTAACTTTGTACAGTAGTGGTCTCATACAATATTTGTCCTTTTTGTGATTGACTTATTGCATTCAGCATAATATCCTCCAGATTCATCCATGTTATGTTTCTCAGATTTGTCATTGTTCTTTAACATTGTGTAGTATTCTATTGTGTGTATGTACCATAGTTTGTTTATCCTTTCATCCATTGATGGACTTTTAAGTTGCTTCCATCTTTTAGCTATTGTGAATAGCGCTGTGACAAACATGGGTGTGCATATGTCTATTCATGTCATGACCCTTATTTCTTAGGATATATATCTAGTAATGGAATTGCTACATTATATAGTATTTTCCAACTTTTTAAGGAAGTGCCAACCTTTTTTTCACAGTCTTATAACTGCCAAAAAGTACCACTGATAAATTCCTCTAAAGACTTTTATTTTGCAATCCATTTGACTTGAAGCACACAAATAGTCAAATATTCTACTCTCACTTATGGTGGCCAAGATAAAACTCCAATCACATTTGCTTTGAAATTTTCCTGGGCCAAGCTCATCTTTAGAAATTTGATGACTCTTCCACTAAGTTCTGCAGCAGAACACAAACTACACAAAAGAGATCTTGATTCCACCTATAGGTACTCTCTTGGCCCATTTCCAAGTGAAGATAAAGTTCAAGCTTATACTATCAGTTCTTTCGCTTTCAAAATGGGATCAGTCCTATCCCAAGATCAGCGGACTTTTTCAGCTAGCAGTTCTTCACTTAACCATCCACATAAAACAATTGTGTCCTAAATACAGCAATTCTGACAGTCATCAACATAATCAGGATTAAGAGCAACCCTATTTATGAAGAATAACTTCCAAAATAGCCTTAGATTAACTTCTTACCTAATTGCATTGTCTTAGTTCCTCCCAAGGATTATTTTTCCTAAATTTTCTTCTGTTGTTTGCCATTGTTGTTCTTTGGGGGGATGACATGACACAGGCCTGTGGAACTTATTCCCATATTTGCAGTAAAAATGTTTTTAAGGATATTGTTCATTATGGTACATTGTGTCTCCTTTATAAGAACCTGAAACTGATAAATATTTCTGGATTTCATATTAAAATAATAGTGCTTCTCCTAGACAAATGGTTTATTTTTATTTTCCTGATGCTTTAATCATGTATTTGATTGTGCTTCCCTCTTTGCAGTATTTGCTAGAAAGGTTGGAGCTAAATAGAGGGCCTAGTTCTAGCAAGGATACTGGTCCTTACCTTATGATTTTATATACTTATTTGAGTCCTGGCATAACCTATTTTTAATTTTTTCCTCAATTCCCTTTTAGCTTGCTTTCCTCATCCTTATTTTATTTCACTGATTTATGTTGTTGTTATTAGCTGACATTGAGTCAATGTGTTACAGAACGGAATGCTCTTTAGGGTTTTCTTGGCTGTAATCCTAACAGAAGCAGATTGCTAGGCCTTTTCTCCTATGATATCACAAGCTGTGTTCAAACCATCAACCTTTAGGTTAGCAGTGGAATGCAAACCTTTTATACCAAATAAGGACGCTGTGTTTGTGTGTTGTTGTTGTTGTTAGGTGCCATCACATAACAACCCTATGTACAACAGAACAAAACACTGCCCAGTCCTGTGCCAACCTTACAATCCTTGCTATACTCAAACCTATCATTGTGGCCACTGTGTCAATCCATCTTGTTGAAGGTCTTCCCCTCTTTTGTTGACCCTCCACTTTACCAAGCATGATATCCTTCTCCAGGAAATGGTCCTTTTTAATGACATGACGAAATAGGTGAGACAAAGTCTGGCCAATCTTCCTTCCAAGGAGCATTCCAGCTGCACTTCTTCCAGGACAGATTGGTTAGTTCCTTGGCGGTCCATGATACTTTCAGTATTCTTCACAAACACCACAACTCAAAAGCACCAACTCTTCTTTGATCTTCTTTATTCATTCTTCAGCTCTCACCTTGCATATGAGGCTATTGAAAACACCATGACTTGGGTTAGGTGCACCTTAGTCTTCAAAGGGACATCTTTGCTCTTCAGCATTTGAAAGAGGTCTTTTGCAGCAGATGTGCCCAATGCAATATGTCGTCTGATGTCTTGACTGCTGCTTCCATTGGTGTTGATTGTGGAATCAAGTAATATGAAATCTTTGACAACTTCAATCTTTTTTCCACCTATCGTGATGAGACTTATTCATCCAGTTGTAAAGATTTTCATTTTCTTTATGTTGAAATGTAATCCATACTGCAGACTGTGGTCTTTGATCATCATCAGTAAGTGCTTCAAGTCATCCTTACCTTCAGCCTGCGAAGTTTTGCCATCTGCATATCGCAGATTGTTAATGAGTTTTCCTCCAATCCTGATGCTGTGCTCTTCTTCATATAGTCCAGCTTCTCAGATTATTTGTATTTATGTAGGCCATCTTAAATGCTTTTCATTGGAATAAGTTAGATGTATAGTCAGTGGTGTAATTCTTGCCTTCCATGAAGGAGGCCCAGGTTCAATTCCTGGCCAATATGTCTTGAGTGCAACCACCACTCATCTGCAATGGAGGCTTGTATGTTGCTATGATGTTCAACAGATTTCAACAGAGCTTCCAAACAAAAACAAACTAGAAAGTAAGTTCTGGTGATCTACTTCTGAAAATCAGCATTTGAGAACCTTATGGATTACAATGATTCTATCTGCAACCAACTATAGGGAAGGTGCAGGACCAGGCACCATTTCATTACATTGTGCATGGGGTCACCATGAATTGGGAAGCTTACTGGGCAGCAATTAAAAACAACAGCAATAAACATATTCTCAATCAGATAAGAAAACAAATCAGCATGGCTTTCAAGAGCCCCAGCCCTCTCACCATTGCTGTTTGAATAGCTCTTAATTATCCTTCTAAGGGAAATAAGGGAGCTCTGGTAGCATAGTGCCTAAGGCACTTGACTGCTAACCAGAAGGTTGGCAGTTCACACCCACCAGCCACTCCTTGGAAGGAAGATGGGGCAATCTACTTCCTTAGTGATACTGCCTTGGAAACCCAAGGAGGGGTCGCTATGAGTTGAGTCCTACTGGACGGCACATAACAACAACAACAACAATAAGGGAAATAAAGGATTAGTGCACTACTCCCACCTAATAAGCCAGAGGTTAGTATTAATGTAATAAGAAATAAATAAAGAAGTTGTGGAACAAAGGGGATCTATGTAGGAGATTCTGGATAGAGTGGGAGAACAATGTGGAACAAAACTTAAAATCATTTAAAAAAAGGGGGGGGGGATGAGGTTTGCTGGTCTGGTAGAGCCTGGTGGAAGCCCTGAGACAATGGCCCCTAGCTGCCCTTCAAGTCTGGAATTGAACCCACTCTTGTGGATCCCAGCCAAACAAAAGACAGGCATATGAGCTAAACATTCACATTAGGTAGGTACACTCCTTTGAGAGGTCAACCATGGGAGAATAGAAGGGCTGTGTATACACAAGGAGACAGCTTGTGGGTGGGGAGGAGTGCATGCGAGGGAAGGACTCAGGGAAGAGATGGCTATGGGGAGGAAATGGGAGAAGAGCTGTTGCATTGTGGGAAGTTGCAGTGAATGTCATGAGACAAAGTGTATGTGAACTGCTGTATGGAAAATTAATTTGCTCTGTAAATTTTCACCCAAATCACAATAAAATTGAAAAATAGAAGAAGATGTGGCACAGACATCATGTGCACCACGTATTGACAGCTATTGTACCTTTGGCCTTCACATCTGTCTGCATCATCAACTTGTATGAGGTTCTTCCTGACTCCTCAACCCCAATCTAGTATACCTCTGGGAAAGATTGGGCTGGGAGTATTCCCTTTCACAGGTAGACTTGATTGTAGGTCATACCCCTCCTCCCTTGACATAGAGACCTGGGCAGCTCATGCAAGTTCTTCCAGACTGCCCTGCTAGGTATGTCTGAGGACTCCAATCTGACAGTCTCACTGTTGCCTTGAATCATCGTATCATGTTCAGATATCACATTTACCAGTTTGTGATTTTACATAACACGGAGTATGTGAAGTGTCCAGTTTGATAAAAGAGTAAGCTTTAAATATAAGTGAAAGCATGACAATAAAACCGAACACATATGGTAGGCATAAAAGAAAATCACAAGGAGCTTAATAACAAACCAACAAAAATACTTAGAAGAAATCTGGTAGCAGGATTATTTAAACCCAGTGTACTCTGACTCAACCCACTATGCCTATTTGACGTTTATGATCTGTACTCGGAGCCAACTCTAGGTATACTTGTTGCAAAGAGATGCTTATGAGGTCTTAGTTTATCAATATTGGGAAAATACAGACATAGATATGAATAGGATTTTGTGTATTTTGCAGACTGATTAAAATTTCTGTAAGCCTAATAGCTTTTGAAAGCTGCTTACCAGATTAGGCTGTTGTACTTATTGTCCTGACTATGGTACTAAAGACTTTTTTCAGGAACAGGTAAGAGAATTTTTTTTCTTTGAAGGAATAATAAAGAATGCCTTGTGGAACAATTTGGAAAAGATAGCGATAATGGTTGCACAACATGAAGAATATAATCAATATCACTGAATTATACATGAGAACTTGTTTAATTGGTGTTTTGTTGTATATATTTTCGTTACAATAAACAAATCATTTTAAATAAACAACTAGTACACAAGCAAAATTGTCTAGTGTCTACCTAACCTCTCACCCATATAAATTATAATAATGTTAATAATAATAAAATCAAACTCACTGCCATCCAGTCGTTTCCGAATCATAGAGACCCCTCCTTGGGTTTCTGAGGCAGTATCACTACAGAAGTAGATTGCCCAACCTTCCTTATGAGGAGTGGCTGGTGGGTTTGAATTGCCAGCCTTCTAGTTAGCAATCAAACACCTTAGGCACCATTTATTGAATATCTACCTTATGCCAGGTACTAGACTCTTTGCCATCACCACCACTGAGAGATGAGGATCATTCTTCCCATTTTACAGATAAGAACACTTTGGCAGAGTTAAATCTGACTTATTACAAAGCCTATGTCCTTTTCTCTGTGTCATTAGCATTTCTTTACCATGGAATTCTGCCTGACAATGTCTTTCTAGAGCATAAATTTCTTCACATATGGTATCTCTGGCTAGTAAAGCTTCCCAAAGAGCCAAGTATTGTCTCATCACCAGTTTTCTTAATTTACTCATGTTGTTCACTCATAATACCCATTAGGTTAGAAACTGCATTTGAGTTTCAGTATTTAGTTTACAATAAATTTTTCATGTCCTAATTATTAACAGTTTAAGAACATAAAATTATAATTTCCTGGTCTTTCACAATCTCAGAGTGATGTGACCATTATGACTAAAAGCACTTCCATATAGCCCTTAGTCTCTCCCTAGAGCATGGCCTTTTCAATCTCAATTGCCTTTCTACTTTCATCCTTAAGACATTAAACGAGAACTCAAGAATCTACCCTGGGGCAAGAAAAGCTTCACTTCAGAATAGTAGCCATGTAGCATCTCATGGCTATACACTTCCAACTCCCCATCATCAAAATGCTGATACTTGGCTGAACTGAGTGTATGTGCCATACAACACAGACCTAACACCTACGTGGCTATCTCTCAGAAGACTCAAATGATTTTGGTCCCTACAGTTTGATTTCTCCTCAACCCCTATCCATTCACAGCTAGAATTATGCCATGAGAAATGTGAACAGTTTTTTCAGTCCAGGACTGGGCCCTCCTGCTCCAGTCTCCTGTATTGCAGAGCAGACCTTGGAGCTTTGCTAATATGCCTCTGAGCTGCAAAGATGGGCTCATCCAAGGACATTGTTCCCACGGAGACTCCTGGTGTTAGATGTCCAGTTCCCAGGGCCCTGGGCCTCTGCCCAGGTCCTGCATCAGCAGTGCAATCATTCAAATAAGCTGAAATCCATCATATAATGACTCCCATGTGATACTCATCTTTGAGGAGAAATGAATAAATCATTGTCCCCAACAGACGACTTATGTCACAAAGTGACCCAGGAAGTGGCATGGCAACACTTTGATGAGGAGTGCTATGAGACAGTAGCAATTTAAGAATGAATGCACCTTTCTGTTTTGACCCACTTAAGTCCCTGGCACCTGCTGAAACCAGAACTGGGCAAAGGGCACAGGCCTGCAACTAAAGAAAGACAGTAGAAACAAAGCTGTCTGCTATCAGAGCTCAAGGCAGCCAGGGCTGATGGACAAGCCCCCAACCAACACAAAACACATCTGGGAAGCCCAAGAAACTGAGAAGCCCCTCTTTGCTAAGAAACAGCACCTGAGCTCACTTGTTCCATTTGCTTCCTACTCTTGGGGCCTATTTTGGTCCTCTAGTGCTATGAGTCGGGGCCAGGCCGACTCGACGGCAAATAACAACAACAACAACAGTGCTGCTCTAACAGAAAAATACCACAAATGGGTGGATGGCTTTAACAAAGAAGGATTTATTCTCTTATAATTTTGAAGACTAAAAATCTAAGTTCAAAGTGCCAGCTCTAGGGGCTGGGTGAGAGCTCTTTGACCTTGGACTTCAGCTCTGCCTCCTGCTCCCAGCCCACTGGAGCTAGAGGTGTCTCTTGACTCAGGCAGTTCCTAGCAGCAGAGGCTGACAAACCCAAGGTCAACAAGTGAAATGGCACAGTCTTAAAATTATCAAACCACATGGCAGGGCACTAATTCAAGTCCATTAATAGTCCCAAGATCGGCAGGCAACATGGCTGGCTGCTCAATGAAGATTTTTTATCTGCAGGGTCCAAGCATGGCAAGAAGCTCCAGAGAGCTTTCTCAATGCTTCTTATATACTGGAAGAAGAGTACATCCCCAAGGCAGTTACTCAGCTGCTCACAGTAGATTCCACTATGGAGCTGATTAACAGTCTCATCATGGGGAATAACTACATCCAGCTGGCCAGCCACTCAAAACCAGGCCCAGCTAATCGACACAACGTAACTACCACAATGCCTTCTATCTACCTAGGCTAGTGGTGCCGCTCTGACCCACTCCTCTTAGCATTTTGCCATTCTTCAATAAGTTTCTTGCTTTTAATAGATACTCTTCACTGCTTCTATGGGGAAATAGTGTACTAGAGCACAAAAAAGGGAGTTTGAGACGTAAGTTCAAATCCTGGCTACACCACTTACTAATGCAAAAATGCACTGCCGTCAAGTCAGATCTGACTCATAGTGACCCCTCCTAGGATTTCCGAGGCAGTATCACTATGGAAGTAGATTGCCTAACCTTCCTTCTCAGGAGTGGCTGGTGGATTTGAACTTCCAGCCTTCTGGTTATCAGTCAAATGCCTTAGGCACTGTGCCACCAGAGCTCCTACACCACTTACTGGGTTATGATTTAGGAACATACTTTGCTTCTCTGAGCCAACATACTTTGCTTCCCTGAGCCGTAGTGGCCTAGAGATAAAACTGTTTGTGAGATTAAATAAGATTTGATTTACTTCATTTTATTGCATTTCATTTATTTATTATGAATAATACTATAAGTATTTAGTGCTTTCATTTTTCTAGGTAAGCATGATAGTAATCTTACTGCTACTAATAAATACTGCTTCCTCAGTGTCTCAAACCCAGGTATTTTGTAAGCCCAGATATTATATAAAAACCAATAATTCTGAACACCAGCATTTCGGAGCACTTCAAAGATTCTGCTTATTCTTGGACATAAAGAAGAGAAAAGTGAAGAGTAAGCTTGATAATGTTAGTTGTATACTGTGTATTAAACCCATTAATTTACATTGATATTTACCCAATGTGGAAGTTAATCAGACAAAAATGCCTCAGATTTCCAAGAAAGTCTTGCTGGAGCTGGTACCCATACTTAGTAAACACTAAATGGTTTTCATGAATTGTACAGCATGTGTTCTGAATATATTTGGCAAATGAATCCTCCCTTGTCTGAAGTAATATTTAATATCAGATTTTTTTACTTTTAGTTTTATAGGAATAAAATATATAGCAATACTAATCACAAAGAAGTTGGTGGGCCAATTCCCTAAGTATATATGAAGGACATGTCTGAAACAGGGTGGACAATGATCTCATCATCAGATAATGAGTTGGAGGATAACACAGCAAACAACCTATAGATTTTTCCAAACCTACCATGGAGAGTCAGGGAGAATAATGATATTAGCTACGTCACATACTGATCTCCCTAACTCCACAACAGGCCACAGGAGCAGAAGGATCCAGGTAAAGGGGTGGGAGGCAAGGCTAGGGCCCAAACCCCCTATAGCCAGGAGAGGGAGGGAGTGGAGTGGCCTGGGGACCACAGGAGCAGCAGGATCCAGGTAGAAATTAGGCAAGAGGAGGGCACGGAGGTTTCCAACATCTAAGGAAGACAAACTTGTCTCTCAGTTTGTCATCCTGTGGGACTTGTACGTTGCTGTGAGGCTTCAGGCTGTGCCACTGTTGTTTCAGACACCAGCAGAATTGCACATGGTGTAGAGGTTTCAACATGGCTTACAGACTAAGACAGACTAGGAAGAAGGAAGAGGTCATCCACTTCTCAAAAGTTGGCCAGGGAAAACCTTATGAACAGCAGAGAAACACTGTCTGATACATTACTGGGCAACTTTATGAATAGCTTGGAAACATTGTCCAACACAGTGTAGAAAGATGAGCCCCTTGGGTCAGAAGACACTCAAAATAGGACTGGGAAAGGACAGGTTTATCAGAGTAGAGCTAACCTTAATGAAATGGATGAAGTAAGTCTTTCAGGACCTCCATGTGCTGATGTGGCACATCTCAAATTGCGCAGAAAGCTGCAAACATCCATTAATAATTGGAACATGGAATGTACAAAGTATGAATCTAGGAAAATTGGAAGTTGTCAAAAATGAAATGGAACTCATTAAAGATTGATATCCTAGGCATTAGTGAGCTGAAATGGACGGGGTTTTGGGCATTTTGGTACAGACAACCATATGATCTACTATGCTAGGAATCACAAATTGAAGAGAATTGGTGTGGCATTCTTCACCACAAAGGATGTTTCAAGATCTGTCCTGAAGTACAGTGTTGTCAGTGATAGGATAATATCCATATGCCTACAAGGAAGACCAGTCAACACTACTATTATTCAAATTTATGCACCAACCACCAAAGCCAAAGATGAGGAAATTGAAGATTTTTATCAACTTCTGCAGTCTTAAATTGACTGAACATGCAATCAAGATGTGTTGCTCATCACTGATGACTGGAATGCAAAAGTTGGAAACAAAGAAGAATTACCTGTAGTTGGAAAATTTGGCCTTGGTGACAGAAATAACACTGGAGATCACATGATAGAATTTTGCAAGACCAACAAGTTATTCATTGCAAATACCTTTTATCAACAACACAAACAGCAGCTATACAAGTAGACTTTGCCAGATGGAGTACACAGGAATCAGACCAACTACATCTATGGCAAGAGGTGATGGAAAAGCTCAATATCTTCAGCCAAAACCAAGCAAGGAGCTGACTGTGGAACAGACCATCAACTGCTCATATACAAGTTCAACTTGAAGACAATTAAAACAAGTCCATGAGAGCCATAATATGACCATGAATAAATCCCTCCTGAATTAAGCAACCATCTAAAGAATAGATTTGATGCATTGAACAATGACCAAAAACCAGAAGAATTGTGGGATGACATCAAGAGCATCATCTATGAAGAAAGCAAGATGCCATTAAAAATACAAGAAAGAAAGAAAAGGCCAAAATGGATGTCAGAAGAGACTCTGAATCTTGCCCTTGAGCAAAGAGTAGCTAAAGCAAATGGAAGAAAAGACAAGATAAAAGAGCTGAACAGATTTCAAAGAGCAGCTCGATCAGACAAAGACAATTACTAGAATGAAATGTGCAAAGACCTAAAGTTAGAAAACCAAAGGGGAAGAACACGCTTGGCATTTCTCAAACTGAAAGAACTGAGGAAAAAATTTAAGCCTCAAGTTGCAATATTGAAAGATTCTATGGGCAAAATAGGAGCTCTGGTAGCATA
>NW_006921676.1:8680470-8689783 GCF_000298275.1 Orycteropus afer afer | reverse complement strand
TTTATTGACTATGCAAAAGCATTTGACTGTGTGGATCATAACAGATTATGGATAACATTGAGAAGAATGGAAATCGCAGAACACTTTATTGTATCCTAGTCCCTTGTTTCTACCACATTATCTTGCTTCTTTTTGTGGACTGTGATGGTCTGTTTTCTCTAAGACATTGTGACTTTGTTGTATTTATACTTAATTGGTGATTGTACATTGGAATGATTTGCCCAAGATTTTCATTTTCTTTTGGATGTATGTAAGTAAGTAGTGTACTGTGTACCTCTTTTCACTAGTTAGCAGCACTTATGCACTTACCTCCTATCTCCTGGTGGGTGTGATAGAGAATGAAAGTAGCTGCACAGATCTCTGTTAACTGTTTGTGAAGAGCATTTAAAGGGTGAGTCAGGCTGTTATTGGTGGTCATGTATCATTGACCACTTGGTGCAGAAGGAAGTGGTGGCCCTCACTCAGTAAGTGGAGCTGCAGGACATGTGAGTGTGGTTGTATCATATGGGCATGGTTCCTGTCTCCCACTCAGCTAGACAAAAAAAAAAAAAAAAAAATTGAAAAACTACCAAAAAATGAAAGCAAGAGGACAAAAACACACACCACATAAACACAAAGAAACTACCACCAAAAAGAGAAGAAAAAAAAAGAGGAAAAGCAATAAATGAGAGAAAATATTTAAAGAAATACTTTAAAAAGCCAAAAGAAATATAAAACAAAAAATAGGGGGGCACCCACAATATCTGGGGAGCAGTAATAAAAGAAAAGAGGTAGAGTAGGAGAATAATGAAAAAAAAAATGGGAAAAATACAAAGAGAAAAACAAGGAATGGGGAGAACCCCAAGACAGAAAAAAGTGGAAACCAGGAAAAGGGAAGAGGAAAAAAAAAAAAGCCAAAAACTAGAACCTGGGAAGGGAAGAAGAAAGAATAATAACAAATAGGATGATGATGATAATAATAATTTTAAAACTGACAAAAACAAGCCAGCTGAAAAAAAAAAGAAAAAGACAAAAAAGTATGAGTGGATTGGGGCAGGGCACCCAAGCTTCATCAGAGCACACAGACTGGGATGGAATTCCTGCTGGTCCAGAAGGTAGATGGGAGTGAAGGATGGCCGTACCTCCATTCACCAAGAGGGTGTGAGGTAAAAGAGTAACAAGAGGAATATTGCACCTTTCCAGTCCTCAGTGTCTAGTATGTCCTTGAAGTCACCAGAAAGTAGAGCCTATTCTTAGGTCCCTGGACTCTGAAAGAATGCTATCACTTTAAATATCCAAAATGTCGAACTGCTTGTAAGCATCCACAATGGATATGGCCTCTGGACAGTCAAAAATCTACAACTCAGCCCATCTCCCTCTTTGCTGCTTCCTCTTTTATTCACCAGCCACCAGTGCAGTCCTCTGTTTAACCCCTTGCTGTTGTTGTTGTTGTTATGTACCTTTGAGTTGGACCAGACTCATAGCGACCCCTCCTTGGGTTTCCGAGGCGGTATTCCTACAGAAGTAGATTGCCTAACCTTCCTTCCAAGGAGTGGCTGGTGGGTTTGAACCACCAGCCTTCTGGTTACAGTCAAGTGCCTTAGGCACTATGCTACCAGAGCTCCTTAACCCCTTGCTTGTTGTTGTTGTTGTTG
The DNA here is from genome assembly GCF_000298275.1 of Orycteropus afer afer. Lineage (NCBI taxonomy): Eukaryota > Metazoa > Chordata > Mammalia > Tubulidentata > Orycteropodidae > Orycteropus > Orycteropus afer. The sequence continues at coordinate 8,688,149 of NW_006921676.1, read as the reverse complement.
TTGTTGTTGTTGTTGTTTGCCATCGAGTCGACCCCGACTCATAGCTAGTAGGGCTGATTTTTAGGTTAATTCTTAGGAGCTCTGGTGGCATAGTGCTTAAGGCATTTGGCTGCTAAACAGAAGGCTGGCGGTTCAAACCCATCAGCCACTTCTCAGAAGGAAGTTTGAGTAATCTACTTCCATAGTGATACCACCTCAGAAACCTAAGGAGGGGTCACTGTGAGTTAGACCCAACTTGACGACAGTGAGTCTGGTTTGATTTTTAACACCCGTTGGCAATATTCAAGCTATCCATGCAGTCAGGATTACTGATAGTTCATAGCTCTGAAGGTCTCCTTTTTCAGTGTTTTCACATAGGTTCTTCTACTAGTTGGAGTTTAGTCCACTTCTGTATCCTTCCTTTCAGAGCTCATGGCTCCAGGATTATCTTCTGTATCTGTGTTAAATGGTTCCTCTTTTCTTTGTTGAAGAGGATCCGATAGTTTGTCTGCCTGTTCCACCATCTCACAAGACTCTGTTGCTTACACTCTTTTCCAGAATTTTTTTAACTTCATTTGCTGGATCCCTGATGCTTTCTTCCACTGGCTTCTAGCCTGTGCTTCTGGTTCTTGATTCTCCAGTGCAGAGGTCTATAGAGGTCGGTCTTCAAATTTCTTTTTTCATACACCCCTAGTACTTTTGAAAAGAAATATGCATTCTTCACACATATTTAAGATGATATTTAAATTTTTATATGACAGTATTAAATAGTTGCACTGAATATGTTTATGCATATATATACATATATAAACATATTCAGTGCAGCAATCTACTTCTGTAGAAATACAGTCTCAGAAACCCAAGGAGGGGTCACTATGAGTCAGAAATGACTCGATAGCAGTGAGTTTGGTTTTTTTGTTTTGGTTTGTATGTACATATAATACAATTTAAGTTTGAATCAGCTGCTAACCTAAAGTTTGGGAGTTCAAAAACACCCATAAAAAAAGTTCAGGCAATCTGATTCCTTAAAGATCATAGCCTAGAAAATCCTGTGGAGCAGTTCCACTGTATAAAACACGTGACAGTCATGAGTTGGAATTAACTCAAGAGCAACAGGTTTGTTTTGCTTTGGGTTATGTTGGTACTGTAACAGCTTATTCAATTTATAGAACATGTTTACCATGTACATTAGTTAGAAAATCCAGTTCTTACTTTCAAACCAATCAACCCAATCAGACTTCCCTTCTATATTAGTCAGAGTGGGCTAGGTTATGTTGCTATAACAAATAATCCCAAAAATCTCAACAGTTTCACAAACCACAGAACTATATGTCCAACGCAGATCAGCCGAGGGGATTCTTCTCATTATAGGTACTCAGAGACCATGTTTTGGGAGGCCTCTCAATATGTGCTTCCATAACAATACATCAGGGAAAAGAAGAATGGTGTCAAGCACAGTAATTAAATGCCTTTACTTAACACATATTAACACACATCACTTCTACTCAGAGTATAGTGGCCAAAACAAGTCACATGATCATTCCTAATTTGGAAATGCAACACACTGCCCTCAAGTTGGATCCTACTCATAGTGACCCCTTCTTGGGTTTCCAAGGCGGTATCACTACGAAGTAGATTGCCCAATCTTCCTTCTGGGGAGTGGCTGGTGGGTTTGAACCACCAGCCTTCTGGTTAGCAGTCAGATGCCTTAGGGACTATGCTACCAGAGTAAGAAAGTAAAATTTAATCAAATTCTCAGAAGGAGAAGATCCAAACTATTTGGGAATAAACTTGATTATTATCAGAAAAAAAAAAAAAAAAATCTGTCTTCATTTTTAATTAATTCATACATTGTCCTATGCAATCTTCCCTGAATCCTGACTCTGAATTTTAATTCCAAGATGAAGATAGAGATGATAGAGAGAAAGACAGTAGAGATAGAAATGATAAAGAAAGAGGCAGTATGTAGAGAGATGATCATTAAACAGATATAGAAGGATCATAGCCTTGTGATGAACTTGTACGGAGTTGGGGAGCTCTGGTGGTCTCATGCCTAAGGCATTTGTCTGCTAACCAGAAGGCTGGTGGTTCAAACCTACCAGCCACTCCTGGAAAGGAAAATGGGGCAATCTACTTCTGTAGAAGGAGCTCTGGTAGCATAGTGCCTAAGGCACTTGACTGTTAACCAGAAGGTTGGTGGTTCAAATCCACCAGCCACTCCTCGGAAGAAAGGTTGGGCAATCTACTTCCATAGTGATACTGCCTCAGAAACCCAAGAAGGGGTCACTCTGAGTTGGGGCAGACTCGATGGCATATAACACTTCTGTAGAGATACAACCTCAGAAACCTGAGGAGGGGTCACTATGAGTCAAGCGCAGGCAGTTGGTTTGGTTTTTTGGTTTGTTTGTTTGTTTTTCGGTATATCTGCTTTGCTCAGGGCAGCTCTTCCTCAGGAGCACTACCTTCTCTAATTGCCCCTTTGTTTGGTGTCCCCAGAAGTTTTCACACCCTGTGACAATGTACCATGATGAGATTTACCTTCCTTTTTTAATGCAAGAAAACTGTGATAATGAAAATGGAGGTAGGGAAAGAGAACTAGCAGACAACTGGCACATTCCCAGGCCCATCAGTTTTAGAAAAGAAAACACAGGGTAAAAAAATATCTGGAACTTTATTCCATGAAAGCCAATTGTGCCTTTGTACCCTAGGAAAATTTTTGTGTATGCACAAGGTTGTGTATACCCCAACTGGAAGAAAATTGCTCTAGTCTAGACTTGCAACACATGCTTATTCCTGACTACAATAATTAACCTTTCTGGGTTTGATCTGTGGGCTCTCTAACCTTTGGCATATGTTAAGCCGCCACCCTCCCCAGGAGAAACCTTGGTCCTCGCTTCATTAACCCATCCTAAAATAATCTGACAAAGCTTTCTTAATACATGGTGGTTTTCAAACTTTTTTTTTTTTTTTTAACATAGTACTATTTATTCGAATGAAATCTTACATGGAGGTAAACACAAAACAGATAAAGACAAAAGTGTTCTAGCTGAAAAACAGTAGAAGCTCAGGAGACCAACACCCCATGCCTGAGCTCCCCTTAAATTCCCTCAAGACAACCCCTAAGGCAACTCATTACATCGAGGAGTTCCTTGAAGCACATTTTGAAAACTGTTGCACAACATCAAATGTTTTTACAGATACCTTTAGAAAAGCAGGTATATCTTCTGTTGAGTCGTCACTTTACTTGGAAGTAACTGGATCGCAACTGTATAGGCAAGCCTTCTGTTAACAGAGCTGTTAAAATGAATCATTTCTGCCCATAGTAGACACGTTCAGTGTTGTCATTTGGTCACGTTCAGGAATCTGGTGATGTTTAAGGCCCTCATTTGGAATAAAGGATTGTGTCAGCATTTCTGTTCTGAATTCTTATTTTCAATGATTTATAATGAAGCATCTTTTTAAAATGGTTTCAGCTGTTTGAGCTATATGCAGCCAAGAGAATAGATCCTAGGGCTTTTTTAGCACTCCACTAACTATGAAATTGTTTGATTTTTACAAAACATATTTAGCAAATTGTTAAAAGTATTGGCTAAACACAGCATTTCATAAATGAAATGTTGAAGTGATCAAGATGTTGAACTTTAAAATCATCTGCTTTCGCTGAACAGTGCCTTTTTTTTTTTTACAAAGTTCAATAAGAATTTTTAACATAATTTTATACAACATTATAAGTGCATTGCTACATGTGGTAAATATCACGTCATTACACATTCTAATTACCTGATTACATTCATTTACATTAAATTTGTAATTAAATGTAATTTCATGCTTATTGAGTAAAAATCCTTTTGAAACATTACGATAGTACTCTCCATTGCAATATGCAGCACTCAAATGCAGCTCTGATCTGGGGAAGTCTGCAAGACCAATTAGTAAATCCTATAAATTAAATCATGCTTTGAAATACAATTGCAGACAGGAAAATCATTTATAACAGAATTACCTTGTAATGAAGGTGTTAATGGTTCGAAGATCCTTGTTTCTATAGCTTTGGCCTTTAGGAGTCCTAGGAAATGTAGTAAAATAAGATACAGGTATGGTTCTAAAAATTAGGAAATATTTATCTGTAATATTATGACCACTTGTAATGAGAAGAAGGGAACAGAATTCTGCCTACATTTTGACCAACAATTTTCAAATCATAAAAACCCTTTCTCCATTTACAACATTCTACGGCTTTTTCCAAATTCAATCCCCTACCATCACTATAGCAACCCAAGTCCTATATAGGCAAGTACATTAACAGATCAAATAGGAGGAGGTAGCTTAGCCCCAGATCTGGCTTTGAATGACTAATTTTGTTCATCTTCTTGTGAAGATTTAACATTTTGTTCTATCTCAGCAGCCAAGTACTTTCAATAAAGGTGTTTTTTGTTTTTAGTTTTGTTTTTATGGCTCTTGGCTTTCCTTGACATGTTGACACTACAGATATCACTTGAGTCCTTCTCTAAGTCTAGCATAGGAAGGTCAGGAAAAAAATACAAATAAATAAATAAATAACCTAAGTCTTGCATGCTAGCTACAGAGCAAAGTAGATAAAGACAACAAGATCTATGATAAGGTTATGTGGACTTTCTCATCCATTAGCCCTAAAATAGTTTTCACTCTCAACCCTTCTCTTAGGTAGAGGGTCTGTATTAATTCCCTGGCTTCCACTTAAGGTCCTCTTCAACAGCATGATGATTTAAACCAACCAATCAAAACAAAACAACCATCTTTCTGTATAAAAGGAATAGAGCAATGGTGGGCTGTTGTTGTTATTTGCCGTCGAGTCAGCCCTGACTCATAGCGACCCCTCCTTGGGTTTTCGAGGCAGTGTCACTACGGAAGTAGGATTGCCCAACCTTCCTTCCGAGGAGTGGCTGGTGGGTTTGAACCGCTAGCTGTCTGGTTAGCAGGCAAGTGTCTTAGCCACTATGTTACCAGAGCTCTGTTCAAACTTGAGTGTTCATCAGAATTACCTGGAGGGCTTATTAAAACACAGATTGCTGAGTTCACCCCAGGGTTTCTGATTCAGTAGGTCTAGGGTGAGGCCAAAGAATTTACATTTCTAACCAGGTGCCAGATGAAGCTGCTGCTGCTAGTCTAGAAATCACACTTGAGACCAATGATGTAGATGAACTCTCCTCTCAGTAACATCTATCACATATTAAGGCTTCAAGAATAGCATTTGAGATCAAAACTGCTGAATGTTTCCTTACGCTATTAGGCCCCTTGTTCAATTCTGGAGGTCAAATCTGGCTCAGGGAGTGTGCTGTCTGAAATTGCCACCTAGGCCATGCCTATTGACACTTCTGTAGATTATAAAGGAAAAGAAGCTAGGGTGGGGTAGGTAACGCCATTTTCTTTGTCCTCCTAGGTCAATGGCTCTTTGTTTACAAAAAGTAATGTAATCAATCACTCATCTGGGAAGAAAAGGAAAATTGCCTGTCTGCAGAGTCATATTCCCTCCCAGAAACTGTATTTATACAACAGTTGCCAACAGATCATTGGATTTAAGAATCTGTTCAATTCAGACCAGCCTATTCAATGGATATTTATTGAACGCCTATGTTCTGGTTACCTAGTGCTACTCTGACAAGAATATACCACAAATAGGATGGCTTGAACAAACAGGAGTTTATTCTCTTACAGTTTGAAGGCTTTAAGTCTGAGTTCAAAGTGCCAGGCTCTAGGTGCTGGGTTAAAGCCCCTCAACTTTGGGCTTCAGCTCTGCCTCCTGCTCCTGGCCCACTGAAGCAGGAGGCTTTTCTTCACTCAGCTGCTGGCTGCTGAGACTGACAAGCCCAAGGTTGACAAGTAAAAAGGCACAGTTCTGATGTTACCAAACCACAGTTCAGACCATTAAGTCCATTGAAAGTCCCAAGGTCAGCAGAGCATGGCAGGCTGCTAAACAACGACACAACTACATGCAGGGTTCAAGCATGCCATAAGCTAGAGACTGTTCCCAAAGCTGCTGCTTATATACAGGAAGCTGACCACATACCCAAAGTAGCTACTCAGCTGCTCCAATAGATTGCACCATGTAGTTAATTACCAATCTCACCGTGGGGAATAACTACATTCAGTTGCCCAGCCACTCAACCAGGCCTAGCCAAGTTGATGCACAAACTTAACCACCACAGCCTATTATACAGGAGCTCTGGTGGTATAGTGGTTAAGGCATTTGGTTGGTAACCAAAAAGTTAGTGGTTCAAACCCAACTGCTGCTCTGAAGAGGAAGATGGGTCAGTCTGCTTCCATAAAGGTTTACAGCCTTCGAAACCCAATGAGGTTGCTATGAGTTGGCATAACTCGATGGCAATGAATTTGTGTTTTGGTTATTATACAGGAAAGGTTTTTAGAGTCAAATAAAACTTGTACCCTGTCCTCAAAGAACTGACACTTTGAAAATTTCTGTGACTAATTCCAGGCCCAGAAAACTGTCTTCCATGATAAAGATGTACAGTTTAGGGAAAATATTTTAAAATATAAATCTTTTCATGTTGGTGTAATTCTATCAAAAGGATAATAGGAAAATGAGAAATTATCACACTTCTCTCATATCTCTTACTCTGAAAATGCAAGTCATCAATCTGTTCTTTAGCTCAGATATGTGTAGTTCTCTTAAAATTAAAGACATTCTGCAAGTATTCAATATAAGCAAAAAGATGTAACCATAAAAATAAGTAGTATTTAAGGAAGCCAAAGTGGGTAGCAGGTCCCTTGCCCATAGGCCAAGAAATAACCCTTATTAGGGCATATAAATACTATTTTATGTTTTTCAGCATTGTTAGAGAGAAGTGCAGAGTAAAGCACGCAAGATTATTGTTTCAAAACAAGTTATTTCTGATAGTACTAGTATAATCACAAATAACCATTGGTTTACTAACATCAAAATATTGATGCCCATATTTCTATCTATTGTTCATTCAGGAATGCTAAGCTACTTCCAAATGTGAAGAGAATTTTCCTTTCTAACACAGAATCTGCTAATATATGTCTGGCCACTGTGGTTACAGTTCTATCTAGTGCAATTTGCTTAGCATGACAGTTCTCTACAGCAGAGAGGGAAAGTGAAATATCCCCATGAGTTATCATTTTCCATCAAAACAACTGTTGCTAAAAACTCCCTGGATCACTAAATTGCATAAACTTGTCTGTACATATCTAATGCTTATTTCTATTGTATTTTCAGGCGAGCACATTCATTCATTTATTCATTCATGCATCACTTAAATATTTTTGAACACCCACCATGTACTACAAGGACCTCTGGTGGCATAGTGGGTAAGACATTTGGCTGCTAACCAGAAGGTTGGTGGTTCAAACCCACCAACTGCTCCACAGGAAGAAGATGAAGCAATCTAGTTCTGTAAAGATTTACAGCCTTGGAAACACAAAACAGTCACTATGAGTCAGAATCAACTCGATGGCAGTGAGTTTGTACACTGTACTACACACTGTCCTTTAAAATATTTAGAAAAAAAAATTATGAAGACAGAAAAATTAAGGAAGAATCATGACTAAAGTTGAAGTTTAGATCCAGTTGAGTCTTTCACCCAATCATAGTTTTAGACTCTGCCTCAAAAATGCCCTACGTGTATAGTAGAGCTGACAAGGGGCAAGAGTGTGGTCACAGCTTGGTCACAGCCAGCTAC
>NW_006921676.1:8673590-8679515 GCF_000298275.1 Orycteropus afer afer | reverse complement strand
CAATCTCAACATGCCTAAATTAATTTTTGAGTCCCAATTTAGTTCCTCTGCTTAACTTTAATCTATGAATCAATAAGAGTGTTGTGCACTGCAGGAAAAGCAAGGAGGGAGAATGACCCAAAGGATATAAAACAAGGTTTCTTCCCTAAAAGGAATAAATATTATGCATATAAGTGATATAACTGACTAATAATACTGAGCACTATACAATGAGTGCCTCAAGAACAGTAGGAACATTAAGTGGTATAGGATGCAGAGAAGGGATGACTTCAGAGTGAGAGTGGATAACCGAGGAAGGATTCCTAAGAGGAGAAGTCAGTGGTGTCTCCAAGATAGATGTCCAGTAGCCATAGAACTGGTGTGGAAGTCAGCAACAAACTCACTGCCATGGAGTTGAAGCTGACTCATAGCAAACCCTCCTTGGGTTTCCCAGGCGGTATCACTGTGGAAGTAGATTGCCCAATCTTCCTTCTGAGGAGTGGCTGGTGGGTTTGAACCGCCAACCTTCTGGTTAGCAGTCAAATGCCTTAGGCACTAGGCCACCAGAGCTCCTGGGGTCAGCATAAGGGTAGAAATTGTAACTTGATTTATATTTTTGAGGTTCCTGAGAAAGCTATTAAACCAAGTAGTTGAGCAAGATCTTCCAAGTTCTGTAAGAAAACAATTAAACCTTTATTTCTAGAATGAGTTTGCAACCTGAAAATGGACCCAAATCATCATAAAGAGCTATTGCAAAAGTACTGGTTTCTCAAAGAGTGGCAAGACCAGGTAAAAGTTGGTTGGAAGCCTACAACTCAACTGAAAGCCAGGAGTGATATAAAAGAGATTCCTTCAAACACCTACGTAGCCTCTAAGCTTCTTTTTCACATGGCCTGCCTTGTTTCCTGGGCTGAACGGTGTTCTCTCCTTCTGTGTGTGGATGCTGTGCCCACCCCTACACTTTGCCTTCCTCACTGGCCCTCCCACCCTCTGTTTCTTGGGCTGAATGATTCTCTGTTTCACTCTGTCATGCCCATTCCTCAAGCTTCTCTTTTCATATCTTTCTCCAGGTTTCTGTTGTTGCTATTACTGTTGTTTTTGTTGTTAACTGCCCTCAAGTCAGCTCTGACTCATGATGACCCAATGCACAATGTAATGAAATATTTCCTGGTGCTATGCCATCTTCATCATTGTTGGTATGCTCAACTCCATTGTTGTGGCCACAGTCTATTTTGAGTGCCCTCCAGCCTAGGGAGGGACTCATTTTCCAGTACAATATCAGGAAATACTCCGTTGGGATGGATAGGGTTTCAGAAGTAGATCACCAGGCCTTTCTTCTTAGTTTAGGTACACCCATACCAGTTGTCAACTCTGACTCATGCTGACCCTGTGGGTGTCAGAGTAGCTCTGTAGGGTTTCCAATGGCTGATTTTTTCAGATGTAGATTGGCAGGCCTTTCTTCCAAGATGCCTCTGAGTGGAATCAGTCCTCCCACCTTTCAGTTAGTAGCACAGAGCATTAACCACACAGAGCTCCTCTTCCTAATTTACCTGACTCATATTCTATTGTTTTGCCCTTTCTCAAAGTTTTTCTATTCAACAAGTGCCATGGAACTAAAATAGTGTGATTGCTATTTCTTACATTAAATGGATATTACTTTTTTTTTAATAATTCTAAAATGAAATGTTTTGGTCATTTTATATTAGCATTTATGAAAAAGAAAAAATTAAAACCATAGTTAATTTATTGTTTGTTATAATATCCTGCAAGTATTCTATGCCCTTTATATAGAAGGTTTTTTACTTTTCCTTAGATAATGAAATAATCTGGTGGCATACTGAGGAGCTCTGGTGGCTTAGTGGTTGAAGCATTCAACAGCTAACCAAAAGGTCAGCAGGTTCAAACCTCTTCACAGAAGAAAGATGAGACAGTCTGCTTTTGTAAGAACTTATGGCCTTGGAAACACTGTGGGGCAGTTCTACTCTCCTAAAGGGTCAGTATCAGTTGGAATTGATTCAGTGCTCAATGGCAGTGGGCTTGGGGTTTGTTTTATTTTTTTTTTTTTTTTGCCATTAGCAGAATATAAGCTATCATTTTTCTCAAAAATATATACTCTTTTAAACAAAGATGACTGTACTAAAGATAGCAATAGTAGCAATCACAGCAACAACTGACGGTTTTGCTGGGCACTGCTCTAAGCACTTGATGCAGATCAATTATCTAATCCTCACCCCAACCCTATGAAGGAGGTGCTCTGAATAACCTCTCTTTACAGAGGGGGAAATTGAGGCTCGGGAAATTTAAGTGATTGTGCCAAGAAGACTGAAGATCTGAGTGATAATGTCTTGTTATTGTTTGAGTAAGGCTGAACAATGTATGTGCTCCCTTGTGATGCTGACTTTTGGTTTTAGTTCTTCCTAGGAAATACTGTTCATAGGTAGAAGGACTTCTAAGTCATACCTGAGATTTAGGCCCTCTGATCAATCATAAACAGTTGGTATAGCTGACACTTTCAAATCTCTGAAATTTAGAAGCTTCCAATCTCAAAGAACATGCCTCACTCTCTGACTTGCAGGTGGGTTCGGATAATATTGAGAGAAAGGAGGCTTTACTGAAGTGAACGTACCAAGATCCCATGATTATTGTGTTATCATTGGACATTCTGCCCCAAGGACCATCCATGTTGCTGCCCCCCTTTCTTTCTCACCTTGTTTTTTCCTGATCTTGCTAGTTGATCGCAGCTCTAGCATCAGACAGACCCGTCTGAGATGCTGCTGTTGACATTTTTGAAGCTAAACAGGTGCAGGAGGGAAAAAAAGGCACAGCCGCTTTTTAGGAAGTCAGATGGCATTGTACAGCAAACAGAAGGCAAACGACTGATTTCAAAGCCCAAAATCAGATCCTTTTATTTGTGTAGAATATATCAATTTGGAATGCACAATTTGAAATTGCTGGTTATAGAATTTGATACATTTGATTGTAGTATAATTTTCCAAGGGCTGCAATATACAGATCCCAACCTAGAGATGACAAGCTCATGTTCAGGTTTATTTCTTTTGGAATCGTCACCTGGTGTCCAAAGAAATGTGTTTTATAGAGAATGCTCTTTCTCCTCCTCTGTTTTTGGCATGTGAATAACACTCCTGGGGTGTCTTTGTTTTCCTGAAAATCTACCCACTTGTCATATGCTACTTCTTAAGATTTTTCAGAATGTTAAAATTTTTATTTGTGTTTTCACTTTTTTTCTTACTGATTTCTGCTTAACTAAACTTCCATGTAAACAAAATCATGAAAATATTAGTAGATTACAGCATCTGTTCCCATCTCTTTCAATTAAATTTTTAAGCCATCAGTTCTTTACACTATGACTTATCCCCCTTTGAAGCCACATAAAGCTCAGAGGAGAGAACAATTTTAGAATCATAGTGTTATCTAGAAATGTCACTGTCATCCTCTAACCACCTTGATATATGCCACAATTAAACACTGAGTCCATTCACTGAAAAATAAATTATCATTCATTGTTGAGCCCTCAAATGTAGTCAAGGAAAAGCTATTGCCAGGAGATGATTCATTAGGGAGGGATCCAGAAGAGTGTTCACCTAGAGTAAGAACAGAAATTTTGATCATAATTTCTGATAATCACAGAAGCCATTCTCACAAATAATGCCAAATGTCCCAAAACAACACTGGGGTGCTCTTGGCCATTCCAAACCAGTTTAAATTGGGAGATCTAGCATCAATTTTAAGGAGCCCCAGGATAGTGTGTCAGCCTTTACAGGCTTTGGTAGTTCAGTTTTTGTGTCCACTTGGCTGTGCCTGGTTGAGTGGCTGGGCAGCTGGATGTAGTATTCCCCACCATGAGACTGGTAGTCAACTCCATGGTGGAATCTACTGTGAGCAGCGGAGTAGCTGCCTTAGGGATGTGGTCTACTTCCTGTATGTAAGGAGAAGCCTTGGGGAACAGTCTCTAGCTTATGGCACGCTTGAACCCTGCATGTACCCATGTCATTGTTCAGCAGCCTGCCATGCTCTGCCAACCTTGGGACTTTCGATGGACTTGAATTAATAGCCTGCCATGTAGTTTGGTAACATTGGGACTGTGCCTCTTTACTTGTCAGCCTTGGGCTTGTCAGCCTCAGCAGCCAGCAGTTGAGTGAAGAAAAGCCTCCCGTTTCAGTGGGCCTCTGGCAGGAGACAGAGTTGAAGCCCAAGGTTGAGGGTTTTTCACCCAGCCCCTAGATCCTGACACTTTGAACTCAGACTTTAAGCCTCCAAACTGTAAGAGAATAAACTCCTGTTATTTAAAGCCATCCTATTTGTGTTATATTCTTGTCAGAGTGGTACTAGGTACCAGAACACAGGCCAAGCTCTGACCCTAAGCATCATCTAAACATGAAAGGATCTGCGTCATGATTGGTTCTTTGCCATCTGTCTCTCTAACATCAAAGTATCCATACTCAGACCACCATGAGAACAGATGTCAGAGGTTGGATTGCCCACTCCAGCTGCATTTGAGAGTTCATTCTAGTTCATCTCAAATGCAGTGGTCTTGCACTGGCCACGAGTGAAATGTGATCTCAGACTCAATCAGCAGGAAGTTTGACTCTTCGGTGCAGATTTCACTTTCTTTCCCTCTTTGGCTTCCATTTTTGTATTAGCAGAGGGACCATGAACAGAGGCTTTATTTTAGATAGAAAAGAAGAAAGAAATAGGGAAGGAAAGAAGAAAGACAGACGAAATACAGGAAATAAAGAGGAAGAAAAGAAAGAAATTCATCTTCACTTATTATTTCAGTCATTAGAACAAATTGAGAAGAGTCAAGAAACAACAAGCAGGATGGAAATACTAAGAATGGTCATGCATTGTGAAGAATGTAACCAATGCCACTGAATAATAAGTGTAGAAATTGTTGAATGGGAACCAAAACTGCTATGTGAACCTTCACCGAAAACATAATAAAATATTTTTAAAAATAAGAAGTGTGAGAAAGGTCAAATTAAACAAACCATGCAAATTAAAATACTTAGAAGCTATGCTTCCTTTGTCTTAAGTATTTGCAATTTTGGTCATACGTTTGTGTCCTAAGTTGTTAAATTCCAAGTCTTTCCACTCTGAGTTTTTTTTCACTTTACATACACATTTTTCTTGCACATTGATTTCTTCCCTGAAGCAAATACCATCATTAATTTTTAGGAATAAAGAAAACGTGGATCCTAAAATCCTGCAGATAGGTCATAGAAATAAAAATAAAGATGTATTATTCCCCTAGCATGTGAATGTTCCCTGCTGGCTCATAGCCTGAGATCATCACTAGTAATAGCCTGATGCATATTCCTCTAGACTTCTGTTTATTTTCTTGTCTTGTCACTTTCTCAACAAAAATGGAATCACATTCTCTATATAGTTTCACAACTTGGATGTTTGCTTAATGTATTTTTCCTTAATAAAAATATATTGTAGCTATATTTTCACTTTAGAACATTTAGATCTACTTTATTCTCTTGCTTTTTAATAAATACATTCTATTTCATTGTATGACTGATTAGCTTTATTTTTTAACACTATCTATTAAGAGATATATTTTGAGTTACTTTCAATTATTTTGTGATAAGTAATTCCCAATTTTTCTAAACAGTGCTGCAAGGAACATCTTTGCACAGATACTTACATACCTCGACAGTGCTTCTGTGACATAAATTCCTAGATGTGAAAGTGGGAGCAATTAAAATGTTAATGTAATTAACTAATTGTGCTGAATGTATATCAGTGTGCCCATGTATCCATACCCTCACCATCTTGGTACCCATTATTTGAACAATCATTTTCCATGTCTACACATGCTCAGGAAGTCACCCATAAAATATTCTTTTGATTTCCTAGTCTAAAAGCAGTGCCTCTGGTGTTAATACAAGTTTGAGCAGAAGAAAAAAAAAAAATAAAAAT
>NW_006921676.1:8666614-8673199 GCF_000298275.1 Orycteropus afer afer | reverse complement strand
GTGGCTGGTGGATTTGAACCGCCAGCCTTCTGGTTAGCAGTCAAGTGCCTTAGCCACTATGCTACCAGAGCTCCCGTACATATGGTTAGTTCTACTAAAATAGATACTTTTTCAAAAAATGTGATTTATTCTAGGCTCTGATTCTTTTATAGACTTACAAAAATCAAGTCTTATCTGGCTCTGTGACTCATCTTTACTTCCTTTTTTTGTATTTTTTTTTTTGGTAGAAGAGTGATAACTAATTTTAAGTTCCCCTTAATGCCACCAATTGAGTTTAAATTTTCCCAAGCAGTATATTTAGAGGATTTAGTGTGGGTGTTCCAAGTCCACTGGTGACTAGTCTATTGCACATTTCTATCTGCTGGGCAAACTCGCCTGTAAATCACCATCATTAGTTCCCAACAGTGTCTCGAACACTAGAGAATGGCCCCATGCCAATCTGCATGGCACTGCCTGGGACCACAGCAGGTTTGAGAGCTCAGGTCTTTGTGCAGTGGTTGGGCAGAGCACATCTGAAAGGAAGCCAGGAAATGCCACGCACACCTCAGAATTCTACATTTGTAAGGAACTCTACCTCACAGGATCATTATGAGGATTAAATTAATTAAATGGGTTAATATTTATAAATTGCTTAGAAAGTACCTTATACATAGTAAGCATCATATAAATGTTTGCTAAGTAAAGAAATCAAATAAGAGGAAAGCTATTTTGCATTATTTTCCCATGATTTACAAATGCCAAACCTTATTTGCTTTATATATATATATTCTAAGGGGGCTGTATTGATCTCCTGCCCGCCCACCCACCCACCCCACAATGGTTTCAACAAGTGTTTAAAGAGTGTATCAGGTTAAATGTACAGTAAGATTTGTATTAACCAAAATTAATTCATACCTGAACAAATTGATTTTATTTGGGAGAGGGAGACTGACTTTTTCTTAGGGAGGAGGGAATTGACTTTTAGCCACAGTAGATCAATTAAAAACAAACAAGATTATATTACAGATTAACTTTCAATTCTACTTATTATAACATTAGTAGAGAGAACAAAATAATAAAACTCGTACCCTACACCCAAGGAGCCTTGGTGGCACAGTCGTTAGGTGCTCAGCTGGTACCTGAAAGGTTAGCAGTTCAAACCCATCAGCCACTCCATGGGAGAAAGATGAAGCAGTCTGTTTCTGGAAAGATTTACAGCTTTGGAAACCCTATGGGGTACTTCTACACTGACCAATAGGCTCACTATGAGTTGGAATCCACTGGAGGACAATGGTTGGTTTTGGTTTGGTACCTACCCTTCACTCAGCTCCTACAATTTTCAATAACTTGCTATTGTGTTTCATAGAAACCCTCCCCCTGTTTTTATGTTTTTTTTCTAGAATATTTTAAGAGTCCCTCTTGAAATTTTAATGTGCATACACAACAACTGAGAATCTTGTTAAAATGCAGAGTCTGCTTCAGTTAGGTTGGGACAGGGCTAAGATTTGTGTTTCTAACTCCCATACCATGCCTAGCTTATTGGCCTCAGACCATGCTTTGGATAACAAGATTTTAAAGAAAAACCTGGCTGTCATATCAATTGCAAATGCAAGGTATTTGTTTTTAAAAATGTAAAGGAAAATAAATGACTAACTTTAAATCACTATCTTCTACATATACATCTTCAGTACTTTATAATTTGAATTAATATTCAGGATGATGGCTCACAAAACAGCAAAATCAGCAGAGAAAGACCAAATTGTATTCCTTTTGTATAATCATAATAGAAGAAAAACATTCCCACACATTTTAGAAATACCTTTAATGACATTTCTCAAAAACACAAATCATATCTGGGTTAATTATACTAATTGGCAGGGTGGACTCTCATTAACAAATTATACCATTCTTGCAATGCAAATCAAAACCACAATGCAAATCACCTCCACTAAGATGGCTATGGTAAAATAAAAAGTAAAACAACAGGTATTGGAGGGGATGTGGAGAAACTGGAGCCCTCCCATCACTGGTAGGAATGCAAAATGATACGACTGCTGTGAAAAACTGTTTGATGGTTCCTCAGAAAGTTAAACATAGAATTACCATACAATGTAACAATTCCACTCCTAGGCATATACCCAAAAGAATTGAAAACAGGAGTACACATAGGTGTACACTGGTGATCGTTATAGCATTATAGCCAAGAGATGGAAACAACTGAAATATCCCATAGATCAATACCTTATCAAAATGTGGCATGTATATATACAGTGAAATATTACTCAGCCATAAAAGAAGTGAAGTCTCATACAGGTATGACGTGGATGAACCTTGAAAAAGTATGCTAAGAAATAAGTCAGTCACATATTGAGCACAGATTGAATAATCCCACATATGTGAACTATCCAGAACAGGCAGATGCATAGAGAAAAACTTTATTAGTGGTTACCAGAGGTGAGGAAGTGAGGAAAGAGTCATTTTTAGAGGACACTGAGCTACTCTTAAAGGTGATAGAAAAATTTGGAAACTGGTGGTGGTGATGATTGCACATAATTAATGTCACTGAGTTTTATGGCAAATATTTTGCTACATATATATTTAAAATTTAAAAAAAAAAAATTCCCCATTCTCTGGCTATTTCTGTTTATTAAGCAGTTCTGCCAGGAGGGAGTCTTGGAACCATGGTGACCCATCCCCTACCATGCTGTAGCATGCGCCCTGGACTTTGTGGGGTATTCATGACCCCTCACACATCCTCCCAGCAGGCCACAGCACTAGCTGTCTGCAGAAGCTCAGGACAAAGAGCCAGGAAAACTCTGCTCTGCTCTCTCACCTAGTCTGTCTTCATTTTTAGCTGATACCCGAAGGAACATTTTTTTAGAAAAAAATGTTTGTGTTTATATGTTTATTCTAATTGGTAATGTTGTTGTTGTTGTTGTGTGCCGTCGAGTCAGACCTGACTCAGAGTGACCCCTCCTTGGGTTTCCGAGGTGGTATCACTACGGAAATAGATTGCCCAACCTTCCTTCCGAGGAGTGGATGGTGGGTATGAACCGCCAGCCTTTTGGTTAGCAGTCAAGTGCCTTAGGCACTGCGCTAGTAGGAAATAAAAAACTAAAACTAGCACATTAAACCTAGGATTTCATGAGTATTATTGCTTAGGTAAGTATAAAAAAGTGAGCCAATTTAAAAAAAAAATAAGTAAATGTCTGTACAGGTGGTATGTGTTTGTGATAAGAATTTAGAAATCATAATCAATCACTGTATCATGAGAAACCACCACACTGTTTTATTTTATTTAAGGCTTCCTCTGCTTTTTCAGCACTTATCTTTCTGAACACATACATGCACACTCACATGCACAAACACACACAACTTTTCTATTTCTCTTCAGATATATGTTGTTGTTATGTGCCATCGAGTCAGACTCGACTCATAGCGACCCCTCCTTGGGTTTCTGAGGCAGTATCACTACAGAAGTAGATTGCCCAACCTTCCTTCTGAGGAGTGGCTGGTGGGTTTGAACCGCCAGGCTTCTGGTTAGCAGTCAAGTGCCTCAGGCACTATGCTACCAGAACTCCAATATATACAGACTGTCAAATAAACGTTCTGCTTCTTTGGATTTTTTGATTAGCTGAGTATTATCCTTGATCTCAGAATTTTTTTTTTTTTTATCACCACATATGCTCATTTTTTTCTGATTATAGAACTAACTTAACAAAACCAAACTCACTGCCATCAAGTCATTTCTGACTGATAGTGACCCCCATTGGGTTTCCAAAGCTGTAAATCTTTACGGAATTATATTGTCCCATCTTCCTTCCATGGAGCAAGTGATGGGTTTGAACCACTGACCTTCTAGTTAGCAGTCAAGCATCTTAAGCTTGTTACAAAAAAAGAAAAGAAAGAAAAGTATACCATACAGAAATATGTTTGATAGAAAATGAAAGGTCCTGGCAGCTACAGCTCAGAGAACAAAAATTTCTCTCTCTGTCTCTACACACATACATGCATATTAAGTCATCCATTATGTAACTGTGTATGTGTACAGGTAGTCTTTGCTTTGCATGATGCTCATGGTACACATTTCAATAATCTCGGTTTAGTTAAACAATATGAGCCCCCCAACAACCTGGTAAAAATCTCAGTTACTATGTTATATTAACATACACTTCATGATCCATAACCGATTCCACCACTTATTTCAAAGTCTAATGGTGATTGGTCACAGCACTTTTCTTACTCTGTTCATACACAGACAGCAAGGTGTATAGTTGTATTGCCTTGTTTTTTCCCAGTGATAAACCCATGTGATGTTTTTTAAAAAAAAATGGGTAATTCAAACAGAAAATCAGCCAACAAAGACATGTAAAGTGATTACATTGGAAGTGAAATCTGAATCAAACATGAGTGGAATAATAGAAGAAAGAGCTGACAATGGGGATATTGATGCTCCTTTCATTTGAGAGACTGTAGGTATACAACCAGCAGAACTTAGTGAAGGCAAACTTATTGATTTAAACAGGAAAGTGGTTAGGATGAAAATGTCCCAAAGAATGTTTGACCCTTGTAAAAAATTCACATTAAAACAACTATCAAAGATATTAATGACATTGACCGTGCAAAGAATAAAATGTTGGAAGATGATCCAAACTTACAAAAGAGTATAAAAATTCCTCAAGGCATCAAAAAAGTGCTCACTCTGTATGATAAGTTATACAGCAAACAAAAGAAGCCAAGCACTGTTCAAAGTACTCTTCTTTAGTTTTTTACAAAGAAATAAAATGTTTTAATACTCAGTGTTTCTGTTGTATTAAATTACAGTATACTAAATAGGTTGGGCAATCCTACTTCCATAGTGATACTGCCTCGGAAACCCAAGGAGGGGTCACTATGAGTCGGGGCCGACTCGACGGCAAATAACAACAACAAAAAATAAATAAATATTAGGTTTGGATTTTTTTGTTTTTGTTTTTCCATTTCCCTATACATGTATCCACCACTCATCTGCCAGTTATCATACTCTGGTGGCTTTCATGTTGTTATGATGCTGGAATCGATGCCACCAGTATTTCAAATATAAGCAGGGTCATTTGTGGTGGACAGGACAGGTTTCAACAGAGCTTTCAGAGTAAGACAGACTAGGAAGGAGAACATGATGGTCTACTTCTGAAAAAAATTGGCCTGTGAAAACCTTCTGAGTAACAGCAGAACATTCCTATAGTGCCAGAAGATGACCCCCTCATAAGGCACTTAAAATATGACTGGAGAAGTGCTGTCTCCTCAAAGTAGAGTCAACCATAACGACAGGGATGGAATAAAGCTTCCAGAGCCTTCATTTGCTGATGTGGCATGACTCAAAATGAGAAGAAACAGCTGGAAACATCCATTAATAATCAGAAGGTTGCATGTACAAAGTATGAATGCAGAAAAATTGGAAGTCATAAAAAATGAAATGGAATGCATAAAGATTGATATACTAGACATTAATGAGCTGAAATTGACTGGTAATGACCATTTTAAATTGGATAAACATGTAATCTATTATGCCAGGAATGACAGATTGAAGAGGAATTGTGTCATATTCATTGTCATAAAGAATATTTCAATATCTATCTTAAAGTACAATACTGTAAGTGATAGGATAATATCCATACTAGACAGTTAATATGACTATTATTTGAAATCACACACCAACACTAATGCCAAAGATGAAGAAATTGGGAATGTTTATCAACTTCTGCAGTCTGAAGTTGATCGAACATGTAATCAAATGCATGGATAATCACTCATGACTGGAGTGGGAAAATTGGAAACAAAGAAGTATCCAATACAGTCTTGGTGACAGAAATGATGCTGGAGATAACATGATAGAATTTTCCAAGACCAACAATTTACTCATTGCAAGTATCTTTTTTCAATAACATGAATGGAGACTACACATGTGGACCTCACCACATGGAATACACAGGAATTAAATCAACTACATCTGTAGAAAGAGGCGAAGTCAGAACAAGGCCAGAGGCTGACTGTGGAATAGATCCCCAATTGTTGATATGCAAGTTGAAGTTGAAGATGAAGAAAATTAAAACATGTTCACAAGAGCCAAACTATGACCTTGAATGTATCCCACCTATATTTAGAGACCATTTCAAGAATGGGTTTGACATGATGCATTGAATACTAATGACCAAAGACCAGATGGGTTGTGGGATGACATCAAGGACTTCATACATGAAGAAAGCAAAATTTAAAATTTTGTTTTTGATTTAATTTAAAAGACAGGAAAGAAAAAAAAGACCAAAGTAGATGTCAGAAAAGATTCTAGAACTTGCTTGTAAACTTGGAGTACCTAACATGAATGGAAGAAATGACTGGAATTCTCCTTAGAAATGAGGATGGCTTCTAAATAGAGGGTGAGCAAAAAGTCGAGGGTGAGTGAAAAAAGACCCTTAATGAGATGGATTGACACAGTGGCTGCAACAATGGGCTCAAACACAGCAACATTTGTGAGGATGGAGCAGGATCAAGCACCGTTTCATTCTTTTTTACACAGGGTCACTGTGAGTCAGTGCCAACTCGATTGCACCTGACAACAACAAATAC
>NW_006921676.1:8663005-8664522 GCF_000298275.1 Orycteropus afer afer | reverse complement strand
TTGTTGTATTTAGATCTCTGTTAACTGTTTGTGAAGAGTAGCCAAGGGTGGTTTAGGCTCTTCTTGGTGGTTTATTATCGTTGGCCTTTTCAGTCTTGGCAGGCCCCGAGTGTCCTTGGGGTTGCTGAAAAGCAGAACGTGTTCTTAAGCCCCAGAAATCTGTGAGAGTGCTGTCTCTTTGAATATACAAAATAGTTAAGCCGCTTTTTAAACCTGCAAAATGGTGGCGTCCTCCAGACCAGCAAAAGTCCACAGCTCAGCCCACCTTTCTCTTCACCTTCTCTGTTCCCCAGCCACTGTGCACAGTCTTTCATGCAGTCCCTTGCTAGCAGGGTGATTTTTAGGTTAATTCTTAAGTCCTACCCCCACAGGAATCTGCAAGAGCACTGTCTCTTTAAATATCCAAAATAGCCAAGCAGCTTTTTAAACCTACAAAATGGCAGCATTCTCCGGATCGGCAAAAGTCCACAGCTCAGCCCACCTTTCTCTTCACCTTCTCCGTTTGTTCCCCAGCCACCGTGCACAGTCTTTTGGGCAGTCCCTGGCTAGCAGGGTGATTTTTGGATTAATTCTTAGGTCCTACCACCACTCAGGAATCTCCAAGCCATGTGGTCTGTGCCATCAGGGTCGCTCAGTCTGCTGCCAGACCGCAGCTCCGTGTGTCTCCTTTTTTGGTATTTTCACGCAAATTCTTCTGCTAGTTGATGTTTAGTCCACTTTTGTATCCTTCCCTTCAAGGTTCAGGGGTCCCAGATTATCTTCTGTGTCTGTGTTAATTGGTTTCCCTTTTCTTTGTTGAAGAGCATCTGTGCAGTCCTTCTGCCTAGTCCGCCATCTTGCTGGCTTAACAAAAATTTTTAAGATCACTGAGCAGTTATACTTGTCCCCAACTGATTATTGTCTCATTGTTTTTATGGTCCTGCACAACCATGCTAATTAACCATACTGCCTGTATAATAAAAGTGGAATTATGCTGCAATTTTTATCCTAAAAAATGCATCTCACCTTTCTCCTCTGTTAACAAACGTAGAACTACCTCATTCTTTTTAATTGTTACATAAGAATCCACTGGATTTCCTTGGATAATTATAATTTATTAAACCCCTCTTGAAGGAATTGTAGGTTGCTCCCTTTTAATAAAAATACTGTATTATTAAAAGCATTACTGCAGAAGAACGTCCTCATGCATAGATTTTAATGAAATTATGAAAACATTTTCATAGAAAGTAGAATTCCTGGATCCATGTGTATATATGCAGTGTAGTAAATTACTTTGTGTGGCTTTTCTACCCATAAGTCTTTGTAAACTCCAAGGTGGGATTTGCTATGAGCCACTGAGAGCCCCTGATTGCTGAAGATGTCCACCTGGAGTATTTCTGTTGGGAGTGGCACAAAACAATGTTCTGTCTCTCAGGTGCTTAGAGTTCTGATGCTATAATTGGCTAGTTTGACCACCCTTCCAGGCTCAAAAGGAGCCTCCTAGAGGCAGAACTCTCTCTGACTGCTTGTTGAGGAAG
>NW_006921676.1:8646963-8662801 GCF_000298275.1 Orycteropus afer afer | reverse complement strand
CTCCATAATCTGTGAGTTCTGTGTGGCCATTGCAGTGAATTATTGAACCCAGGAGAGAGGTGGTGGTGCTTTGGGAGGAACGGTTGGAGAAAGGGCTGGAGGGAGGCAGCATGTCTGGCCTTGTAAGAATAGGCCTTGGGTTACTGCTGGTAATCCTGTCTTCCTCTCATGGGATTAGAGGAGGTCCAGAACATGTGGCCTCCTTGCTGTTTTAGCAATATACATTTCAACAACTGATCCCAGGGCTTGTTGAGTGGATTCCAACTCCTGGTCACTTGGTGTGTTATAGAGTAGAATTGTGTTCCACAATGTTTCCAAGGCTGTGACCTTTTGGACATAGATAACCAGGCCTTTCTTCTGAGGTGCCTCTGGCTGGGTTCAGATACCTCACCAACCTTTCACTTGTAGTTGAGCACTTAACCATTTGTGCCACCCAAACACTCCCAAATATTGACTGATACATACTGTCAAATTGCCCTTTAGAGAGATAATAACACTTTATCCTTTCACAAGCAGTAGAAAAGAACTTTTGTTTTTCCTATAAGTTTGCCAATAAAGGAGTAACTTTTAAAAAAAATTACTAATCTAATTGACAAAATCTATACATTATTTTATTAGCATTAATATGTGTGTATTACTTTAAGATAGAGTGTTTAATTTTCTTTCCTATTACTGGTGAGATCGAGCATCTTGACACTACTTTACACTACTATGAGCCATATGTTTCTTCTGGGAATGCATGATCTTTGACCATTTTTTTGTTAGGTTGTTTGTATTTTTCTTATTGATTTATGGGATATTGCTCGTCTCATATATGTCTCAAATATATTATCCAGCTGTCATTTTTCTTTCAGTTTCAGTCATGTTCTTTTCTACATGCTGATGATCAAATATTTCAGGTACATAAACCTATTAGTCTTCTATATGTGTTTTAATCTTGGTATAATATTAAGGAAAAATATTCTGCACCTTAAAATTAAAAAAAATAATGTTCTAATATTACATTCTTCTATTACTTTTATGGTGACATTTTTAATTTTCACCTTCTGATCCATCTGAAGTTAGTTGATCATGAGAATCTGGGCTTTACCTTTTATACACTTAGTTTTTTGCTTGTTTCTTTGTTACAAGTTGTTAACCAATAGTCCTATCACCATTTATTGAATGTTGTATTCATCCTTTCCCAACTGATATGAAATTACACCTCTAACACATATTAAACCTTCATATGCATAGGAGACAGTTTGTAGGCTCTCCATTCCGTTCTGTTGTTCTGTCTTTCCATCACTATAAAACCCAGTGTCATTGATTATAATCACAGTGACCATATAGAACAGAGTGGAACTATGCCGTAGAGTTTCTAATGCTGTAATCTTTGAAGAAGCAGATTGCCAGATCTTTCTCCTATGGAGCAGCTGGTAGATTCAAACTGCCAAACTTTCTGTTAGAAGGCAAGCACTTAACCACTGCATCACTAGAGCTCCTTGCTATCACTGTAACAGTACCAAACTGATTTCATTGTTATAGCTTCACTGTTTGCCTTTAATGTCTCTGAAGCAGATAAAAGTATTTTGAAAACTACTTTTTCCAAATGTTCATGGTTATTCAACCACTGCAATCATTAGGCATCCAAATGAATTTTACAATCCACTTATCATGATCCTCCAAGGAAGTATATTATATTTATAGATTAACTTAAAACTGACATATTTATCATATTGAGCCTTCCCATCTATGAGTAAGGCTTGTCTTTCTAATGAATTTGGGGAAAGAGCGGGGACAAATCCTATCATTACTCAGGAGACTGGCCTTCTTGCTCAGAGGATGACTCTATCCTCACTGAGCTGGAAAACATTTCAGAAACACAACGTAAAATATTGTATTATATTGTTGATTAGCTTACACCCAACTCATAGCAACCCCTCCTTGGGTTTCCTAGGCAGTATCACTACAGAAGTAGATTGTCCAACCTTCCTTCCAAGGAGTGGCTGGTGGGTTTGAACCACCAGCCTTCTGGTTAGCAGTCAAGTGCCTTAGGCACTATGCTACCAAAGCTCCTAATTCCAACACACCCTGAGAAAATTCCTCTCTACACACCCTGAGAAAAGATGTGTAATGATGTTCTTACTGCTTTTCATTGCTCATAAGAGCAGTTTTTCGTAATGTCCTGAATGATGCAGTGCAGAACTGGATTGCAATTTCTCCAGAGTCTGAACCAAATCCTTTGATTGGCTTTGTGGTACCTGGTGTCTCACTGAGGACAGTGGGTCTCAAAATGTGTGGTGTGTTGATCAACCTTCCTGGAATACTCTGAGATGCAGATTCATGAACCTCACTGGGGACTTTCTGAATCCACCTGGTGTTGGAGCCCAATAATGTCCAGTTTAACAGATGCTCTAAGTGGCTGATATGCACTCTAAAGATCGAGAACCACTCTTAGGGGTTTCTGTCACAAAGACTCCTGAATAACAAACAAAACAGAAAGGGGATCTATCCCTATAACATAAAATTTAAAAATAGGCATATTTTCTCTGTAAGTACATATATACTAAATAGAATATGATTCCATGCAATATATACATTATATAAACAAACATCGATAAGACATTTAAATATGGGCAGGAATTTATCAGCATAGAATAGGGAGTCAAGGGAACTGGGTTTGATCCTACCTTTTCAGTTTTCTATAAAGTGAGTCTTTAAACTTTGAAAGCCAATAGTTTTATCATCTACAAAATGAGTTGCTGTCAGTATTAAATGAGATATGTATACTTTAATATGTAAATATCATACCATCTTTATGCCTTATGTGCTCTACATATTTGCATATGTAAAGAGCAAAATAAAAGCTCAATAAAGAATAGATAATAAAAATAATTACTTGCACTCCTGTA
This sequence comes from Orycteropus afer afer, assembly GCF_000298275.1. Taxonomy (NCBI): domain Eukaryota; kingdom Metazoa; phylum Chordata; class Mammalia; order Tubulidentata; family Orycteropodidae; genus Orycteropus; species Orycteropus afer. The sequence continues at coordinate 8,659,907 of NW_006921676.1, read as the reverse complement.
GGATAAGGGCCTTAATTGATCGTATCAATGTGTCACTTGATTGCATTACAGGCCTTTTTGAAGTTAAAAATCAAAATGACAGAACCACAACATTTGAGTGACAATAGTGGGTTTTAAAGGTGTGAAAATTGAAGTGTTAATTAAGGTTCAAAGATACATGGATAAAAATTTAAAATTTAACTGATAGGACAGTTATAAACCAACCCAACTCAACCCACTGTCATCATGTCAATTTCAATGCATAGTGACCCTACAGGAATAGTAGAATTGCCTCATAGGGTTTCCAAGGCTGTAAAACTTTACAGAAACAGACTGCCTCATCTTTCTTACCCAGAGAGACTGGTAGGTTCAATCTGTTGGCTTCTTGATTAGCACTTAAGCACTTAACCAGTGTACCACCAGGGCTCCATCAATAGGACATAAACACCAAAACCAAACCCACTGCCATCAAGTTGATTCCAACTTGTTGTTGTTGTTGTTACGTGCCGTCGAGCTGGACCCAACTCATAGCGACCCCTCCTTGGGTTTCCGAAGCAGCATCACTACAGAAGTAGATTGCCCAACCTTCCTTCCAAGGAGTGGCTGGTGGGTTTGAACCACCAGGCTTCTGTTTAGCAGTCAAGTGCCTTCGGCACTACACTACCAAAGCTCCTAATTCCAACTCATAGTGACCCCCAATCAGTTTCTGAGGTGGTAAATCTTTATGGAAGTAGATTGCCCAGTCTTGTGGCTGTGGGGTGCCTGGTGGGTTTGATCCTTCTGCTTAGCAGTCACATGCCTTAGGCATAGCACTACCAGATCTCCTTTGGTGGAACACATAGCCATTTTTTTTTTTCCATGATTACAGGGTTTATTAGGGAAATATCAGGTTATAATTTAGGATCAGAAACAACTCGGGATCCAGTTCTTTGATCAGTACAGCCTCTCCTCAGCTGTGTTGGAGGTAGGCTTCTCTCTGGCCCTCAGCCCCTTGGTCTGGCCCCTGCCCAGCTCAGGCAAGTGTTACAAAGCTCTTTTGGCTTGTCTGATAAGTTCCCAGAGGCACACCACTCCACTAGTAAGCTTTGGCCTGAAGGCACTCAGCTCTAGCTCCGTGGGCTGTGAAGCTCACCACGCTGTCTCCTGCTGGTCTCCTGGTTCTACTGCTGCCATGCTCTGCCACTAGGTCTAACCATCTCTCATTTCCCTTGTGACAACTCTATCTGTCTCCTGGATGTAGGAGCTTAATTAAGTCAGTCAGGGGTTCCAGGTCCAAATGCACTCCACTCCCAGCTCGTATTTCTTGATGGTAGTAAGATCCCCCTTTCTGCCTCTGGGATGGCTCATTTTAAGTCTAGTGGATGGCATTACTAACCAATCCCCAGATTAGGGTTCTGTATACTAGCATAGTGGCTAAGACACTTGCCTGCTAACCAGAAGGCTGGCGGTTCAAACCCACCAGCCACTCCTCGGAAGGAAGGTTGGGCAATCCTACTTCCGTAGTGATACTGCCTCGGAAACCCAAAGAGGGGTCGCTATGAGTCGGGGCCGACTCGAAGGCACATAACAACAACAACAATACCTTATTTGCATGGTCCCACCACCACATCTTTAAAACTCTATGGGCTTCCAGAAGAACAAATGAATCTGTCTTAGAAGTACAGCCACGATGCTCCTGAGAAGCGAGAATGGCCAGGCTTCATCTCTTGTACTTTGGTCAGGTTATCAGAAGGGACCAGTCCCTGGAGAAGGATATCATGCTTAGTAGAGGGTCAATGAAAAATGGGAAGACCCTCAATCAGATAGATTGACACAGTGGCTGCAATGATAGGCTCAAGCATAGCAACAACTGTGAGGATGACACAGGATCAGATGGTGTTTCATTCTGTTGTACAAAGAGTTGTTATGAGTTAGAACCAACTTGACAGCACCTAACATACCCACAAGGGTGCCATGCATTTTATTTATGTTATTAACAAGCTATTTACATTATTAGTTGGCCACAAGGACTTCATTTGCATAGTCCTACCCAGTCATTTGGTGGGAGTTACAAAGATTATGGCTACCAAAAAAAAAAAAAAAACCCACTGTCATCGAGTCAATTCCAACTCATAGTGACCCTATTGGATAGAGTAGAACTGCCCCATTGAATTTCCAAAGCTCATGCTTATGGAAGCAGACTGTCTCATTTTTTCCCCTGTGGAGTGACTGGAGGGTTCGAGCCACTGACCTCTTGATTAGCAGTCAAATGTTTTAACCACTGTACTGCCAGAACTCATTATGTCTAGAAGGACCATATTCAATAAATCATTGTATACCATGTACATGATTCTTTCTTTGTCTTTGGTTTTGGTGAGTTTGATAATGATATGTCTTGGTGATTTTCTTTTGGGGTCTATCCTGTTTGGGGTTCGCTGGACTTCCTGAATGGGTACATTCTCATCTTTCATCATATCAGGAAAATTTTCTTCCAATGAATCTTTGACAATTTTCTTGTGGTTTTATTTGTTTCTTCCTGTTCTGGAATTCCAATTACATGTAGGTTATTCCTTTTGATGGTATCCCACATGAACTTAGGCTTTCTTCATTTTGTTTTGATCTTTTCTCTAATTTATCCCTTTCCAAAGAACTGTTCAGGTATTTGCCTTCGATCTCACTAATTCTGTCTTCCATTGATTCAATTCTGCTCTTTTGCCCATTCAATGTTTTATATATTTCTGAAAATTTAGCATTACTCTTCTGGATTTCTGTGTGTAGATTTTGTATCATTTCTAATTTTTCACTTGTTTTGTCGTTTTGTTCTTGTATTATCTTTCAAAATTATTGTAGGGTTTTCTCTGTGTTTTCCTCAACTTTGTCAGTATTTTCCTTGATCTGTCTCTCATTTCATTGAAGATACCTAAATATAATTCTTTTGAATTACTTATCAGGGAGTTCCAATGCTGCGTCTTCCTCAGGGATTTGTTTTTGGTCTGTATCCTGGTTCCTTGTTTCTCCTGCTTTGTCTTGCTTCTTTGTGTGGACTGTGATGCTCTGTTGTCTCTGAGGCACTGTGATGTTTTTGTGTTCATCTTTAATTGGTTCATATTTAATATGTTGGAGTGACTTGCCCACGGCTTTCATTTTCTTTGTGTTGTTTGTATGTTTTCTACACAAGCAGGGTACTGAGCTGTGCTCCTCTATTCATTAGTTGACAGCACTTATGCACTCACCACCTCTCTCCTTTCCTGTTGCCAGCCTCTCACATGTCCCTGCCGACCTTGGCAAACAGACCCTATTCTTAGGTCCCTGGAATCTGAATGAGAATACTGTCACTTTAAAATCCAAAATGTTTGCCACTTGTAAAGATGCAAAATGGCTGCACCCTTGGTCACTTTAAATATCCAAAATGGCTGCTGCATGTAAACAATCAAGATGGTTGCACCCTCCGGACAGCGGAAAGGCAACAGCTCAGGTTGTCTCCCTCCTTGCTGTTTCCTTTCCTAGTCATAGGCCACCAGCACAGTCGTCCCTGCAGCCCTTGGTGACCAGGGCTGATCTTTAGGTCAATTCTTAGGTTCCAACACCACTTGGAAATGTTCAGGCTGTTGGTCCCATCAAAGTAGCTGACAATCCACAGCTCCGACCAACTCTGTACTCACCGTTTTTGTTCAGGTTTTTCCACTAGTCGGTGCCTAATCCACTTCTATATAGTTCCTTTCAAAGCTTAGGGCTCCAGGATTATCTTCTATATCTCTGTCAATTGGTTTTTCTTTTCTTTGTTGAAGAGGGTCTGTGTCACTTGTCTGTGTATTCCTCCCACCATGAAATATTTTATGGTAAATTTGAGCAGTTTTCCAAGCACCTGAGAAGATTCTGAAAGGTGGGGAATACAAAAGAATGTTGCACATCCTCTACAAGTCTCTGTATCCACAGCCTTTAAGAGACAAACATTGATTATCTGTGGAGGCCAATATTGGCAGCCACTCCCCCAGCATCCCCATGCTCAACTTCAGCTCCAGAGACTCCCCATGCTGAGCCACTTTTCTCCACTGAGTTGCTGACTTGATGCCACTCTCTTGTCACCTCATTGTCCTTATCTCATGTCCAACTCTGTGGTTGTCACTAAGGTAGTACAGAGTCTCTCTGTAGAGCACTGTTGTTATTCCTTGTCCTGAGTTTGGTAACCTTGGACAATTGGCTTAATCTCTCTGAGTCTCAGTTTTCTCATCTACAAAATGGGGATAATAATACACATATCTCAAGTAGGTGCTGTATCTAGAGTGCTTAAGATAGTGACAGGTATATAATCAGTGCTCAATAAATGATAGAAAACCAAAGTAAAGCAAGACTCCCAATTTGTGTGGGCTTGCTGCCTTCATTTCCTACAAAGCCTCTGGGGCAGAGTTTCTTAACTTCAGCACTATTGACATTTTGAGCTGGATAATTCTTTGCTGTGGTGATGTCCTGTTCATTGTAGAATGTTTACCAGTATTCCTGGCTTGGGACTCAATGAAATGTTTAGCATATGAAGGTAACAAAGGTAATATTTTAGAAAGAATATTCCGGCAGCAGTATGGGCTATGGATGTAAACAGTAAAAAACTAAAGGGCAAGGGAAAATTAGGAGACTACTGTGCTCAGCCTGTGATTTCAGCCTGAACAAGGACAGAGCCCATGGAGATAGGGAGGAGCAGAGAGGGCTGTCAGATCATTAGGAGACAGTGGACAGGACTCGCTCTGCCCCAGGTAGGCATGGGAGCTGTAAGGAAGAGAAGGAATCTAAGATGGCACCCAGGTTTCTGGCCTCAGCAACCAGGTGACAAATGATAGGAAACACCAGGATGAGAAGACAAGAAGAGGAAGATAAAGTTAGTTTGAGACATGTGAATTTGATGCTTGTTGGAAACTCAGGTGGGTATGAGCATCAGGCTACTGAATATACGGAGCTGGAATTCAAGAGAAAGGTCTAGAATTGGGAGCTATCCTCCTATAGGTTGTACTTGTGGTGAACAAGTACACCTGAAAAACAAAAGTATGTAACAAGAATTAGAGCATTGGAGCCCTGTCAAGCTGATTTCAAATGCTGGTTCTACTCGTTACTACTTGCTTGATTTTAGGCAAGTCACTTATCTTCTCAAAGCCTCGGTTTCTGCCTATGTAAAATGGGGCTAGTTAATACCTCAAAATGTAGTCTGAGGATTAAATGAGATGATGTGAATAATGCAGGTAACATCATCTCTGACACACAGCAAAGCTCACTAAAAGGAGCTACTATTAGTGGTAGAAGCTGAAACCATGTAAGGCAATGAAAATCCCAAAAGAACATGATAAGTGAAAAGAGAACCAAGAACAGAACTTTTCGAAGCACCAACATTCTGGGGACAAGCAAGGGAGGAGCCAGCAAAAGAAACTGATATAAATAGATCTGAAAGGAGAAGGGTAGCAGGAAAGAGCTGTATCCCAGAAACTGAAGAGGGAAGCATTTTGCAAACGGGATCATGCTCACTCATTGGATGGAATACTAAACACGTTATCAAATTTATTATTATAATCATATCCTGTGGTGTTATTTGGTTACTCTCAAACAATCCCATTGTTTCTGATGTCACAATTAAAGAAACACTCATTCATTCATATTCAAAACAACAGAATCTTAGTTGATCCTATCTATCATCTAATATCTCCTGGGAAGCTAGTCAAGCATGGTCACCTACCTGGACCCCTGGAAGAGAGTGTTAGCTAAATCATGACATAAAATTTAATCTAGAAAGGACAAATCAAATATGGATGCCAAAGAAAACCGTTCTGCATATCAGTCTCTCCCGAATTTAATTGACCTGGATTTCTATCAATTTCCTACCAAGTTAACTCACACAAATTGTTACAAAATATGGATAATGCATGTATCTTGCCTCATCAGAAATATATCGTCATGTGATTAGGTCTCCACTGTCATTTTCTATTTAATTTGTTTTTAAGTAAGTAATATTTGTGTAGAGTGTAAAGGAAAAGGGCACAGGAGTGAATGTACAATAATAAGTTGTGTCATCACCCTGCTCTTAGCCACCTAGTACCCCCTCCCTGGAAGGAGCCAGTGCTTATGCTATGCTATTCTCAAAAATGTGTACAAAGAAATTAGCTCAGTAAAATAAGAGCCATGATGTCCTAACATCATAATTTTTGTTACAAATCAACCTACCAACCAACAGTCCCTAAAGTGCATATGGAGTTTATTGAAATGCAATGCATGTGCCAACAGACTAGCAAGTAAATAAAGCCCACAAAAGACCAGTCCGTTTTCATTTTAGCAGTCTCCTATCTCCTGGACAGAAAAAAAAAATCTAGTTCCATTTATTCTGCAACTACTTACTCAGATTATCTGTTACCCAACCCTGAGTGAGTGGTTGTTTGCTATTCTTGATAGAATTGCATTTGCAGTATCTGCTCATATGTCCATTTGTTTTTATTGGCTGTGCCCAAAGCACCATAGCTTCTTGTGTAATAAAAATTACAGTATGCTCCCACTGTATATGTACAATGCATACAACAGAGTGTGTAATTATATTTGCTTATATAAGAATTAAGGTATTGATTACTTCAGAGAATTATGGCTGCAAGCTGCAAAAGATGTATGAAATGAAAATTCTCTCACTACAGCCCGGAGAAAACTGCTAGAGTCAGATAGAAACTTTTGAGTTATTTCTTACTCATCAAGCCAACAGTGCCCACAGTTTAAGAGGGGTCCAGCTATGTCCAGGAAATCTAGAATTAAGACTTTTACAAAAATTGGAGAATTTTTACCTTTATTTTTCTAAAAAAAAAAAAGTTCTCCCATTTTCTTCTTTTTCTTTTAAACGTTCCCTCTCTGGATGATGTCATTTCTTTTTCTAACTAAGATCAGAAGTCTCATAATGATGGCTGCAGGTTCTGCTTCTAACCAAGCACATTTCAGATAAGACTTTGCCCTTTTTCTCCACCCCCCCAATGGTCTGACGTGAAGAAAAATGTGATAAAATTTGTGGGATATCAAAAAGCAGAGCAGACAGAAGGCGATCACATGAATGAATATGATCATAAGACTGTTTCATTCATGTTCACATTCAACGAGGACAAAATACTACATACATGTTCCATACTATCATTAATCAGTTTAGATAAGTGTCAGAAAGGTCAGGCAGCTTTCAGAATAATCTGTGAGTCTCAGCTTTTCTGTGAGAGGGGACAAAGAAGAGAATGAAAATTACCTGCTAGCTATTGATCTTATTACAGCAAATGTATGATTATCTGCACATGATTATTTTCTGCGTAGATTTGCATAAGCTGTTCTCATTCACCTGCCACCCATAACAGCTCCATAGGAGTTCACTTGAAGAGATTTACTCTTCCCTCCAGTCAACACATTCTAGGGTCAACTGGTGGCTGAATTCTGAGATATTTTCTGCCATTATCCTAAGCCTTATACCCACACCTCAAAAAGGGAGTTCCAGTTGTTTTCCTCTAAGCCTGTCTTCATGGTAAATCTCTGGGTGGGCCTATGGAAAGGTGCAAATAAATCCATTTTACTACCTCTTTTGAGCTATGTTGTATTCTTAGGTGCCATCAAGTTCAGACTCATAGAAACCCTGTGTTGAAACACTGCCCAGCCCTGCATCATTGCTCAGTTGTTACTATGCTTAAGCCCATCATTGCAGCCACTGTGTCAATCCATCTCATTGAGGGTCTCCCCCCTTTCGCTGATGCTCTACTTTGCCAAGCATGATATCCTTCTCCAGGATGGTCTCATCTGACAACACAGCCATGCCTCATACATACCTGTCTTTCCATTGGCCCAGGAATCTGCAGTGCACTGGGTTTCTTGGCATTTTAAGAGTGGAGAATGAGAAGTCAAATATAATAAAATGTGCTCAACTCACTGCCGTCCAGTCAGATTCTACTCATAGAGACCCCTCCTTTGGTTTCCAAAGCAATATCGCTACAGAGTAGATTGCCCAACAGATGACAACAATTAAGTTCTTATTTTTAAATAATTTAAATAACTGTAACCTCTTGAAAGTATTCTACCACAGCCATCTTGGAAATCAAAACAGACCATAGGGAAACAGGAGACAAGTCATCTATCTTCTTTGTCCGTCTTCCACAACACATATATAACTTTCACCAAGCCACTTAACTTCTTCAGTCTTATTTTCATTATCTGTAAACATAAGAGGAGATGAATAGGGACATAGCACTTTGGACCCCAACATACAAAACAAATTAACTGTGGACTTCTCTAGTTGATGCAGACATTGGAGGGGGCAGGTAAAGAGAAGTCCACCTGCTGTCCCTCCCCTTTCTCCTTAGAGCTTCCTCAGAGAACCTAGGTTGAAAATTATGAAACTAACTTACCTTAAAGGTCACTTAGAAGCTCTAGATCATCTAATAATGAATTCACCATGAAAATGCTTCACAACACAAAATCTCGGGTGGATATTATATGTGTTTGAGGAATAAGTACCATTTAAGAGTTTGTTTTGTTTCTTGCCAGTTGTTGTGTTATTATATTGGAGTGTGTGTGAGTGAGTGTGGGTGTGTGAGATAACTGAGGTAGTTAGCATATTTTGGTTTAGTTAGGCCAATTTGCAAGTGCCCTGCCCCAAACCCTGGCAGATTTGAATATTTTTATATACACTTTCTCCGTCTATCTTGTAATTTACAAGTTTTCAGTCCCAAACAATGTAGAAGAGACCAGCTTGGGGAGCAAGGAAGCACTGATTGACCAAGAGCTAACTGGCCATCAACAGTCTCAGCAAGAGAAATTTTACTGAGTAAACATTTTCTCAGAAATTATTTTATAGCTGGTTTCCATGTCTTCATTATCTTTCAACTTCACTCCATCTTCTAGCATTCTGTTGAAGATAGTACAAAAGGCATGTTGATAGAAACATTACCTATGTTCTGCTATATAAACCATTATGTGGTAAACTTAGTGTGAGGAACTTTTTTGACATACATATAAATCTTATGTTCTCCATTAACATGACTTGAAACAACTAAATAAGCCAAAGAGAACCTCTAAATTTAATTACAAGCAATTAGAATACTGAATATACTTTTCAAATATTTCTGATATACTGGGAGGGAAATGGGGAGATGGTGTTATTACCCTGTTTACATCAAGAACCACTATTATTAAAGATTCTTTTCTTTCTGACACTACAAAAGAAACACTGACCCCCCCCCCCCGAGTCAGTTATTGTTATTTTGCTGTGTGATAGTTATAATTGAGTTTTATTGAAAAATATTGTACATATGCCACCTGGACAACTCTTCTCAGGTAATACTCAGATATATTCTTCTTCAAATATACTTGAAATCCAGAAATCCAAATTTGCAAAGAAGTTGAAGTGTTGGGGCCAATTAGTTATTGTTTTCAATATATAAATGTATCTCATCACCTTTCCTTAAAGAGTAAGCTTCCCCTGGCGATTTTTTTAAATAAGATTATAGAAACACAAGCATGTAAATGTTCGTAAAAATTGTCATCTGCTCTGTAAATTTAAATAGAGTTAAATAAACCTACGATAGGAACATTTTCATATAAATTATCATCTGCCCACATATTCATGCTAATAAATTCTGTTGTGTAAGGTAAGCAAAGTCATTACCATTATTGATACATTATTATATTAATTTGTTCAGTGCCCAGTATGAGCCAGGTGTGCATAGATGAATAAGACTTGTCTCTAACCTCAAGCAGTTAACATGCTGTGAGACTGAATGGGACATAAAATTGGTAAACAGTGTAATGCAGGCTATGAGAGAGGTAAACAGTGCAACATATGGGGTGGTAGAGGTTTAGAAGATATGATGTGAGATCACAGAGGAGGGAGTGATGAATCAGCCTGAAAAGATTACAAAGAGTTTTGCACAGGTGATAACATCTGAGCTGTGCCTTGCAGAGAAGAGTAGCTCACCAGGTGATAAAGAAGTGTTGAGTAAATGGGTTTCCAAAAAAAAGGAGCATGTCCAAAGGTCGACAGTCTTCAAAGAGTGCCATACGGACACAGAATAGTCCAGTGGGGATGTAGGCGTGGTTGAAGGCATCTTGTGAAAGATCTAGAATGCCATATTCAAAAGACTTGTAGCTATCAGCTATCATTGTCCATTCCATATCCTAGTTGTTTTCCTTCAGGCCAAACTCCCTTCTGAAACTCATGAAACCCAACCTGAGGTATTTCTCTGGCAGAAAGACTGAAATTGGAACCACATATAAGACTTATGTACTAGATTAACACCCCCAAGCACTTCTCCACCAATAATGGGTGGTTGATAACTCACCATTTAGGTAGAACAACAGCAAGTCATGTTCTACAGAATTACCCTGAGATCCCTAGAGAAACTGAGGCTCAATTGCCCACAGCAATTAAGACAACTTGAGTTGTCTTCCTTCCATTCTCTGATTTTATTTCCCTACTACCCCTGCTACCTTATCATTGCTTCCTCCCAAACAATCTGCACTCAAACTTACCTCTCTGCATCTGATTCTGGAGGAATCTAATCTAAAACACTTTAGACTTGAATTTGGAGGTGAGGGAAGCCATCAAAGATTACAAAGCAAGGAAGAAACAGGCCAAGATCAATATTTGTAGAAATATAACCCTCTCTGGCAGCAATATGGAGGAAGAATGAGCCTAGGGACAAGAATGCTTGATAGCAGCTGCTGCCTTGGGTTTATATAGAGAACAAACAGAAAATAGAGGTTTTCTCCAGAAAACCCTGGAGAGTACTAGTGTTTATGGAGGAAAGAAACTGAGAAAGAACAGATAGAGGGGTGAGAGGGCAGCTGAAGAGTCTTCTACCAGCTTCTCCTAAAACCAGTGGCAGTTCTATACTCCAGGATGCCTAATGTTTTGTGACACAGAGCTACATTTAATTTCTCCAAGACTATGAGATCATTCTGGACCAGCGTATAGATAGCCAAGCCCTGGTAGGTGGGAGATGATGACAGGACCTGGAGAAAACTCATGGTTTCTATTTCTCACTGAGTTGGGGTTCCACTAAACTATATAGAAAGAAGGAGGCTGGTAGAAAGAGCAATATAGTCATGGTTACTGGCTTAGAAAGTTGCCTGGAAGAACTTCTGAAACTACTTAAAGACTCTGATTACACAAATCTGACACCCTTAGTAGAGGCAATTGGGAATATAGCAAAATAAATGTCTTTAAAGACAGAACACAGTTCATTGTATGTTGTATGTTTTTAATATATTAATGTTAAATTAAATGATCTGGCTAATCTGAAATTGGTAATTTCTAGTTATTTTTCTTCAAATTTGAGATAAAATGTAAAATCAACATGCTTCTCAAAATACAAACTGAAATACCTAAACTAGTTTTATTGATATTTTTAGAGCAGGGGGAGTAAATTATCAACATTTTATATACTACCTGGAATCAAATGAGCCAGATTCTTAATTCTCTTTCTACGGTAACTAGTGAAAGGTATAAAAAATTATGACATGTTCATTTATTGACCTTTTATTCTATACATGCAACAAGATAAGGAAAGTTGTATCCCCCAAAATTCCTATTGGGGAGAGCACTGTATTCACCAAAATAAGTGATTTAATGAATCACTTGGTATAGAGGATGAAACCTCAAGGGAATGCACAGGCATTGAAACAATGTTGTTCAATTGCTCTACATAATAAAAAGGTGAGAAGTTTAAATTTTCTAGAAATAGGAGAAAAGATACAACCACACACATTTGGTAACATGGCAAAGAGAAGGAGAGAAAAGCAGAAATGCAAGAAAGGGTTCTAGTGAAATGTTATGCATAGTGCACTTTGATTCCTTCTATGACCCTACTAAGGAACTCTGGTAGCATAGTGCCTAAGGCACTTGACTCCTATCCAGAAGGCTGGTGGTTCAAACCCTCCAGCCACTCCTCGCAGGGAATATGGGGCAATCTACTTCTGTAGTGATACTGCCTCTGCAACCCAAGGAAGAAGGGTCAATATGAGTCGGGTCCGACTCGACGGCACATCACAACAACAATATGACCCTACTAAGTTATCAACAGAAATGGTAAAAAGTATGAAATGCTTGGTACAATTGGTCTTGTTGTAGCTACTGGTGAAGGCCCATCATTCTGCCTCCTGGTTGACATGGGAGAGAAACAGTCCATATCTGTGTTACAAAAAATTTAAAAATTTAACCACAAAACACTGAGGTCTCTATGAAATATAGATCAAGGTCATTTATCTTGAAGAGGTTATAATATAGTTGGTTTTATATTATAGTTTATAATATGATTCTCATTTGTTTCAAATGAGAAACAGATATGAAAGAGTATCAATTTATTCTACAAAAGAAAGCATTCTTGAGTCCTTTCTATGTACTGGTTAGGAGCTCTAGTGGTCTAGTGCCTAAGGCATTTGACTGCTAACCAGAAGGCTGGTGGTTCAAACTCACCAGCCACTCCTCGGAAGGAAGGTTGGGCAATCTACTTCCATGATGATACCACCTCGGAAGCCCAAGGAGGGGTCACTATGAGTTGGAGCCGACTAGATGGCAGTGATTTTTTTTTTTTTTTCTTTTTTATGTATTGGTTATCTGCTATATGCTACGGGGTACATGGGACAGAAATACAACAACACAAATACTGTTATCAAAGCAGCTTATGATATTCAGTAAAATAAAAGATATTATCAGGACAGTCCAATTCAGAATAATATATGTGTAAGTATGAAGGTGGAAAAATAACTAAATATTTTAATTAAGTATTTAACAGCAGCTTAGAAACAACTAATGAGACAAATAACTGAGAAGTAGATTTGATGAAATTTAGAATACAGCGTAGCACAACAAAGACATAAAAAATGTGAAAGAGAGAACGGCAAGATGGCAGACTAGGCAGAAAGACTGCACAGACCCTCTTCAACAAAGAAAAGAGAAACCAATTAACATAGACACAGAAGATAATCCTGGACCCCTGTGCCTT
>NW_006921676.1:8631676-8633415 GCF_000298275.1 Orycteropus afer afer | reverse complement strand
TAATTAAGAGTATGGAGAATAAAGTGAGAAAGCCTAACTTTCATATAAATAGATTCCCAGAAAGAGAAAAATAGCAATGAGGTAGAAGAAATATTTAAAGAGATAATAGCTAAGAATTTCTGAGAACTGATAAAAGATACTATAGATCCATAGATTTACGAATACCAGGTAGTCTCAAGCAGGAAAAATTAAAGCAAACATGCACATGGATATATCATGAGATTCTTAAAATATGTCAGAGGGCAAAAAATATTAACAATTGTTGAACCTGGATAAAGGGTACAAAAATTTTCATTGTAGTTTTCTATGTGTGAGAAAAAATGTTAAAAAGTTAGAAGAGAAAACTACCAAAGATAACACATTATGTCAAAGGGAATAATAAAATAATAGCTCACTTCTTATCAGAAATAATGAAAATCATGTATAATGAAAACCGTGTATAATGATTAAGGTTGTGTGTCAACTTGGTTGGGCCAAGATTCTCAGTGGTTTGGCAGTTATACTGTAGTCATCATGATGATATTTGATATAATGTAATCACCTCCATGATGAGATTTGCTGTGGGTAACTATCAGTTAAAAGGGAGTTTCCTCGAGGGTGTAGCCTACTTCCAATATATATGGACATTCTGGCAAAACTCTATGGCTCGTTGCTTGAACTGGATCCTGCATCTGGTTCATCATCATATGACATTAGTTTCTTTGGACTTGAACCAGTGGCCTGCTGTATTGCGATCTTGGGATTGTTGCCTTCGTAGCCTATAGACCAGCAGCCTGCCATCTTACCTGCCAATCTTGGGTTCATCAGCCCCTGCAGCTACGTGAGTCAGGAGAAGCCTCCAGCCTGGTATCTGACCTACAGCTTCTACAACAGCAAGAGCCATTTTCTTGTGATAAATCAATCTCTTCCTCCTCCTTTCTCCCCTTCTCTCTCTATATAAGCATCACAAACAAAAATAACAAAACTGACTTAAGAATAAAGAGAAAATCTGTATTGTTCTACAACCATTAAAGGAATTTAATTCAATTTTAAACACATTCCTCAAAGAAAACACCAGACTGAATAGAGAATGGGGTCTTAAAAGCTTGTGAGCAACCATCTAAGGTACAATTATTGGTCTGTCCCCCATCTGGAGCAAAGGAGCAAGAAGAAAATCAAAGACATAAGAAACAATTAGTCCAAATGACAAAAAGACCATGTGAACCCCAGCCTCCATAACTCTGAGCTGAGATAAGAAGAGATGGTGCCCAACTACCACTGCTGAATACTCTGAAAGAGATCACATTAGGAGGTCTTGGATAGAGTGGGAGAAAAATGTGGAACTAAACTCAAAATAATAAAAAATACCAGGCTTACTGGTCTGATACTGACTTGTGGAATCCCCAAGACTATGGCCCTTAGACACTCTTCAAGCCTGGAACTGAACTCATGCCCATAGCTCAACTTTCAGTCAAATAGTAGATTATAAGGTGAACAATAATACCAATTAGGTATGCTGTCATTAGAACAATCAACCATATAAGATCAAAAGGGTGGCATTTGCCCAGGGATAAAACTAAGAAGGGAGAGAGGGGTAGGAAAGAAGGATGAAGGGAGATGGTAAACACAGGGAGGATGTGTGAAGAATGCTGTCACATTGTGGGGATTGCAATGAATGTCACAAAACAAAATATGTACTAATTGTTGAAAGGAAAACCAATTCATTCTGTAAACTTTCATCCAAATCACAATAAAAAAAA
>NW_006921676.1:8629166-8630386 GCF_000298275.1 Orycteropus afer afer | reverse complement strand
GACTGCTAACCAGAAGACTGGCGGTTCAAACCCACCAGCCACTCCTCGGAAGGAAGGTTGGGCAATCTACTTCCATAGTGATACTGCCTCGAAAACCCAAGGAGGGGTCGCTATGAGTCGGTCCGACTTGACGGCAAACGACAACAACAACAACATTGTAAAAATGGCCTGGAGCAAGGTCTGACCTCTTCTAACTTTACAAGGAATAACAAGAATCAAGATCAACAGCCCAAGGCTGATTGCTATGAGGCAGAGATCAGACATACCTCCTGTATCCAAGATTTTTACCAATTTTGATACTAATTGTCCCTCCACAGCACTCTCTACTCCTCTACTGGGTTCTGTAGTTCATTGCAATGGCCACACAGAACTCACAGATAATACTCGTAATTATCAGGCTTATTAGGGAAGCAACAGATTACAATTAGGGTCAGAAATGACTCAGGATATGTTTCTTCAGTCAGGACAGCTTCTTTTCAGCCATGCCCACAGACACACCTTTCTCTGGCTCTCAGCCTTTTGGTCCCATGACCCCTCATCTTCTATCCTGCTTGGGAAAGTATTTCGAAGTTCTTTAGCTCTGACAATAAGTTCCCCAAGGCCCCCAATTTTTCTAGCAAGCCTGCTGCCCAAAGGCACTCAGCTTTCTCACTCCGGACCAGGAAGCTCACTGCACTATCTCTTCTGGTCTCCTAGTTCTGCTGCCTCTGCTGCCACCATTTCTCTCTCACTGTTTCTTGCCGTCTCACCATCTCAAGTGTTACAGCTTTCTCTCTGTTTTTTCAGTCTAGAAGGTTCTTAGCACTGGGATTCCAGGTCCAAAGGATGTGTTCTACTTCTGTCTCTTCTTTCTTGATAGTCCTGAAAATCCCTCCCCTTTCCACCTCTGAAATGGCTCATTTTAAGCCTAGTGGTATGGCTAAATGAACTAATCCCTTTGTTAGGGTTCCATACACCATATTTGCATGGTCCCACCTCCACAAGGGTGTCATATACCTTACTTAACTTTTGGCAAGCTATCCAATCCCTTTGGTGGGCCACAGACACCTTATTTGCATAGCTTCTCCCAATCATTTGGTAGGAATTACAAGAAGATGGCTAGAAAGGTTACAAAGAGTGATCCATTGTATTACCACCATTGTTGTTGTTGTTGTTGTTATGTGCCGTCGAGTCAGCCCTGACTCATAGCGACCCCTCCTTGGGTTTCCGAGGCAGTATCA
>NW_006921676.1:8622772-8628581 GCF_000298275.1 Orycteropus afer afer | reverse complement strand
ACTTGAGGGCACATAACAACAATAACAACAAGACAATTATATTTCTATACTCCAGCAGCAAATAATACAATAGCATAAAACCTATAAAATACTTCAGTAAGAATATAATTTTAAAAAGTATATAAAGTCTTCATGGAAAAAAAAAATGAAGCATTAATGAAATCCATTAAAAAAGACCTAAACAAATGGAAATATATATTTATGAATGAGAAAGTATCATAGATATATACAGTCTTACCAAATACCTAAAACCACCCTCTGAATATTTTTTGTTTTGTTTCAATGAATAAAGTATCCAGAGTAGTCACAGTATATCTGAAGAGCAAGGTGAAAAACTCGTGATATCAGATACCAAGAATTACTGCAAAGCTACAAAATATGGCATTGCCACAATGACAGCAAATTGACCAGTGTAGCAAATAACATTGAATAGGCAAAGTGGAGATCATCTAAGGAAAGGCTTCCAAAGCCAGCTGAGGATGTGGATCTTTGTCCCATTGGATGAAACTATGACATTGAGCATGGAAATAGCTAAAAATTAATTAGGGTGCTGTTGTAAATATCCTTTGACCTTAGAGGTAGAAATGGCAGTAGGGATGAAAAGGAAATGGTAAACATACATAGAAATTAGCAACTAGTTTTCTATGCACTATGAAAGAAAGAGAAGAGGCAATGTCATTTCCAGGATTTTGAGCTTGGGCCAGTAGAATTGTTGTCTTCAATAGAAAATGAGAGTCAAAAGAACAACTTGTGTGTGTGTGTGTGTGTGTGCGTGCATGCGTGCATGTGTGTACTTGCAAGGCAGAGTGGCAACATTAAGGTATCTGTATGGAAATGTCTTCTAAACAACTAGAAATAGGGATTTTGAAGTTAGATATGTAGTAAAGATTGGAGATAATTTGAAGCTGGAAACATTTGATCAAGAACATGAAAACTAAGAGCATGAAAAGTAAAAGAAAAGCAGGATAATGCCAACAGTGACATCTGTTTAACTACCTCTAGACTTCTCTGGTTCTAGCTCTGATTGCTAATACCTAGATCAAATGTAGGAGCCCTGGCGGTACAATGGTTTAAGCACTCAGCTGCTATCCAAACGGCTGGCTGTTCCAACTCACCCAGCCACGAAGCTGCTCCTCAAGAGAAGTCTGTGGCAATCTATTCCCATGAAGATTACAACCTGAAAAACTCAATGGGGCAGTTTTACTCTGTCACATGGATTCACTGTGTGTAGGCACCTAACAATACAAGAGGTCAAAGGTAGCATCTTATCATGAAGGTTTGTTTTTCATTATGATTAACCCCATTTTTTGACAGGTGCTTAAAGATGATTGTTATTCTGTTTGAATATGCCTCTCTTTTTTCACCTGCAGCTTTGATTCAAACAGAAAGGGAGGAGGAAAGACAAAGTAAGAAAGGAAGCTTATGTATGTGTATTTTGCACGTGCTTTCACATGTGCGTGTGAGAAGAAAATGTTGCACTTGTAGTGAGAAGAGATAGCTTATGGGGAAGGCTGGCTGTGGGTTACAGCTTGGAGTGAGGGGGTGGAGCACTCAGCCCTGGCTAAGTGCCAGGAATGGCAGAAGTTGAGAAATCATGTGTCATAAAGATAAAAGCTAAACACATTGCTCTGGGTGAGATGTACCTTCACAAACATTCCCATGTGACTGATGCATTTTAACTACTCACACACTCAATGTGAAATGCCTTTTTGACAGCAAACAGTCCTCTTTTTCTGCTTTGTTTTCCTGTGGGACTCTGCTGGGTTTTGCCTTCCTCTTTCGAGACTGACTTGTTAGATTTTCAGTGTTTCATCAAGAAGGAGGCAGGACAGTTCTCTGTGGTACCAGTCTCCCGGCAGCAGCTTATGAGGAAGGGAACTGTAGAAAGGAGTACAAAAACCCGCAAAGAATGGCATTGCACCCTGGTATCTCTGTCATTCCTTACAAGGTTCCATACAGGCAGCCGGCCTGCAGGAAGTTCATTTATAACTGTCAATTTAGCAGTTCATTTATTTCATTGAAGCAATGAGACACAACAGGGGTGTGGTAACCGTGAGATAATCACACCTCGGGTTGTTTGGAGGCAGGGAAACAG
Source organism: Orycteropus afer afer (assembly GCF_000298275.1). NCBI lineage: Eukaryota > Metazoa > Chordata > Mammalia > Tubulidentata > Orycteropodidae > Orycteropus > Orycteropus afer. Next base: position 8,626,486 of record NW_006921676.1, on the reverse strand, counting down.
CCAGTTCCCTTTAATCCCACAGGGGTGTGATTAGCACTCCTGATAATTTTACAGCTGAGGGGGCTGAGGGAGAAGTTGTGCATTTCTCCTTCTGGGAAAAATAAAGAAAATGAAAAGAAACTGGAACATTAAGTAGGCTCAGGAATTCAACGATCCTGGATGGAAGCTACAGAACTTATGAAAACTAGGTGTTTAAATAGACACCAGGGAACAGAATTTTTTTATGATTTGTTCCATTTCATTACAGCTCCCTCTTTTATTAGGACTGATGAACATTAGTTCTGAATTAAGACTTTTAAATAATGGCTGGAAAATCACTAGGCATGTAACAGAATAAAAAATCCCAAACAAATGCTTTCTCAGTCATTGTGCTCTTTCTTTGGCTGTGAAAGTCCTTCAGATTGTCATCTATGCTCTCAAGTCATTCTTGAATTCAGTTTCTGCAGGATTCTATTTGTTAATGCCTTAGATCCATAGTGGTTTTTTTTTAAAAAAAAAAAATGTTGCTGCAAAAAAATATTTAATACATTTGCCAATTCCATGTTTTTCAGATGTACAATTTAGTAATTTAGTAATTATCAATTATGTTAATTATATTGTGCAACCATCACCCATAATCATTGTCAAATTTCCCATCACCATAAATAGAAACTCACTACTTCCTAAACATTGAGTCCCTCTCCTCCAGTCTCTCCTGCTCCATGATATTTCCTTTTTAACCATGAGATTTACCAAATTTTATGAGCAAAAATGCCTTGCCCCATTCATTCAGAAGTTCCCTTTCGAATGTTGTAGTTGTAACAGCCCTGCTGGGTCAGAAGATGCCCCCTCAGTGTTCTGTGACTCTTTCCATGTCAAAATAGCTGGATTTACCACCACCAGCCCCCCCAAAAAAGATATCTGATATCCTTTCTCTCTTCAGGAAAGGAATTCACTTTTGGATATACATAAGACTTAAATTACAAAGCAGAAAATTAGATAGGGTCTTAGATCTACTATTTCCATTGTACATGCATATTATGAGAAAGGGATAGAAAACCACCTGTTAGTAACAAGAAGAAAACACTTCACCTTTTATTTTGCCCAAGTTCAATTTTATACACACTATCTAGTCATCATGTCTTCAGTCATTTTCTCCTTTTTGTGCATCAAATGACAAGCATCATTAGTGATTTGTTTCCCAAGAAGCACAGAATGTTCTTCGTGCAGCACTTCAGCATTCTTAAATACTCCCTGCCTCATTCAATACTGAATTATTAGAATTTCAGTACTTCCTCAAGGATGAGAATACACAAGTCCACCTGATGACACTTGGGGACCACATGGGCACAAGTGTTGAAACATCAAGGAACAGCCCAAACACCTCTGGAGGTTAAGTCTCAGGTAGAGGAATGGCTGGGTCACTGGCCAGAGGATTGAGAGGGAGGGCTGATGAGGAAGAAGCAAGAGTAGTTTGAGATGTGCTGAGTTTAAAGAGACTTGTGTGAACTGTGTAGTAAGTATGATAGAGACATATGCTCCTTAAAACTGATTGAGTGATCATCAAACTAATGGTTAATAGATACATTTGGCTGTCAGAAGGCTTAACCAGAAAAGCCCTTTTGGTTCTAATCTTTGAAAACATTGACATATTTCTGAAAATTCTTAATCTTCTTTCTAGCTTTAATTATAAAAAATAATTTAGTATCACTTTATGGTTTAGGAGTTGTGCTTTCCTTCATAGCCTTTGCTTTAGCTTGTTATTCTATACTTACTTAGGCAATGATTTGATTAGTATATGTCTCCTTACTAATCAAAGGTTCTTACCTATTTCTGATCAACCACTGTACTCCCCACACTGACCACAGTACCAGGCACTATGTAGTAGGCAGCTCAATAAATATATATCTAATTGATTAATCAATTAATTAATTTCCAATACTCAGAATCATCCTTCTGAATGAACATCAATTCCCACTAGAAAATACAAAGGACAAGGAAGGTGTAGAAATGACTGAGGTAATATCACACCCAGGACATACTCAGAATGATCCTATTTTTGATTTGCTCATTTTTTCAAATCCCTTTAGGATTTACTTTTAAGGATTTAGTCATTCTCTCTTCATTAACTAGATGTTGATTGGATATGTAGTAGACTGAATACAGGAGCCAGAGATAGAGCAGTAAACAAAACACACATCTTATTGTATTTGGCAACAGCCACATACAATTAATGCTAATGTTGTTATTTGCAGTCAAGCTGACTTTGACTCATGGTGACCTTACATGTAATAGAATGAAATGTTGCCCAGTCCTACACCATTTTCACGATCATTGGTGTGTTTGGGTCTGTTGTTGCAGCTATATTGTATAGTGACTTCCAACCCAGGGGGTTCACCTTCCAGCACTCTATCAGACAATATTCTGTTGTGATCCATCAGGTCTTTATTGGCTAATTCTCAGAGATAGATCTCCAGACCTTTCTTCCTAGTTATCTTCATCTGGAAGCTCTGCTGAAACCTGTCCACCATGCATGACCCTGCTGGTATTTGAAACACAAATGGCATAGTCTCCACCATTATAGAAACATGCAAGCTTCCACACTATGCCAAACTGACAGATGGGTGGTGGAAGATGGGGATAAGCACCATGAAATAAGTCAGAACAGGATGAGGGGACAGAGCATGAAGGAGAGACAAGAAAGGCTTTACTAAGCAGATGGTTTTTGAGGAGGGACCTCAAAGAAATGAGGAAGTGAGCTGTGCAGATGTTGAAAGCATTTCCAGTGAAAGGAACAGCAAGGACAGTGGCAATAAGGTGCCTCCAACCACACACACACCCTTATTATTTTTTTTTAATGTGTTGTTTTTCAGTGTTTTGACTCTTTCTCCAAAAGTCAAGAAGAGAAGAAATACCCACTTAATTATAGTTTCTGAGTTTATGAGCTCCAGTGTTTGAGACTTGATTGTATGTGTCTGGCTTTCTAACTTGTGACATGGTGGCTGGATCACAGGAGTAATCTAGAAGCAAGCATCACAGTTGTGGAATGAGATTCCATAGTCCATATGTCCACCCTGAGCTGGCCAATGAGTTATTAGGGATTAAAGAAAGTCACAAAGGAAGTAGAGGACAGACATATTCATCCCAGGCCAGATTATGTCTAACGCAGCTTGCACTTAAAATGGCACCCAGGGCAGTGCTTCTGGCTGCAACTGTTTAAAGTAAACAAAAGCCCAGGAACCATTGCTCAGGGGGCCCCAAGCTGCTTTCTGTTAACTAAACCAAACCAAACTCACTGCCATCAAGTCTGATGCAACTCATAACGATCCCTCCTTGGGTTTCTGAGATAATATCCCTATGGAAGTAGATTGTCCAACCTTCCTTCCAAGGAGTGCCTTGTGGGTTTAAACTGCCAGCCTTCCAATTAGCAGTCAAATGCCTTAGGCACTAGGCCACCAGAGCTCCTACTTTCTGTTAAGGGGGGTGGAAAAATTTGAAAATGAATAATGATGATGGTTGCACAACATGATGAATGTGATTAATGTCACTGGATTGCACATGTAAAAAATGTTGAAATGGAAAATGTTACATATAAAGCAAATTATGTATCTGTATATGTGTATAATGTGTATATTTAATGTACAGGAGCTCTGGTGGCATAGTGCCTAAGGCATTTGACTGCTAACCAGAAGGCTGGCAGTTCAAACCCACCAGCCACTCCTCAGAAGGAAGATG
>NW_006921676.1:8620416-8621984 GCF_000298275.1 Orycteropus afer afer | reverse complement strand
GATTCATAGCGACCCCTCCTTGGGTTTCCAAGGCAGTATCACTATGGAAGTAGGATTGCCCAACCTTCCTTCCGAGGAGTGGCTGGTGGATTCAGAATATATAAACAATACTTAGCATTCAATAAGAAGACAAGGAACCTAATTTTAAAATAGAAATTATGTGAGACTAGACATTTCACCCAAGAATAAATATAAATGACAAATAAGCACATGAAAATATGCATCTGGAATGTTATTAATAAATATGTATTCTACAGACCTAAATAAGTAAAGGCCCTTAAAGAACTGATAATTTAACTGTTTCTAGGTCTGTTCAAAAAAAAATTATGTTATTACAGTTACAAACAAAAATGGCTTATTAATAGAAATATACACAGTTACAATTCAGAAATTTTAAGAAGATTTTATCTCTCTGTTTGATAATGTATGTGCTCATGAACTTTTTTCTTTCTACATCTGTAGAACAGGTTCTTAAAGTCCTTATTCTTTTTTTCCCACTGTGATAGTTGGAGCTATGTGTGGATACTTGGCTGGACCACAATTCTGTGTAGTTTAAGCAATCGTGATGTGGGTTTTTCCAATGATGGGATCAGACATAAATGTTTTGAACAGCCAATCCATTGAAAGGGAGTTTCCCTAGGGGTGTGGCCTGCTTCCAGTATGTTTATGGACATCCTGGAAAAAGGGGCACTCTTCTGTGGATTGGGAATCTGCCTACAACTGTCTGTGAGCAAACAATCCACGATTCGGCCTGGAGATCTTGGATTCTCATTCATTGGAGTCAACAACCACTTTACTGCCCGCCAACCTTGAGCTCCTCAGCCCCTGCAGCTGCGCGAGTCGGGAAAAGCCTCCAGCTTGACATTTGATCCAAGAACTTGAGACTTGCCAGCTTCTATAAGTGTATGAGCCATTTTCCTAAGATAAACATCTCTTTCTCTATATATATAAGCTTTACTGGTTTTGTTTCTCTAGAGAACCCAGTCCAACATATTTGGTACCAGGAGTGGTTCTAGAGAGACAAAATCATAAGGATGGGCTTCCTAAATTTGGTCTCCAATTTGATTCATCATAAAGGCACTGATGACCCTGCCTCTGTTAGTAAAGAGGGCCCCACTAATCTGTGACATGAGGTGACAACATTAATCTGCAAAATAGCACCACCAATAGATCAAGTATTTTTGAGAAGTGCAGCTCTGGGTGATCACGTATTTGATACTTTTCTGCAATTTTGTCAGCATGAGGAGTATAAGGAAGCTGGTTGGTTGGTCCTACTTACACAAGACAAAGTGGTGAAAGAGCAAGATGAGCTCAGGGCTGCTGAGTCACAGCTTAAGCACTGCATAAAAGACCTCAATGTTTCCAGTAGTGCTCTGAAAGAAAGCCTTATTTCTTCTAGTAACAGAGCTGATATTGCCAAAAACCAAACCCAGAGTCTTTTTGTAAGGGTGGCTGAATTACAACGCCAATTAAATGACCAACCCAGAATGGTGTCTGAAGTTAAAGTGACGGCATTGATTGGGAAAAAATGGGATCCTGAAACCTGGAATGGGAACATATGGGCAGAT
>NW_006921676.1:8615741-8617391 GCF_000298275.1 Orycteropus afer afer | reverse complement strand
GGCCAAAGGAGTAAAGATATTTGTGTCTCATGTGAATGTCCACCAAAAGGTGACCTCAGCAGAGGAGGACTTTAACAATCAGGTGGATAGGATGACACATTTGGTAGTAACCAGCCCTCCTCCCCCAGCTACTCTTGTCATTGCTCAATGGGCTCGTGAACAAAGTGGCCATGGTGGCAGGGATGGAGGTTATACATGGGCTCAGCAACATGGACTCCCACTTACCAAGGCTGATTTGACTACCACCACTGCTGAGTGTCCAATCTGCCAGCAGCAGAGACTAACACTGAGTCTGCGATATGGAACCATTCCTCAGGGTGATCAGCCAGCAGCCTGGTGGCAGGTTGATTACATTGGACCACTTCCATCATGGAAAGGACAGCATTTTGTTCTTAATGGAATAGATATTTATTCTGGACATGGATTCACCTTCCCTGCATGCAATGCTTCTGCCAAAACTACCATCCATGAACTTACAGAATGCCTTATCCACCATCATGGTATCCCACACAGCATTGCTTCAGATCAAGGGACTCACTTCACAGCAAATGAAGTGCAGCAATGGGTCTATGCTCATATGGCACTTGGGCCACATGATCTGGCTGATCCAGTGCTGCTTGGTGAATTCACTAATTCACTGGTCTTACCTTGTTCCCCATCATCCTGAAGCAGCTGGCTTGATAGAATGATGGAATGGCCTACTGAAAACACAATTACAGCACCAGCTAGTGGCAATAACTTGAAAGGTTGGAGTACTGTTCTCTAGGAGGCTGTATATGCTCTAAACTAGCATGCAATATATGGTTCTATTTTACCAATAGCCAGGATTCACGGGTCCAGGAACCAAGGGGTGGAAATGGCAGTGGTACCACTCACTATTACCCCTAGTGACCCACTCAAAAAAATTTTGCTTCCTGTCCTGCTACTCTATGCTCTGCAGGTCTGGAGATCTTAGTCCCAATGGGAGGAACATTCCCACCTGGAGACACAATACTGATTGCTTGTTGTTGTTGTTATGTGCCATCGAGTCAAACCTGACTCATAGCGACCCCTCCTTGGGTTTCCAAGGCAGTATCACTACAGAAGTAGAATTGCCCAAACTTCCTTCTAAGGAGTGGCTGCTGGGTGCATTGAACTGGAAATTAAGAATGCCATCTGGCCATTTTGGCTTCCTCATGCCTCTGTAGCAACAGACAAAGAAAGGCATTATTGTACTATCTGGTGTGATAGATCCTGATTACCAAGGGGAAATTGGATTGATACTGCATAATGGAGATAAAGAAGAATATGTCTGGAATAGGAGCTCTGGTAGCATAGTGCCTAAGGCACTTGACTGCTAACCAGGAGGCTGGCAGTTCAAACCCACCAGCCACTCCTCGGAAGGCAGGTTGGGCAATTCTATTTCTGTAGTGATAACTGCCTCGGAAACCCAAGGAGGGGTCGCTAGGAGTCGGGACCGACTCGATGGCAAATAACAACAACATGTCTGGAATACAGGAGATTCTTTAGGATGTCTCTTAGTACTACCATGCCCTGTGATTAAAGTCAATGGAAAATTACAGCAACCCAATTCTTATATGACTGCTAATGGTCCAGACCCTTCAGGAATGAAGGTTTGGGTCACCCCACCAGGCAAAGAACCATGACCAG
>NW_006921676.1:8596338-8614931 GCF_000298275.1 Orycteropus afer afer | reverse complement strand
AGCCTCCAGCTTGACATTTGATCCAAGAACTTGGGACTTGCCAGCTTCTATAAGTGTGTGAGCCATTTTCCTAAGATAAATTTCTCTTTCTCTATATATATAAGCTTTATTAGTTTTGTTTCTCTGAAGAACCCAGTCTAACACACCCACCAAGCTGAAAATGATTGATCAGACCATAATGTATCCTCAGGTGGTTTTACATATTAAGACTTAAAATCTTACACTAAAGAAGAAAGTTGTAATGATAGATTATTTATCAGCAGTCAATGACTAGGGAAGAAGTGGGAGGGAAGACATTGAAAATGTACTCTTACCTCTCAAATTACATGTATTTATGGGTACCAGCCATGACAGATGTAGCCCCTGTATAATAATATGAAGAGGAGAGACAAATCTGACCCTATGGTTCTAATTCTGTCACTTATTAGCTTTGGGCAAGTTGCTCAACCTCAGAACCTTTGCAACTGATTCCTCTCTGCCTGGAACAACTTCCCCAAATATTCACATGGCTAGTTTCCTTGGGTCAAATGTCATTTTGTCAGTGAGGCCTTCCTTGATAACTTTATATACAATTGGAAACTACCCCGCAGGCTCCCCTGGCTTAGTTTTCAATGTGGCCCTTCTCATCATCTGACATGGTAAGTCCTTTATTTGTTAATCAGTTCTTTCCTCCAGTAGCATATAAACTCCACTCCATGAGAACTAGGATTTTTGTATTTGTTTACTAATTGTTGTTGTTGTTGTTATGTGCCGTGGAGTCAAACCCAACTCATAGTGACCCCTCCTTGGGTTTCCAAGGCAGTATCACTACGGAAGTAGGATTGCCCAACCTTCCTTCCGAGGAGTGGCTGGGGGGGTTTTTTTTTTTTTTTTAAAGGTGTTTACTAATACACCTTTAAAAAAATATATACCTTTTATTAAAGATATTTAACAACTAGTACAGCAAGAACACTAGTCAATGAGAATAGGTGCTATGATAAACACCAGTGCAACCATGCCCACATACATTGCCAATAATGAGCCTGCCTCAGCCTACAACAGCACCTGGCCCACAGTCAGCAGGCAATAAATACTTGGTGAGTACTGAGACTCAGGGTTTCAGTATGTGAAAGGAAGATGATAGCTAATTCTGGAAGCCCCATGGCAAGTTTTAGATTAGTTGATGTGGGTTAAGTGAAGTGCATGTCACATCTTAAGAGTGGTCTGGATGAATGGCCAAGATCCAGCTCCCAAAATTTGAAAACAAGCCCCATATCCTATCATAGCCCCTTTGAGGACAAAGGGTAGTCTCTCTAACAATAACAATATCAAATATTGAAAGGTAGGATTTCAAATTGAAGCAATTGTTCAACACTAAAATGACAAGGTCTGGCATTGGCTGGTAGAAAACTAGAGGCTTTTCTGTGGGAAAGTAACAGAAAACTGACCCCCAGAGTATGTGCTCAAAAAAATTAAAAACCAATTCCCCTTTAAAAACTGTGTACTTTTGAAACTGAATGTGAATTATTAAACCTTTTATCATAATTACAGGGAACGCATGTTTAACTCCTGCATATACCATGTCTCCAGACCCCAAACTTTCATAGTTGTATCATAGTATAAAATCCCATTATTTTTAATGATATGTCAGGAAGGCTAGAAGAATCGCAGTTTCCACAGCCAAGTGTTTGGAAGTGCACCCCTCCAAAAAAGGGTTGAACCTCCCAGAGCTGCCAGTGGCTTGGCCAGTTTTCTTCAGTTATTTACTATCATCACAATGAGCAGGGGTTAGACCAGAGCCTTTATCTGGCACAGACATTTGAGAACAAGAAGATGGAAATGTCAAACACTGACTAGCTGAGGGAATCCATGGTTGGTGCAAATGGTTAACAGTCTTGGCTGCTAAGTGAAAGGTTGGAGGTTCAAGTCCTCTCTGAGGTGCCTCAGAAGAAAGACCTGGCAATCTATTTCTGACAAATCAGCCATTGAAAATCCTATAAAGCCCAGCTTTGCTCTGACTCACATGGGGGTCACAATGTTTCAGAGTGAATTTAACAGCAATGGGTGAGCCAGGCAGAGCAAAGAATGAAAGAAGTTGGGGTGGTCTTTTTCTTAAGGTGTCTTCCCTTTTATTCTTCTTTGCTTAAAATGGTAAGATCGGATTGTCCCTTCTCTTCCCCTGTTGTTTGGTGTTATGTCTCCCTGCCAAATCTTTCTGTTACACCCTCCTCGGACCATGACCTGACTGTCATTATTTTGTCTTTTATCTTCATCTCTGGGTTTTTACTTTTTTTATAAGATCTCGGCAGCCTTGATATTAGGCTTCCCAATGATGCTATCCATTACACTGTCAGCAAAGCAGGCTGTCTTAGTGTAGGCCAAGTGTCAACAGAAGGTGAGGAAGAAAATCAGCCACAATCTAAAGCTAATTACCCTGCCTAGAAGTTAATTAAATACTTGTTAGGAGCAGCGGGGTAGATCCTAATTAAACTTGTCTAATAACGGTACACTGACATTCCTTGACACTGGGAATTCCTACAGGGTTTAAATAATTGTACAAAGGGCAATAATACCTGTCACATCCCGGTGTGCAGGCGAATGCTGGAGATGCACATTTCTCAGTATTTTCTGTACTAATTTGCCACATATTGAGCACTTCACATGTGTTTAATTTACACATGTTTTAATTTGGGGGACCCTGGATGGCTTCTAATGATTTTGTCGTTATCCCCTTTTCCAAGCGGGAAAGAAAAAGAACAAAAAATAAGCAATGAACCACTGAAGCGGTCAGCAGTACTATTTTGTATGATTTGGTGTAATGATCATGATTAATGCTTGTTTATTGTTATATCTCTTGTGTTATGTAAATAAAGCTGTGGCCTTCTCCTTCCAATTTCAGGGTGGCGGAGCTGCTTTCATTTGGAAGCAAGCAGAGGGAGACAGGGAGGGCAGAGAGAGCCCCTGCCAGCCTTCAGCATGCACTCCAAAAATGCAGGCGGGCTTTCCTACCCACTGCTTGGCAGTGCCCACCGCTGGTTTCACAAAGCCAGAGGATGAGAGTCATTATTTCTTATAGGTAACAGGAATCCTTACAGTGCACTCTCTTCTCCTTCCTTTCTCTGGCACTCAAGCTGTGCTGGCCAAGGAGTATGGAGAAGTAGCAATCACCACCAAAAAATGAAGCGTGTAATACTAAATTCCAGGGAGCATCATTGAAGAAGAAAGGTGGAAGGCAGACGGGAGGTGAGGGAGATAGCCGATGAGACTGTAGACCCAAACCTTTTAGCAAAAGGGAGGTATTCTTAGGCACTTGTTAAGCTTAGGTGGGAAGGAAGTGGAGAACGTGGAAAGAGAAGTTAGTGACTACATGTGTGTATCTGTGGTGGTTTGGGAAATGAAAATGGCAAGAAAGCAAGCCTGTTACCCCGAATCACTTCTAGGCTCTTGGAATTGGAAATGGTTGCAGTCAGAAACAGATTTGTACCATCACATAGGAATTTCCTCATCCTAGGAAGGTTTGTAGTTTCTTTTTGTCCTTTTAAGAAACATATTAACATTGACACAATGTCAATCCCTATAAAAAGAAAATAATAATAATAATCCTGAATTTTGACCAGGTCCACTGTTCAACCGATGAGTTGTCACACTCTTTTACGTGAAGGATAATCCTCCATTGTACTGAATGTGCCTCTGAAAAGAATGATGTCAGTGACAAATATGCAATTGCTGATAGAACACATCCTTTCTCGAAAGCCCCAGAGAGGCTTTGTCCAGTGTTAATCTCTGTTACTGCAGGGAAGTGCTGACTGTCAGGTTTAGGAGGAAGAGTAGAGATGAAATCATTTGTATTTGTTTTTGTTTGGGTTTGGATTTTTATTATTATTATTATTTTACAAAGAACAGGTGTATTAGCCCTCCAGAAACTTGACCTTGGGCATGTGAGGATGCTGTGTTAATTAGTTTTGCTTCTGCAAATGGAGCTGTGGTTTGATGGAATGATGTTGAGCAACTGACCTGTTTGTCAATGTTTCTTTGGAGACTAGATGCTGAAAGAGTTAAATCAAGCAGCCCCTTCTTATTTTTCACCTTCTCACCAAACAGCATGAATTAATGAAAAGATGTAAGCACTCAGATATTTTCTGGCAAGAATGCTTGTTGAAATAATCAATTAACCTTGAAAGATCAAATTGACAGGGCTTAAGTGCAAAGTTATTTAAGATGCCAGATTATCTAGCCAGATGATTACATTTGTGGCAATGCAAGAAAGCAGCAAGAATGCTTTTCAGAAATTTCAAGGCTTCAGAAAGATTTAATGTTATTTCCCCACAGAATTAATCTGCCCATTAGAATGTACTTTAACCTGTTATGAGTAATATCCTGGGATAACCTTAATTTACTTCTTTATTCATACGGTGAAAATGATCAGAAGACAGCAAACATATAAATTAATTTCAAGCCTTTGCTTTCATTTATTTTAAAATGGAATTGAAATTTAAAAAAAAAAATAAGTGAAATCTCAATTTGCATCACATTTTTATTTTATTTCTGACATTCTAAACTCATCACATCACCACTTGGATATCTTTTATTTTCCAGTCAATTACACTTGCTGTTGTATAATCAAGATGAGCAAATTTTATTCAGGCCATGCCTCTATGATTAAAGCTGCCATTTTAATAATTCCCTGGGCAATCTGATAGTTTTTGCAAAAAAATGATTGTATACTGCCTGAGGAGTACAGAATTCCTGAGAAGTGGCATTCAGTGGGTGCATGTGACCTGTTGTGGTCCAAGTAGTATTGCATTAACTAAATACTAGGTGCCAATGTGTGTTAGCTCACAGGCTGACGAGACGATTGTTTTCTTTGGGATCCACTTGTAAAATGATGCTATGAGCAGTAGGTTTTCACATGATGTTTAACTTGCCCCACTTTAAAAAGTCATTCACAAGATGTAAGCATTGCTATAATTTGGAACAGTAACTCTATAAAAGAGAGTATAATTCAGATTCTATGTACTTCAACCCTGGCTAGCTCCATGACAGTTTTTGTTTCCTATGAAAGCAGCCTGCTTATTGGTAATTCCTTTAAATAAAGGAATTATTTTCCTAAGCAATTTGTTTTGATTGTGTTATGTTCTAGCTTGTCCTCCTCTGCTGAGATGGAAGAAAAGCTAATCTGCTGGTTTACTATCTAGCAGCACATAAAAGACAAGCGGAAAATGAAATTTTTGAAACTCTAAACTCCTAATTTTTGTGACAAAATATGAATGGAAATGATGAACTTATTCATAAGAGATAAGAATTTTGAAATGAATGATTTATGGATGTAAGTATTAAAATATATTAATTTGGTATGGAGACAGTGGATTTAAATGTTCTTTGGTAGTAGAATACAAAAGACATCTATTGAGGTGAAAACAATGCACTTAACCAGATGTGTTATTTAAATGAGTGTGAATCTGAGAGTTCCAGGAGCAAAAAGGAGCTAGTGTGGTCAATGGGAGCTCTGGTAGTGTAGCTCTAAGACATTTGACCTCTAACTAGAAGGCTGGCAGTTCAAACCCCCCCAGCCACTACTCAGAAGCAAGGTTGGGCAATCTACTTCCATAGTGATACCGCCTCAGAAACCCAAGGAGGGGTCTCTATGAGTCAGATTTGACTTGAGGACAGTGAGTTTGGTTTGGTTTAGTATGGTCAATGAACTCGTTGGTGATAGGTACCAAAACAACACAACCAAAGTTTTCCAAGGTCCATTTTGATGGAGTCAGAGTATGGGAACACATCCCGTAAGCTGTACTTTGAGCCCTTCATTTTGAGTTGATTGATCAGTGGTTTGATATTCTGTAGAGAACATCTCTAGCTATAACTCAGGATTTTGCAACCTGAACACTATTTTTAGATGGGCTAAGCCTTTTTGTGGGAGCTGTATCCTGAATCAGAGGGTGTTTAGCAGCATGCCCCTACCCAAATCAGGACAATCAAAATTGCTTCTAGACATTACCAAACATGCTCTCGGATCAAAGTAGCTCTCCACTGAGAACCACTGCTGTAACCTGCAGCAGCTCATGAACACATGAACATTGAGCTAAGACCTCAGCACAGGCCAATATACTGTGAAGTTGTTGTTGTTGTTGTTGTTATGTGACGTCCAGTCGGACCTGACTCATAGCGACCCCTCCTTGGGTTTCCGAGGCGGTATCACTACAGAAGTAGATTCCCCAACCTTCCTTCTGAGAAGCTAATGAAGCTTAAAGTTCAGGATTGTCACTTCCACAGGCCCCTTCCAAAACTCTACATCTAATTTTGTATTTATAACTTCATATTTGTAACTTTTAAAGTAATTTATTTTGTTTTGTTGTGGTTGCTGTTGAGAATATACATAGCAAAAACATATACCATTTGAAATGTCTTCATGTACAATTCAGTGACACAGATTACATTCTTCAAGTTGTGCAACCATTCGCGCCCTCCTTTTCTGAGTTGTTCCTCCCCCATTGACATAAGCACACTGCCACCTAAAATTCCTATCTAATCTTTCAAGTTGCTATTGTCAATTTGATCTCATAGAGATAGATGTTATAAGAGCATAATGATCAAGGCAGACATTTTTTTTTACTCACTCACTGCCACTGAATTGATTCTGACTCATAGTGACCCCCATTGGGTTTCCGAGACAACAAATCTTTTACAGTAGATGGCCCCATCTTCCTTCCATGGAGTGGCTAGTAGGTTTGAACCACCAACCTTTTGGCTAGCAGTCAAATACCTGAGGCACTACACCACCAGAGCACCTAAAACCAAACTCACTGCCATCAAATCAATTCCAACCCCCTTTGGGTTTCCAAGGTGGTAAATCTTTAAGGAAGTAGATTGCCCAATCTTCCTTCTGTGGAGTGGCTGGTGGGTTTGAACAGCCAATCTTCTGGTTAGCAGTCAAATGCCTTTATATTTGTGATTTTTTGATGTCTTAAAGAAGACACCCAAAGTTTTAGAAGCTCAGGATCTGCAAAGTCTGCACCTGCCCCTCCTGGGACTTGGCATTGTAAATCAATTAACTCTTCAGAACCAAAATCTGTCCAAAATGACCTCCTACTGTCCTTCACATTGGTTAATTTATTTATAAATTCAATTAATGTGCATTGACTAACAGTCCCCACACTGAGCCAACCATGCTTGCCATCATGGTATTTATGGCCCTGGTAGGTAATGAGCAAGAATAAAGGCCCAACCTGACTTCAACTCCTGTGCCCAGCAGCTTGGTGGGATAAAGTTATAACATTTTCACAGTCAAAGAATGGGCAATGTCTTATCGTTATGCATTTTAAATTCTACACAAATATAAGTTGGCAACTAAAAGTTCTACTTACATTCTTTGTAAAGCTAAATTCAGATTACAAATTCTTGGAGAAATAGTCTCAGACTTAGCCAACATCTTTTTAACTCTTAAAGCATAATAGAGGAGAATTGAAAAGGTCTATTATATATTTATACATTTATAGGTGTATATATATAAGTCTGTCCTCCACCTGATTATTTCTGACTTCTGAACTCTCCAACAAGGCAAAGTTTCAGTATATAAACCTTGCAGATTTCTTGATTGTTCACTAAGATTGAACCTGGGATGGGTGGAAAGATAGATGAATGAATAAATGGATAGATGCATACCAGATAGCAAAAAATAAATAAAAAATACTCACTGTCATTGAGTTGATTCTGACTCATAGTGAGCCCCATTAGGTTTCCAAGGTAAATCTTTGTGGAAATAGATTGCCCCATCTTCCTACCGCAGAGTGGATGGTGGGTTTGAACTGCCAACCTTCTAGTTAGCGGTCAAATGCCTTAGGCATTACACCACCAGAGCTCTGCATAGTAGATACAGATACTGCCTTTTCCCTTTTATTTTCCCCTCAAAAAGAACACAAGAAAGTGTTATCAGTGGTTAGTTATTGGCAGAGGAAGTAGGGATTTGTGGGGGAAGGCATTTGACTGCTAACCAGAAGGTTGACGGTTCAAACTCACCATTCCTCAGAAGGAAGATGGGGCAATCTACTTCCGTAATGATACTGCCTTGGAAACCCAAGGAGGGGTCACTTTGAGTTGGGCCCGACTCTACAGCAGTGAGAGTGAGGGTAGTTGTGAGGGATTTTTACTTTTCATTCTATGCTTTTCTGTTATATCTACATTTCTTTACCATGTGTGTGAATTATTTATATATATATAGATAGATAGATAGGGTTATCTAGGTGGGATAATGGACTGTGGTAGTTAAGTTATGTCAACGTCAACTTGGCTGGGCCTGGTTTTGAGTGGCTGGGCAGCTGGTGGTAGTTATTCCCCATGATGAGACTGGCAGTCAACTCCATGGTGGAATCTGCAGCTAAGTGGCTGCTCTAGGGATGTAGTCTGCTTCCAGTATATAAGGAGAAGCTTTGAAAATGGTCTTGACAGCTTTTGGCATGCTTGAATCCTGCATGTAGCCGGGCCATCACCAGCAGCCTGCCATGATTACCTGCCAGTCTTGTGACAGTTTCTGGCTTGAATTAGTGGCCTGCTATGTTGTTTGGTAATCTTGGCACTATGCCGTTTTATTTGCCAACTCCAGTTAGTTGCCTCAGCAGCCAGCAGCTGTGTGAGTGAAGAAAGCCTACAACTCCAGTGGGCCGGGAGCAAGAGGCAGAGCTGAAGCCCAAGGTCAAGGGGCTTCCACTCAGACTCTAGAGCTTGGCACTTCAAAATCAGATTTCTAGACTCCAAAACTGTAAGAGAATAAATTCCTGTTTGTTTAAACCACCTGTTTGTGTATTTTCTGTTAGAGTAGCACTAGAAGTAACCAAAACATGGACCATGTATTTGTTTTCTTCTCTATACGTTTCATTTTGAAAAATGACTTAACTTTGAGATATGAATCCCTCTAAGAGCCTCATTGTTTTATAAAATGGTTTACACCACTTACTTCATTTTTGCTAAATTCAGTGGCCATTTTTCAGACCTCATTTTACAGTTTATCACGCTTTCCTATTGATGTTTTTAATACATTTGATTTTCCTCCTATGTCTCTGGCCATATCTTATCATTGTCTTTCCCTGACTTGTCCTCCTGTGTTCATTCCTGTCCCTCTCCTCTCTTCTCAGTCTACCCATTCTTTGGCTCTTCTTCTCCACTTCTATGGCTTTACCTTTCTACCTGCCAGTGACTAGCATTCTCTTTCTCAAGTCTCAATCTTCCTCTTGCCCTCAAGATACATGGGTGGAGACACAGGCCCCTACCAGAATTAAAGAACCTTGTGAGAAGTGTAAACTGGAGCTGCACATCTTCATTTGTGTGTTTCCCCCACTCACTCAATTTCATCATGCCCCAAATTCAACTCCTCACTCCCCCCTACCCAGCCCTGTATCTCAGTGATGAACTTCACCTCCCACCCCATAGGACAACATACCCTGCACAACCATGCTGTAACTGTAAGACCACACTCCAAATATTTCTTAGTGCTCACAATTTGTACCCAATTTCTAGATAGACAGGAAGCCATTAGAAAAAGAGAACCAATAACTAATCTGGATTGCTCCATAAACCTCACATCCTTCCTATCAGCACCTAAACACACATTAACACATGGAAAACAGCCTTTATTACTTGCAAGAATCAGATAACATACAACCAGAAAACTTGCATAATGAGCAGTCCCCATTCAAAAACTGGGCAGAGATGATGACTCTTCTTTCCATTTTGTACCATGGGTGAGGGGCTTAAATGGGACCCTACTGTTGCTCTCCCTCAGGCCAGGAAGGCCACTTAGGTGGACTATAAGCCTATGCCATGTGTGCTTCACCTGTGCCATAGCTGAGGAGTCCCAGAAAACTTGCTCTTCCAGCTATTTTATAACCCCAGCCTGACTAATATTATCTTTATAATCCTGCCAACAAACATCCCTGGTAGTACAGTTGTTAAAGCACTCAGTTTAGTAGTTTGAATTCACCAACTGCTCTGCAAGAAAAAAAGATGTGGCAGTCTGGTTCTCTAAATATTTACAGCCTTGGAAACTCTAAGGGACAGTTCTACTCTGTCCTACATGGTCACTATGAGTTGAAATCAACTCAACTTACAATGGGTTAACAAACAAACAAACATCCACCCCCCAACTTCCTGAGTGGGATGGGTAGTCCAGCATTGTATCTTTTTAACCTTGCTAACAAACACCAGGCCTGGGGTGGTGGGGGGTTTTTCTGAGGTCTAAAGATGCAGCAGGGAGAGGAATGGAGAAAACGATGGCTGCCTGGTTTGTGTGAAGGACTTAGCCCTCAGACCTCCATCCTTCTACTCCAGACAGAACATGCCATCTTTCACAGGCTGAAATTTGCTTCACCTCTTTTATCCCTAGTCCTCAAGGTTAGATAATTGCAAACATAACTTGAAGAAATTATCCTCTTCATTCCTAGATTCAGATTCAGTTACCTTTATTGAACACCTTCTATCTGATCCTTATCCTGTGGTGTATATATTATTATCCCCCTTAGATTGCACTTGTACAAATAAGGACTCTGGAGCTTTACATTTTTTAAAGCAAAAGATAAATTACGTATAAGTATAAATTCAAATAAGGAACAATTTTCCTCCACTATATCACAGAGATCTTCTTCATGAGCATCCATGGACAAACTTATTGTCAATTCTGGGAATCAAGAAAATATATTTATCATGAGAAGCTGACTATTATAAATTATTATGAATAACTCCTATTATCTCCCAGGAAACTCAGAGCCAAATTTGCTGCCCACTTGTTAATAACTCTTTATCAGACCATATGGTAAATATGTCTGTGCCCTAGTCTCAGTGTGGAAGCTCTGGTGGTGTAGTACCTAAGGTATTTGACTGCTAACCAGAAGGTTGGCGTTTCAAACCCACCAACCACTCTTCAGGAGGAAGACTGGGCAATCTACTTCCATGGAGATACCACCTCAGAAACCCAAGGAGAAGTCATTATGGTCGAATTGACTCTAGGGCAGTGAGTTTGGGTTTTTTCGTTTGTTTGGTTTAGTCTCACTTTGACTCTATAGCTTTCCTTTTACCCTGACTCCCTCAATTATGTTTTAATATTTCCATAATTGTGGGTCATTTCAAGCTTCCTTAGATTCTTTGGTGAACCGGGAAATAAACATCACTATAACAAGTATACAAGGCAATCCAAACCCATTATTGTTGAGTGGATTCCAATTCATAGACAGAATAAAGCAGGACTGCCCCATATGGTTTCCAAGGTTGCAAATCTTTAAGGAAGCAGACTGCCTCATCTTTCTCCCTCAGAGCACCCGGTAAGTTCAAACCACCAATCTTTTTGTTAGCAGCCCAATACTTTAAACCTTAGCACCACTGGAGCACCTCATAAAAGGCAAGTATACAGATTAATACAAAATAGCTTACTCCATTTCCAAATCACACAGGCCAGTCTGAACAGGGTAGTCTGCTCATGTTAGTTGTATCCCCAACCACCGTTCTTCCATGTAATTAAATGCAAATGCAATATGTAAAACCTCAACTACATATTAGTTATATTGGACGGAGATAATCAGATTATATCTGCATCACTCTCCAGCTGGGCCTCCTACAGATCTCATCTCATCCTCATAAGTATGTATTCCCACACCTCCCAATCCACGACAGATTCCCTGTCATTTCTTTCTTGTTCATCTGATACTAATTTTCACTGCCCTTTCCTCAACTCGTGTTATTTTAAGGTATATATTTCCTTGTCCAATGACTAACTCCCCATTAGGCTCCATCTCTGTGAGGACAAGCACCAAGTCTGTTTTATTTACCATAATTTACCTGGGGTCTAGTACAGTGACTATCATGTACTATCATTGTTGTTAGTTGTCATAGATTTGGCTTCAACTCATGGCAACTTTATGTAAGACAAAACGAAATACTTCCTGGCCCTGTGCCCTCTTCATGGTCATTGTTGTGTCTGATCTATTGCTGGGACTATTGTGTCAATCCACCTCACTGAGGATTTCCCTCATTTTCAATGACCCTCTATGCTTTATAAATGTTTATTGAATGAAGGAATGATTAAATTCCATAAGTGATTGTTATTACGTCTCTTCTTTATGAATTAGAACTCTCTGAGCTAGAAATAGTCTCTCTTTTCCTGAAATTATATTTTTCTTCCACAAAGCTATTGGCAGCCCATTTCTCTCAACAGCCTTAATTAACTCCCACCTCCAACCTGGAACATAGAGCAGATTTTCAACCTGAAAAATACCCTTTAAAAGGCCATGTTATATTGCCTTTGTATAAATATATACATGACAGAGTAATACTTGAAATAAAGCTTGTTAATCTTGAATCTCTATAGAATTTGCCAACTGTGGATAGAAAAGAAATGATGTTACATTACCTTAACAGCAATTTCCAAATTCAACTATTGTCTTTGTATCTCTCCTCAGGAAAACCTCCCCCACAAAAAAAAAAAAAAAAAAAAAAAACTAAAAGGCTGAAAGATTATTCCAACTCATAGCAACCCCCATTGGGTTTCCAAGGCTGTAAATCTTTATGGAAGTAGATCACCTCAGCTTCTGAGTGGCTGGTGAGTTTGAACCGCCAGCCTTCTGGTTAGCAGTCAAGTGCTTTAGCCACTATGCTACCAGAGCTCTGCCACATCTTTTTCCAGTGGAACAGTTGATAGGTTCAAAACGTTCAACCTTTCACTGAGCAGCTGAGTGCTTAAACACTGAATCACCAAGGCTCATCAGAGGATCTCCAGCCCTCCTCAAATCTGCCACAGTTATTTCTGGGAGTATATGAGGCACTCTTACATTTGTTCATGGATAGTCCTCCTACTTCCTTCCTTTCTGGCTCCCTCTTTGATGTTCACTGCCTGAGAAGCCTCTGAAGCCAGAGCTTTCTGCTGTGAGCCCCCTGCTGCCTAGACCTTCTATGGGACATGGGTTCTCTGCTCAAGATGATTCCCAAGCTGTTCAATCTCTGGTACCAAAAGTCCTGCTGAGTACCCTTCATCTCCCTTCAGACTTCACTGAGCCTAACACACACTATGTTTTCATGTTTTCACTCAGATCCCAAAGCAGCACTGATAAGTGTCAGGCTGCACATAGTCCTAGGAAAAATGCCTCTGCTTCTGTCTGCAGTTCTCCTTTCCATTGGCCTCTAAACTAGTTCATAGACTGAGGAGAAGAATGGACACCATATTTTTCTCTCCTATTGCATCATTTCCTATATTTCTCCTGAGAAAACCTCAAACAAAACCTCCTTCCTCCTTCAGAGAGAAACAATACTCCTCATATAAGTTAATTTACATAATATGACTGAAGGAAGGGTTGTAGGAAATGGACCACAATCTCATTAGACAGGGACAGCCCCAGAATCCCTGTTAGCCTCAGTCGTCCTTATTATTGACATCATTTGGGGTTTGTGGTATTCTGGGTGATGTTTAAGTCATTATATGACAGAATAGGCCCATACATTAGAGATATTAGTAACTGACTTTGAGATCTTGTGCCTTCCATTTAGGGTGTTTGACACAAGATGGCAGAGTAGATAAAGAATGCTTCCAAGGAGCATTCCAGCTGCACTTCTTCCAGGACAGATTTGTTTGTTCTTCTAAAGCAAAAGAACTCCTAGAGCATTTAAAGCGACCCTTAATGCCTCATGACGAAGTATAATTTGCCTTCACCTAAGAGTGCCATTAATTTTATGTCTGTAGATTCTCCAATTGACCTCACTACCAGTCTGGAAATTCTCTTGTTTTGAGTCTTGCCTCTATTATCAGCTGCTTTTTACTGACGAAACTACAGATATTTATGCTACCTTTCCAAGTTTTGACATCTCACTCCAAGTAAATGATCTTGTTTGTAAGCTTTTCTCTAGAAGGATGACTTTAACTCTACAACTGAGAGAAAACAAAAATGAACTCAGCTAAAGTGTAGTCAAGGTCCCTTATGTAACATGGCTTCATTGCTTCTTCTTACCCTCCCCTCAAAAAATTAAGGGTGAATTTGGCCCACTAACGCAGTGTATCCTCTCTTCAACTACTGTCTTTCAACACCTCCAGCTTCATTAGTTCACAAAACTGAGAACTATGTCCTTTGTGTCTGATTTTAGGAGCCAGTATACCTATAGTAAGGATCTCTGGTAGCATAGTGCCTAAGGCACTTGACTGCTCACCAGAAGGCTGGCGGTTCAAACCCACCAGCTACTCCTCAGAAGGAAGATTGAGCAATCTACTTCCGTAGTGATACTGCCTTGGCAACCCAAGGAGGGGTCGCTATGAGTTGGGGCCAACTCGACGGCACACAACAACAACATACCTATAGTATAGGAGCTCTGGCGGCATAGTGGTAAAGACATTTGGCTGCTAACCAGAAGGTTGATGGTTTGAACCTACCAGCCACTCCATGGAAGAAAGATGAGGCAGTCTGCTTCTGTAAAGATTTACAGTCTTGAAAATCCAATGGGGGTCGCTGTGAGTCAGAATCAACTTATGGCAGTGAGTTTGGTTTGAGTGAAATATCTACAGTAGATATTCCATACATATTGTTGTTGCTGTTAGTTGCCATCAACTCAATTCCAACTCATGGTGACCCCATGTGTGCAGAGCAGAACTGCTTCATAGGGTTTTCAGGGCTGTGATTGGTCAGAAGCAGATCACTAGGCCTTGTCTTCCAAAGTACCTCTGTTGTTGTTGTTGTTGTTATGTGCCGTCGAGTCGGCCCCGACTCATAGCGACCCCTCCTTGGGTTTCCGAGGCAGTATCACTACGGAAGTAGGATTACCCAACCTTCCTTCCGAGGAGGGGCTGGTGGGTTTGAACCGCCAGCCTTCTGGTTAGCAGTCAAGTGCTTTAGCCACTATGCTACCAGAGCTCCTAAGGTACCTCTAGGTGAGTTCAAACCACTCACTTTTCAGTTAGTAGTCAAGAAGTTAACTACTTGGACCACCAGAAACTTAATAGCATAGGGGCTTGATATTTTGAACAAATCCCTACCTTCTAGACAAGGACGCTTTTTGCTTCCAGTGATCTTATAGAAACAGGCTTTAAACAAGTTGCTCTTTGATTTCTGCATCACCTGAAAATTTGTTAAAAATTTTTTTCTCTTTAAAATTGATTTTTCTCTGGATTGTTCAAATAACTGTTTTATATCTTTATGAATTATCAATTTGTAGATAAACTCTATAGACAGAATACTATCATGTATAGCATTTTGGTTTTAAAGGCAGCTCCAGGCTTTGAATGAATGAAGTACTACTTACTAAAAACAATGACCCAGGTGTTCACTCTCTTTCTGCTGCATTTTCAATGAAACCTTCACTGTTGAGAGTCTGCTGTTAAACAACATCAAGTTAGAAGCACAAACAGTAGAAGTGTCTTCATGTGGCATACTCTGCTTATCAAATTTATTTCCACAGAAAGTCCAATCATTGAATGATTTCATCCAATAAAAGTATAAATGTCTACTACTCATTTTATTTACATTAAATTGAGAATCTACCACCTGAGAATTTCAATACAGGTGTATTAGTAGATAAGGGAATAATGTACTAGGATGATAATCAGTGGTAGACACTTCAAACCAGACCTTCTGGAACCCATGTCTGCTGGTCCATTGCCATGATGCAAAACAAGGGGTCTCCTCAGGAGATTGTTTGTAATCTTTGAGGACTTGGAAATAATGTCAAGATCTTCATACCTGGAGAACAACAGCATGTAGTCTGTGGGAGGCAGTCTGACATAATGAAAAGAAGTCTATCTTTGGTTTAATGTAGCTTAGCTCAGAATCTCAGCATCTATGCCTTAGCTGTATGACCTTAAGTAAGTTACATCACCTCTCTGAATCTCACTATTTTCTTCTGTTTAATGGAAATGATACTTCCCCTTGAGTCGTGACAATCAATTGATATATAAAGCACCTAATATCATATTCTGGTAGCATAGTGGCTAAGGCACTTGACTGCTAATCAGAAGGCTGGCGGTTCAAACCCACCAGCCACTCCTAGGAAGGAAGATGGGGCAATCTACTTCTGTAGTAATACTGCCTCGGAAACCCAAGGAGAGGTTGCTATGAGTTGGGTCCGACTCGAGGGTACATAACAACAACAACAACAAAGAAATGACAGCTAATTTATGTCTATGAATATGGTTGAGTGAATGTCTTGTTTGTGTCTGGTTATACATATAAACATACATTCAAGGGATTTAAGAGAGTATTCATCAAGATACAGTACTCTTGCATCAAAAACACCCAGGAGTTTATAAAAATATAGATTTCCAGGCCTCATCCCAAATTTTCTATATCAGAGTCTCAGTGGGTGGAGAGGGCTAGAATTTTGCACATTTCACAAGGTTCCAATGACTTTTACACACACTAGTCTAGCTCTAGATAAGTATTTTTTTTAATTCACTATATCCTGACTTTGTTCATTATCCATACTCCTCTACTAATACATTAAGTGTTCATTGATTCAAAGCACCACAGTTAGTGGATCAAAGAGTTATCAAAATAATAAGGCTTTTTAATATTTTTTAACCTCATTCTAATGCACATGTGAAAGGTTGAGCATATGTCTAAACCTAATGCCCAATGCAAAGGAGAGGTCCTTCAGGCCACATAGCATTCTGAGAGGATCCAGCAGGTCATTTGGGGGAAACATTGCCCATAAAGAGGAGAGATTCAAATTGAATAATGTGTTGATCAGTTCTACAGTTCTACTCTGTCCTGTAGGGTTGCCATGAGTCAGAATTGACCTAATGGCAGTGGGTTTGTTTTGGTTTGCATTAACACCTACTGTGTGCCAGATACTATTCTCACTTCTTTATATAGGTTAACTCATTTAATTCTTACAAAATCTTATGCAGTAAGTTCCATTATTATTACTTCCACTAAAAGGAAGATGGGGCAATCTACTTCCGTAGTGATACTGCCTCGGAAACCCAAGGAGGGGTCACTATGAGTCAGGGCTGACTCGACGGCACATAACAACAGCAATGACAACTAAAGAGAAGGAAACTGAGGCAAAAAATGTTAAGTGACTTGACCAAGTCACACAGCTACTAACTGACAAAGTGAAGATCTCAACCCAGGGTGTCTGGCTCCAGAATCTATATTCTTAATCATGACCCATAGAAAATGTTTCAATCCTACATAGCATTTACTGAATAGTTAACCCAGGTGCATCACACCCTTATCTACATGCACATATACAATAAACAGAAGTGTGTTCTAGTGTTACCATCATTCATATTCCAGAAAACCAAACCAAACCCACTGCCGTGGAGTCAGATCCAACTCACAGCAACCCCTCCTTAGGTTTCTGAGGTGGTATCACTATGGAAGTAGATTGCCCAACCGTCCTTCTGAGGAGTGGCTGGTGGGTTTGAACTGCCAGCCTTCTGGTTAGCAGTCAAAATATTTGACCAGCTTGACTAAAAAAAAAAAAAAAAAAACCTGTTGCTGTTGAGTGGATTTTGACTTACAGCAACTCCATGTATGTCAGTGAGTTCTTAGTGGCTGGTCTTTTTGGAAGCAGATCTCCAAATCATTCTTCCAAAGTGCCTCTGGATGGACTCAAAACTCCAATCAAATGCATTAACAGTTTGCACCACCTAGGGATTCCTTCAGCTTGGTTAGAGGTTCATGAAGTACCTCCATCCTGGACCTGTATGGATTCTCCTCTTCTGAGCATCTTTCATCCTGGTTAAGTGCTTGGTCACACTGCCCTTGTGCATTGGAAATAGCCTAATGGAAACACCAACTGAAAATTCTCTGCAGTTGTACAAGGTTTGGGACTGAAAGTATAGCAGCTAAATCAACTGAAAATATAGAGCTCCAACTGTTTGTCCTGTTTACTCCTGCAGTGTACCCTCTGGACCTGCAGCCCCTCTGGGGCAGTTCAACAAATGGTTTAAAATGGCCTTGCCTTTCTGTGATAAGAAAACATTCAGACAGGTCTACAGATAAAACGAAAAGTTCAGGTGAATAACATGGATTGCACTCCTACTATCTGCCAGCTGGAAGTGGAGAGACAGCATGGTTCTTACTCCTGGTAAACTATTTGTAGTAGACAATGTGTTAAGTACTATTATAAATGTGTTCATGTCATAAAGGAATGGCACAGAAAATCAGCCCAGGGTAAGCAGAGAAAGATAAAATGTGACCTTAACTTGTCTAGGACTAGCTGGATTTGGGTATTTATATTTATCAATAATGAGTTTGCAAGAAATAGCAAGACATTTATTTTATCTTATCTAATTAAATTTTAGAAACTCCCAACTACTAGCTAGAATAATGTGAATCTAAATCTTCTTGGGATTCTCCATCTTTCCAAAAATGTTCTAGAATCATCTACAATGAGTTTCTTGGTTCTGTTTTTTTGAAAAAGTTTATATGAGGGAGGCTGGAAGTTGTCCATTTGCCTGGTGTTCAGGTCCTGTGGCTCTCTGGTGAATCCATGGGTCTGTGTCATAGTGAACTAAGCGGTTGCCTAGGGTCCCTAGGCCAGTATGATCAGATGGAAATATAATTCCAGCTGCATGTGTAATTTTAAGTTTTCTAGTAGCCATACTTAAAAATATAAAAAAGAAACAGGTGAAATTAATTTTAATA
>NW_006921676.1:8590888-8596238 GCF_000298275.1 Orycteropus afer afer | reverse complement strand
AAAATCTAATGTGTATTTTATACACAGAGCACATCTCAGTTTGAACTAGCCAGATGTCAAGTGCCCAGTAACCACATGTGGCTAGTGGCTCCCTTTCTAGGCCGTTTTTGTCTTCAACATGCCACAGCCCTTTTCTGAGACAATGAGCATAAGGCTCATTACCTGCTGGGATGAGAGTGAAAGGAAGAGGGGTATTCAAGGGAAAGAAAACATAGGTTTAAACCTTAAAATACTATGTTTTATCATTAGAGCAACCTTCTGAACAGTAAGGCATTCATTTAGCCATCCTGATACTTTCTCTTCAGCATGCCACATTTTATAATGCTTGTAAATAACAGCACTTGGTGGATGGGTTTGTAAACATGTTTGTTTTCCTGATTTTACTTTTTCTTTCTCACGTACCCCAATGGGCTGAACCATTTATGTTTGAGTGTTCAAGGTTTACCTTCTAACATACTTACAGTATTTCCTCAGTTTTCTTTCATGATGTCATGGTACCTTATAGGTGTCAGATTCATATTCACTAAATTGAATGGATAACTATTTCTTTAGAAAAGGTCTTATTTGTTAGAGAATTTAGATGAATGGGAATCCGAAATTTTCTTTCTTTACTATATAATAAGATGAGCAGTTTTAAAGTCAAGATTTAGAAAAATGTGAACTGTAAAACCTCAATAGTTTTATGTTAGAGTACCAAACTCAAACACACTGCCATCAAGTTGATTCTGACTCAGAGAGACCCCCATTTGGTTTCTGAGGCTGTAAATCTTTACCAAAGTAGATTGTCCCATCTTCCTTCTGTGGAGCAGCTGGTGACCTTCTGGTTAGCAACCAAGTGCCTTATTCACTATTCCACCAGAACTCCTTTATGTTAGAATAGACTACATCTAAAAACTTTTCCTCAAGTATGTTGGTTATCAACTGTTCATTTGAAAATTAAGCTTATTAGTAATTAATTAATATGATATAGGGCCAAATAGATCATTTTTATCGATGATATGAGCATGAAGTCCCTTATTTAAAACCACTTCTACATCCTGCAGCTCATTGACCTTCCCAATTCCAGGGCGAAAGGTAGAGCTGTGGAAGACAGTACTAGAGGCTCAAGGATGCAGGATCTCAAGAGCATTCTTTACACTAGAGTCATGGGTGACCAATTGCCATGGAGTTTATTCCACCTCATGGCAACCCCATGTGTGTCAGAGTAGAACTGTGTGCTCCATAGGATTTTTAATGGATGACTTTTCAGAACTAGATAACCAGGCCTTTCTTCAAGAAACCTCTGGGTGGACTCAGACTACTAACCTTTCACTTAGCCACCTAAGTGAACTGTTTTCAGAGATCAGTAAGATGGGTGATATACTGGGAGGCAGTGCAGTCCTGTGGTTATTAACAAGTTCTAGAGTCAGACTTCCTTAGGTTCAAATCCCGGATCAGTTATTTATTAGAATGGGTAAGTCCCTTTTACTCCTACATAAAATGGGTCTAGTAACAGCCGTTCCCTTATAAAGTTGTGGAGGCCTCCATGAGAAAATTCATAGAGATGAACACAGCACCTGGCACAAAGTAAGTGCTCAGTAAGTGCTAGCAATTATTGCCATTCTTCTATACCAATAAAATCTCATCCCCAAGGTAGTGAGGAAAGGATATATCAGGACTTCAATATACTTACCAAATAAATAAAATAATTAGTTTAAAGAAGCTGAGACATGAAAAAGAAGTTGAGACATGAAAATGAAATGGAGAATTAAAAAAAAAAAAAAAAAAAGTGAAGAAAGGAACTGGAAGCCTAAGAATGAGAGGGTTTGGATGGCAAAGGAGAAGCTCTCACTTCACTTCATGGAAGCAAAGAAAAGTAAGGGAAACGCTTGTTGGTGATTGAGAGGGCAAGATGCCAAGTTCTGTAATAAAGAAGTGATTAATTGAAGCAGCCTGGGAGAGGATTAGAACAGAGAGCTTTTGATATTGTGCAGTTAGGAAGGAAGACTGTAAAGAATTTTAAAACATATTAAAAAAAAAAAAAAAAAGGAGAAAGAAGAGCTAAAAAAAAAATTAGACTGGAGAATTGATTTTGTGTTGTTTTGTTTTTACTGAGTTTTCTGTTTAATCCAATGAAGCAGGCAGTATTCTGCTAATAATGTGAATTTCTCCTTTGGTTACTTTTCCTGGGGAAACAGAAATCCTTGTTTGAAATTCTAAACATATCAGGATCCAATAACGTAAAGTGAAGGTTGAGAAATACAGCACTAGACAGTCATACTATGTAAGCTCTTGAAGGGACTTTCAAAATCAGAGTGACAATAGCTGAATTCTACCTCCCATTTGTAAAAATTCAGATTCATGCATGTAATATGGGAAAAATTCAGGGTAAAATGGATGGACTCCTAACATTCTCTTCCTCATTGGAGTTATAAAGCAAAATTGTTGAATAAGAGACTCTAAAACATTTAAGATTATAAGAGAACCATGTGTAATGGCAGCATTTCAGACTTTGGTGACTGCCTCTTCAAATGTAGAGTAGAATTTAAGAGGAAGGCGTGCATTATTTGCATAAAAATATGGTACCTAGAATTTATATAGCACCTTTCTATCTTCCTGCGAATGATGAGGCAGTCTGCTTCCATAAAGATTGACAGCCTTGGAAATCCAATGTGCGTTGCTATGAGTCAGAATTGACTTTATATCAGTGATTTTCTTCCGGAGAATCTAAAATACTTACATATTTCTAGTTTATCTCTGCCAAAGTTTCTGTTGACTAAATATAGTATAAGGGCATTTTATGTCACTAGAAAATTTGTGAACATTAAGAGTATTCAAGTAGGTGGGAATAACTTGTCATGAGCACTTTACAGTTGGAGAACTGGGAGACTGGGTGGTGAAAATACTTGCCTTGGATCCCCAAACCTGAAGTGAGATCCAGAATTCATTTCCTAATTCCCACCCTGTGCTGCAGCCACTGAATCTTTGACCAATAAAAAGGTGAAACCGTACATATTGTGGACTATAGTAGTCTGCCATCCCTCCAATTGCTTAGCAAATAAATCTCTTTTTAAGGATAAGAAAGTAATTCAGTAGCCAAATCCTATTTTCCCTGCCCATAAGTTAGCTCATTTGCCTATATTGTCATCAAAAGCTCTGATGAGAATTAACTGGGAAGAAAGACATGGTAGGAAGAGGAAGAGACATCTTAAGCATATTACCTGGAGCATAACATATTTATAAAATAATATTTATTTAGGACTCTAGTGGCGCAGTGGTTAAAGCATTCAACTGCTAACCAAGAGATTAGCAGTTTGAACTCACCAGCCACTCAGTGGGAGAAAGATGTAGTCTGCTTCCATAAAGATTTACAGCCTTGGAAACCCATGGATCTGCTCTACTCTGTCATATAGGGTTGCTTTGTGTTAGAATCAACTTGATTCCAGTGGGTTTGGTTTTGTTGTTGTTATCGTTGTTGTTGATTGTGATGTTGTTTTATTACCTTATTTAATATCAAACAGAAGAGAATTCACAAAAATAAAAATTTTCCCAAACTATGCAATCTCTCTAAGTCTTTGCCAACTTGATAATAATCAACCATGTTATTCAAGGTCTCAGAATCTTCTGTACAAAATGGAAAATTCATATATAAGATGTTGTTGTTTTTGTTGTTATGTGCTATCGATAATGGATGTTTACTGGGAAGTCTATATGCCAAAAGAAATTATATTAATTTATTATTGCTTTGCAGAAACCACCATATTTAAAATTTTAAACAGTAGTTGGGTGGCTTAAGGGATCTGAGATCTAGTCTCAATTTGCCTACCTGACTAATTTTGAGCAAGTCAAATTTCTTTAGCTCTCAATTTTTCCATCTGTAAAGTAGGAATTCTAGATCAATTGAGTTCTGAGATTCCTACCAGTCTATTATTTTATGAGTTTCTATGATGTACATTTTCTGGGACTCAGTTTATGTCACTGCACTGGGACTCAGTTTCTGGGACTCAGTTTCTGCACTGGTGTTGAAGTAAATTATCCCTGAAACCTCTGGTTAATAAAACTAATACTGTGGATTTGATCAGCATTCATTTTAGCTACATAAACGTAGTTTCACTTATTTTTATAAAAACTGAAAGTGTCCAAACTTGAGTTAAGCTCTACAGCTATATGTCCTTTTTGATTTCAGAGACCATGTCTTGTTCATCTTTGTATCACCAGTGCCTAGAACAGTAGCTAGTACATGTTGTTGTTGGATTCTATCAAGCTGGCTCTGAATCATAGTGACCCAATCAATGTGACAGAGTAGAATTGCCCATAGGTTTTCTTGGCTGTAATCTTTAGGGGAACGGGTCACCAGGTGTCTTCTGTGGAGCAGATTGTAGGTGTGAACTGCCAACTTGTCAATTAAAGGGCAAGTGCTTTAACCATTGCACAACCAGGGTTCTTTTGCTAGCACATAGGAGACCTAAGTAAATGTTTGATTAAAAGCAAAGGTGAAGAAAGGAGCTCTGGTAAGCACAGTTATTAAGTGCGTGGCTGCTAACCAAAAGGTCAGATAGTTGAATACACCAGCTGTTCCAGCAAAAGAAGAGGCAGTCTGCTTTCATATGGATTTACAGCCTTGGAAACCCATGGGGCAGTTTTCTGTCCTATAGGTTCAGAATAAACTCGTCAGCAAAGGGATTTAAAAAAAAAAAAAAAAGTGAAAAACTGCTAAGTATAAGCATTAGACCCATTGAGGTAGGTTTTATTTCTCTCTTTTAAAACCAAAAAAATTTGAAATGCTCACACAACAAAAACATAGTGAACCTCCAGTTTGAACCCAGTCCTCTGGGCCTCAGTTTCTATCTTTTTTTCCCCCTTATTTCCATTATTCTAAATGACAACCCTCATTGTCCCCATTTTTTGTGATGAAGAAACTGAGGCTCAAAAAGACTAAATACAGGTTCCTGTCATATCCTCTAGGACTTCGCACTCCTAACCTAGTCTAGAATAATATTTTATTGTCTACTTTCACTGTATCAATAAATTCTATGACTTTTTCATTGTTTATTGAATGGAAGATTAGAGCACTTCACTACAACCTCAGTTTTGTAATCTTTGTTCATTTAGAATTCCCCAGAATTTGTGAAAATGTTGCTTTTAAAGCCATTTAAAGGATCCTGATTTTAGAATCTCTGCCCTGATATCTATTTCTCTCTCAACCGTAAGAAATAATACAAATAATTGCAAAAGAGATTTTTACAAATATCCCCCTACCAAATCTAAATCCCAACAATATATCAGCAAATTTTATGAATTTTGCAGGGATTTCTTGATGCCACTGAGGGAAATGCCTCTGTAATATGAATATATTACAGGCCAAGCTGAG
>NW_006921676.1:8569093-8585867 GCF_000298275.1 Orycteropus afer afer | reverse complement strand
TTTTACCCCTTTCTCCTGCTCTTCCGGCCTGCTACTCTGTGCTACGCCCGTGCTTACCTTCAGTGTTTAGTAAGCCTTAAAACAGTGGCGCTGCTTATACTGCCATCATCTAAAAACAACTAGAGGTATGAGTTGTTAGTTTTCTCAGCCTAAAGTTGTTGTTGTTGTTAGGTGCCATTGAGTTGGCACCAACTCATAGCAACCCTATGTACAACAGAACAAAACATTGCCCAGTCTTGTGCCAGCCTCACAATCCTTGCTACACCTAAGCCCATCATTGCAGCCACTGTGTCAATCCACCTTGTTGAAGTTCTTCCCCTGAAACATTAATTTGCTGAATTGGAATGAAAATTAAAATATGATGGCTGATACCTAGATAAACTAAACTAAGATTACCCACAGCACATAGGAATTATGAATCCCCAAGTTCTCTGCCAAATACTAGATAGGTGTCCTTGAGAAGTCACTGAATCCCTCAAAGGCTTAAGATTTCTTAATCTGTATACATGGATGATATGTATATATACTAGATAGATAGATAGATATAGATATACTATACATGATAGTACCTTTCACGAAGGGCTGCTGTGATGACTAAATGAGCTTCCCTAGGACATAGTAAGCTATGTCCAGGACATTGTAAGTCCTCGATGAATCTTAGCTAGTTATTACTAAACTCATATTCACCATGGCATAAATATATGAACATATAAACCAGTTATGTATAGTTACCCCACCTGTGACCAAAACAGTCATCATTCAGTGCAGGAAAACAGCAATTTACAGCAGGGAAAAACTTTTCTTCTCTGCTACATTTTCAAGTATAGCTCAATTCTAAGTAGGTAAACAGATTTTCAGATTTCTTATACTAGAATTCCTCAAAATGGGAATATTTGTTATGGAATAAGAGTATATAGCCACAAAGGACAAGAACACGCTTTAGGATCTCCCTTCAGAAGAATTTTATTCCCTCACACATTTAGGGACAGACAATGGACACAAGTAAATCACTAAATTGTTTTTTTTTTCCTCAGTGATACGAGTGTCTAAAAATATTTTACCACAAGAAATCCAATCAATATTCAAAATGTGTTTTTACCTCAAATTAGTAAGAGAAATAGAAGTGTACAGTTCATAAACCGCAAGGTCCTTTTCTCACAAATGCACTGGTGTAGTTTCAAAAAAAAAAAAAAAAAAAGTGCTTAGCTTCTAAAATAAAATATTAGACAAAAAATTAGTGCCCACCAGTAGCAGAAATGTATAGGTATGCCCCCTTTTGGAGTACCCACTACATGCTACTGAGGAAGAGGGAATCTTAAAGTTGTCAGAACGCCAAGCCAGTTTGCATCGAATAAGGAACGACCCGCCCTGTGAAAACTGGGGAAAGCCCGCACCCAGCCTGCACTCGAGTATTGGGGCCATAATCAAGTTTGCAGAAACTTAGAGAAAGTATTATCAATGGTTAAGATTGGTGTTCTCTACGAGGAAGATTCTGGAAACTCATGGAGGGATTCAGACGCATCCTTCTCCCGGGCGGCGCCTGGCACTCGCCCTGCGGGGCTCGGGGCGTCAGCTGGGTCGGCGCTGTAGTTCTCGGCTCCGCCGGGCGGGCTGAGCGGGTGGCGGCTGGGAACCCGGGCGGCGCGGCCCGCGGCGTCCAGAGCGCCCGCGGCCAAGAGCATTCCCGGCAGCGACAGGCCAGCCCTCGCCCAGCCCCGCCTGGCGCCATCAGCTTCCCAAAGGGGTCATGGAGAAGTTCCTCCAGGTCTAAATGCGGGTAGCTGGATGACAAGGAAAAAGAGGGGCGAGACAACTGGGACGACGCTCCACGGAGTAGCTTTGATCAAATCAACTCTGATAGGGTTTTTAGCTGATTTAAGTTTTATTTTTTAAAGAGTTGTATTTTACCTCCCCAGAACTGCTGGAATGGTTGAATCGAGTGTGGCCTCGCTGCCCATATGCCATTCAGCTTCTGTCTGTCTTTTTGTTTACACTGGGAATACAATAGAAACTATAGTCCCTCCAATACATCATTTATAAGTGTATTCTACCTCTGAATGTACAGACAGAACTGGCTGTGTGTGAATAAGCTCTGTGAATATTGCCAAGACACTGTGCTTTGTTCAGCATTATTCTTCACAATAGATACCACACTTTGGAAGTAATTTTAAAAAGGGAATCAAAATAGTGGTACTTTTAGCCTTTGTTTCTTTTATACCACACTGCATTCTCTGTCTCTCATTCAGCCGCTCCCATTATACTGACAAATTAAATAAACCACTCCATTGCTAAAAGAGGCTTGGGCAGGCAGGACTTCACTCCACTGCAGCCCTGGGAAGTCGTAATAAACATTTATGCGGTTTCTCCTAGCAATTTCAGTTAATTTTAGTTAAGGATTAAAAAGGCGGGGGGGTACTCAGAATTTGAGTTGGTCAGCAGCGTCTGAGAGCTGGCATCTGCATCAGTTGGGGCATGAAAGCCGGAGTCCAGGTAATGGGCCGCTGTTTTGAGGGCTACAGTTTCTAGAAGCTCTGAAAGTTCCTTCCCGCTGCGGGGCCCCTGGGAGCGTGAATGGGTAAGTTACAGAAGGCTCTGGTGGCCAGGAGCTGATTAGCCAGGGGCCAGGGACAGGCTGGTGGACCTACAAAGTTGAACAGCAGACTTTTTCTGAGAGATCCAGAAGTTTCCCCCTTTGCAAATCTCTCTCTCTCTTTCTCTCCCTCTCTCTCTCCCTCTCTCTGCCTAATTTATTCATACATTTGTTGAATTGCTTTACTAAAGAGTGACTTCAGAGACAGAAGAGTATCTTTCTCGCTCTCTCTCAATTGCTCTCTTTTAAACTCTACCTTGACCGTATACAAGTTTTTGATTAATTACAACTTCTCTTTTAAATTCAGGCAGGAGACAGAGAGAAGTGTGAGAATGTCTGCTTAGAATTTTTAAGTATGCAAGTATTGTTTCAGGTTTTTTTTTTTTTTTTTAAGACTTTGCACTGGAAACACTAACTTCCGGAAGACACCCTTCTAACTTCTGGCCTGGAATCATTTTCATTTTTTCATGATGGAAACAAAAGTTTATTTTGAGGAAAGAGCTAATTTAAACTAAGTTCGATGTTGTTAGTTGCTGTGGAGTCATTACAAAAGAAAATAAGCACAGATTTACTTTGAAATAGAATGCACTTTGGTTAGAAGTCTCGTGCTATAATTGATGGCAAGGTACTAAATACAATATGTGCATTTTCTCAAAGTAGCTCGGGATTTACTGGGGGAAACTGTTGTAAATGCTGTAAAAAGAATCTTCCAGTGTCTCCTCAAACCCCAAATTCCCTTTGCCCCCTTTGCTTAACGAAATGAGTGGGATTTATGTAGAATATGAGTCAAAAATATTTGTTGTCAGGGACCTTAGAGGCAGCCGGATTTCCTTCTGAAAACAGAACTCCAGTAAATGCCAGTTACAGGAGATGGCTTTGAAGACTTCAGCCACCAGCTAAGATGACCTCATTTAAAATGCAAGAAGTCTAAGGCATCCAGTAGGGAACTCTGTGTTCCAACAGAGATGTCCCTTGGCTTCTAAGTCAGAGAGCACTGCAGGCAAAGGAAAATATTGAGCCAAAGTAGTTTGAACAGAACCATCAGGGTTCATCTTTTATTACTAAAGAAAGACTTGAAAAAGCCCAGGTGAAATTTTCTTCCATTGTCTAGAAAAATTCTCTGTAATTTGCCCCAAGGGAAATCCAACTGCCTTGTGGCTAAGGCTCCCACCCCCACCTCCCCTCTGTCCATTTCTCTCCCTCTCTCTAAACTAAATGTCTCTAAGGTCCCTGGAGAAAGGAGTGGATTTCGTGGGGGAAGCTGAAGGTCAGGGTTGCCCACTGTGGCCTGACTTTTAAGCTAAAGAGGTTTTTATTTCTCTTGTTGCCATGTCAGGTCTAATTTGGCCGACATTATGCTAAAGGGGTGGGCCTGCTCATGACAGGAGGGGGTTAAATGAGATTACAAGCTTTAGAGGTTGTCAGCAGCTACTGCTGCCTGGGGATGTTAAATTGCGATTTAATGGTCAGCTTTATCTGTATAGTATCAGTGGAAATCTGCTGTTTTCAGCAACTTAATTGGCACAGTGTTTGCAGGAGTTTTTCGGTGAGGTTGGAGAGCTGACCAGATTTTAATGCTGAATTTTTTAAAGATTAAACTGGCAGAATGTAAGTGGAAATCTGTGGAGGTTTTTTTTTTTGTTGTTGTTGTTGTTGTTGCTGTTTGTTTGTTTGTTTTCCTAAAACACAGAATGTTTATGAATGGGCAAGATGGCGAATTCTGCTGTAATACACTAAAGTTTCCAAAAATATGCCAAGAGGCTGATGTTGCACTGTGTGCTTATTTATAGCAGGAATAAACAAAGAGTAACAGTTGTTATCACAGCATATGTACAGTGTCTGATTTGCGAGGGGGCAGTGCGAATAAGCAGATAAAGAGGCAGGCGGCTCTGAACAAAATGAGTGTGTTTTGGTCTTCGTAAAATTTTCCCAGATGGAATCAGTGTGAAGCTGAGTATTTTCTGCAGTGAATTACAGGTGACTAAAGCAGTGATGTCCAGCACTAAATGAACATCAGGGTTGAGTGTGTGTGTGTATGTATGTGTGTGTGTAGGATAGCATGTAATTGGTAGCAAGCATGCTGGTTTGTCTCTGTGTGTCAAAGTTGTGTAAGTAAAGGTTGAACGATATGAAATTGTCTGCATTTGACCATGTTTGACCTACATACCCATCAATTACGTATGGCTTAATCCAGTATGTTTAGAATGAATGGGTCATGAAGCCACAAATAATATGGGACTTCCAAACACATAAACACAAAAGGATGTGGGTGAGGGTGCTCCTTTTTGATTACCTGGACGAGAGAGAGTTGTATGGGAAATCTTTTTTGTATCAGAGGGGAGAAGCTATGTAGAATCCAAAATGTTGATGATGTCTATATGTAGAGTGTGTCTGTTTGAGAGGGAGAACAACGGCAGCTTGTACAGGAGGGGATGAGTGTGGGAATGTTTGAGAAAGAAAAAAAAAAAGGAAGAGAGAAGAAAGAAAGGAGAGAAAGTGTTTTACCGGCAGATATCAGTATTGTCTGTTCCCGAGTTAGGGGTCAGTCCGCAAAGTTCAGGATTAGTAAATTTAATATCCTGTCAAAATTCTCATGATAATGAATCCTGGCTGGCTGGGCTGGCACAGCAGCTTCGGCACTGTAGCCAGCGAGATAGCACA
Organism: Orycteropus afer afer; assembly: GCF_000298275.1. NCBI lineage: Eukaryota > Metazoa > Chordata > Mammalia > Tubulidentata > Orycteropodidae > Orycteropus > Orycteropus afer. The sequence goes on along the minus strand of NW_006921676.1, from coordinate 8,580,616 downwards.
GCTAATTTATGAGCAAGAAATTGTGCTGTGCTGGCACGAGCAGGCTGGGCCAGGAGAGCTCGGCAGTGGGGCGGTCCCCACTGAGGGGGTGAGGGGCAGGCGGCTCTGGATCATCTGCAGTGGACTGCTCTCAGCTTTGCATCTCCCTGCCGCCCCTGAAATAGCCCACCCACACTAACAGGGCTGACCAGTGGGCCTATCCATGGTTTGTTCCCTTCGAGCATCGGGAAAATGTCTTTTAGAAATATATAATTCTACGATGATATTTTCCCGATCCGTTGTGATGCATTGCTATTCTTTTTCATCTAAAAGTGAGGGTAGAAATTAGAAAAGCGTACACATAAAAGTTTAAAACTGCAAGGAGAGTGATGAAAAGAGAGAAGTGGAGAAATGGCATAAGAAAAGGGAGAGGGGGAGCTTGATAAGAAAGAGTAAATCACAGATGCTACAGCGCCCTTTCAGTGGCAAGGGCTGGGTGGTTTTTAAGCTGCAAGGGTAATGCAAAATATACTGTTCCTTAGCAAGTAACATAAAAAAGAGAAAGTTCCTGTGCACTTCGTTCAAGGTTCTGCACCTCTCTAAGCAGCTGTCACATCCGTACATTATGGTACATTGAATCTGAATGAGGCTCTCCACATCAAAACCTTGCATCCATTATGATATCATCTCCTGCTCTAAGCTGTAATGCTTATTAATTCTGCACCCATACTCTCCCGGCTTCAGCAAATGTATTCCATCAGCCTAGCATTTAATTTAATTAGTACAGCTGGGCTCTCATTCTCCTTTCTGTGTCAGAGGTATTGTCAGCACGTTCTGCTGTAACACAATTACTGATTGCTTTTAGATAGGCAGAAATATGATTAGGGTATTGGGTGACTGTATCATAAGCCTTATTAGATTCATTTGAAATCTGGAGATAAATAGGAAACTTTTATTTGCAGTGTAATGAGATTATGCTTATTAGGCCAAGGCCTCACAACCTTTGCAAAGAACATAGTGTATCAGTAGGATTATACTCTGGAACCACACTTTTTGCTCACAGCCTCCAAGCCATTTCTCAGTGCCTTAGAGATTTAACTGTTGTTGCCCTGTACACATTTAGGATTATGGTCACTTTGGTATCTTCCTCTTAATAAAGAACATGGATATTCCTTTTGCTTCTCAATATAACCAGGTCTGATGGAATAAATACAGCTTGAAATGGGATTTTATTTGTAAAATATGTTTTGAAAAATCAGTGCCCAGGCTAAAAGAAATTTTTCTTTTGTCCATATTTATTTGCTTTTAAACATGTTTGAATTTATTACATGTAACTTAGAAAGATTGGCATATAATGAATGTCTTAAAAATCCCCAGTGCTCAGTCTATACAATGCAGTCCAGAAACACTTATTTCTTCATTGGCATTTATTTGATAATCTCAAATCTCTAATATTTCTGGAGGGTATATGCAGAAATTTTCTTTAACCACTGTAAATAAATCATTTAGAAATAGTGTGGACCACCACGAAGGAGCTAGTGTGACTTTGAGAAAATCTATTGTAATAGAATTTAGAATGATAAGATATTTAATGGAACTGAAATTTGTCAACTATACTTATATGTTATGAAATATAGTATTTTTATACCCAAAGAAAATTATTATGGTTTTTTTTTATATAAAATTTTAGAATCATGTAATAATAATCCAAGATTAAAAAAAAAATCTGAATTTGTAAAATGCGTGCTATTTCTCTTGTTCTGTATCATGCCCCCCACCTCCACTTTTTATCAGATAATTTCTATAACATTAGTTTATTTAAATAAATATACACTATTTTCATAAATTCATTTATTTATTGTATAATGTAGCATCTACATGTACAAATGAATGTATTTTGATGTTAACTTATACAAAATAAGAAACATTTTTTTCTTCGTCGTTGAATATGTAGTCAATTTCAAGGTATATAAAATGGAAAACCTATTCTGGTTCACCAAAACCTGAAGCTAAAAAGGACTCAGGGGTCTGGTGTGAACACCATAATGCAAGTTAAAGATTATAGACTACACGTGGTCAATGACTTCATATATCAATCTGTGAATTTACCCATGATGGTGATAGCTCCTTATACTTTATTTCAAGTTCAGATTTAGTGAGCTTTTCATTCATTCCTGAAAGTTCAATTGAATTATTTCCTGACAAATAATATATCTAGTGAAGATATTTGTTCTTGCCTTCAAATGATCTATGATAAAGATCTTGTTTGGTATTAGCAAGAATTCATGGTGGCATAATTTGCATCTAGGATTAAGCTGACTCTGCATGTGCTAATATTCTAACACCAAACTATTTCACTGAATCTTTATTTTTTCAATGGCATTGAGGAAAGGGAGCAAACTCTTCTGCTCTCCATTGCCTAGACGGCTTCTGTGCCAGTGGGAGCTAGTGAGGAAACGGGAAGGGGTTAGCTATGTTGTGCCCTCTTGAAGTACAGTTTCTATTGTCATGAATTTTTCTGTGCTTTGTGAAAGTTAGTGAGAAATTACGAGTGAGGTAGAATAAGCAGGTACACATACATAAATGCTCAACAGAAGCATAAAGGGAAGAGGGAGTTAGATCTTGATAAATGATCCTGAGAATGGGGACAAAGAAGATACTAGAGTGGGATAAGTGGGATAAAATGAAATGAGAGAAAAGTATCATTAGGTCACAACTCATGTCACCCCCAACTACTTCCTTCCTAGGGAAGATTTGTGTGTTATTCTAGAAAACTGTCATTTATTCATTGCATGTATTGGTGTTCTCCCTCTATTTTCCTGTCTGATCTCAAAAATGAGGCTTGCCTAGGTAAACACAAGGGCCTAGAACAACAGTTCTATAATCAATAATTCATTGGTAGAGACTGGGGAAGGACCTAGAATTGGGTTCTAACCTTGAGTCTGCTACTGGATCAATCTCACTGAACTTGGTTCCTTATCTTCAGAATGAAAAGAATAGATCTGATCTCTTCATAGTCTTTCTTGTACTTATCTTATAGGTTCTGTGACCTCAAAAACCTCATGAAAGAGAAGAAATGATCACGTCTTTCATTTATTTTGTTTTCCGCTACCACTTAAAGAGATTCTGCCAATGGTACATGGCACAAGTTACATGATTTCTCTGAATATGCTTTATTCATTGGTAAGATGAGGAAATAATAATAGATTCATTACAGGAGTATTGTAGGATTAAATAACGTTTTCCATAATAATAAGGAGTGATATATAAACATCAGATATAATGATTTATATGATATTGTTTTTGTTATTGTTAGGTGACGTTAAGTCAGTTCCAACTCATAGCAATCCTGTATACAATAGAACGAAACACTGCCCGCTCCTGTGCCATTCTCAGAATCATTGCTATCTGAGCCCATTGTTGCAGCCCCTGTGTCAATCCATCTCATTGAGGCTCTTCCTGTTTTTTGCTGACATTAGACTTGACCAAGCATGATGTCCTTCTCCAGGGACTGGTCTTCTCTGTAACATATCCAAGAACATGAGAAAAGCTGTCATCATCATCCTTTCCAAGTAACATTCAGGCTGTACTTCCTCCAAGATAGATTTTTTCATTCTTCTGGCAGTCCATGGTATATTGAATATTCTTCACAAATATCATAATTTAAAGGCATCAGTTCTTCAGTCTTCCTTATTCATTGTCCAGATTTCACATGCATATGAGGCTATTGAAAATACCATGGCTTGGGTCAGGCCAGTTTAGTCCTTAAAGTAACATCTTTGCTCTTGAACACTTTAAACGGGTCTTTTGCAGCAGATATGCCCAATAGAATACATTGTTCGATTTCTTGACTGATACTTCTGTGGACATTGATTGCAGATCCAAGTAAAATAAAACCCTTGACAACTTTGTAGTAGTTAAGGTTATGTGTCAACTTGGCTGGGCCTAGTTTTGAGTGACTGGGTAGCTGGTGGTAGTTATTCTCCATGATAAGATTGATAATCAACTCTATGGTGGAATCTACTACACCAGCTGAACAGCTCCCTTAAGGATGTGGTCTGCTTCCAGTATGTAAGGAGAAGTTTTGAGAAAGGTCTGTGCAGCTTTTTGGCACACTTGGTACCCTGCATGCTGCTGAGTCTTCATTTAGCAGCCTGCCATGTTTCCTGCCAATCTTGGAACTGTTTCTGGACTTGAACTAGTGCCCTGCCGTGTCGTTTGGTAATCTTGGGACTGTGCCATTTTATTTGTCAACCTTGGGCTTGTTAGCCTCAGCAGCCAGCAGCTCCCTGAATGAAGAGACACCTCTAGCTCCCATGGGCTAGGAGCAAGAGGCAGAGGTGAAGCCCAAGGTTGAGGTGCTTTCACGCAGCCCCTAGAGCTGGCACTTTGAACTTGGACTTCTAGCCTCCAAAACTGTAAGTGAATAAACCCCTATTTGTTCAAGCCATCCACCTGTGCTATTTTCTGTTAGAGCAGCACTGTTGTTGTTGTTATGACTCATAGCGATAGAGAACCAAAACAACCTCAATGTTTTCTCCATTTATCATGGTGTTCCTTATTGGTCCAGTTGTGAGGATTTTTGTTTTCTTTTTGTTGAGGAGCTCTGGTTGCATAATGGTTATAAAGTATTCAACAGCTAACCAAAAGGTTGGTGGTTCAAACCCACCAGCAGCTCCAGGGGAGAAAGATAAGTCAGTCAACTTTTGTAAAGATTTACAGCTTTGGAAACCCTATGGGGCAATTCAGTTGTTGTTGTTAGATGTCGTCAAGTCAAGTCTGACTCATTGTGACCCTATCTGTGTATAACAGAATGAAACACTGCCCCGTTCTGCGCCATCCTTATGATCACTGCTAGGCTTGAGACCATCATTGCAGCCACTGTATCAGTCCATTACATTGAGGTCTTCTCCTTTTTTGCTGACCATCTACTTTACCAAGCATGATATCCTTCTCCAGGAATTTGTGCCATCTGACAATATGACCAACATAGGTGAGATGAAGTCTGGCCATTCTTACTTCTAAGGAGAATTATGGCTACACTTCTTCCAGGACAGATTTGTTTGTTCTCCTGGAAGTCCATAGTATTTTCTTTATTCTTCTTCAACACCCCAACTCAAAGGCATCAACTCTTCTTCTGTCTTCCTTATTCATTGTCCAGCTTTCACGCATATGAAGCAATTGAAAATACCATGACTTGGGTTAGGCACACCTTAGTCTTCAAAGTGACATCTTTGCTTCTTATCACTTGAAAGCAGTCTTTTGCAGCAGATTTGCTCAATGAAGTATGACATCTGATTTCTTGATTGCTGCTTTTATGGATGTTGATTGTGGATCCAAGTAAAATTAAATCCCTGACAACTTCAACCTTTTCTCCATTCATCGGGATGTAGTTAATGGGGCAGTTGTACTCTGTCTCAAAGGGTTGCCATGAGTCAGAATTGACTTGGTGGCAGTGGGTTTGGGTTGGTTCTTTTTCAGATTGATGTGCAATCCATACTGTAGTCTTCCATAACCAAAAAAAAAAAAAAAAAGCCAAACTCATTGCTGTTGAGTCAGATCTGACTCATAGAAACCCCTCCTTGGATTTCCGAGGCAATATCACTATGGAAGTAGATTACCCAATCTTCCTTCCAAGGAGTGGCTGGTGGGTTTGAAGTGCCAGCATCTGGTTAGCAGTCAGATGCCTTAGGAACTACACCACTGGAGCCCCCATAGTCTTCCATATTCATCAGTAAATTCTTCATATCCTTTTGGCTGTTAGCAAGCAAAGTTGTGTCATCGGCATATTTCAAATTGTTAATGAGTCTTCCTCCAATCCTGATGTCACGTTCTTCTTCATATTGTCCAGCTTCTCAGATTATTTGCTCAGTATACAGATTGAATAAGTATAGGATACAACCCTGTATTAGGATACAATTCCTAATAGTAGGAATACATTCCTACTATTAAAACATGCAGTACTCCCTTGTTCTATTCAAACAGCTGCCTCTTGGTCTATGTACAGGTTCCTCATAAGCATAATTAAGTGTTCCAGAATTCCCAGTCTTTGCAATGTTATACATAATTTGTTGTGATATACACAGTCAGATGCCTTTGCATAGTCAATTAAACATGGGTAAATATACTTCTGGTATTCTCTGCTTTCAGCCAAGATCCATCTGACATCAACAATGATATCCCTTGTTCCACATCCTCTTCTGAATCCAGCTTAAATTTCTGTCAATTCCCTGTCTATGTACTGCTGCAACCATTTTTCAATTATCTTCAGAAAAATTATACTGGTGTAAATTAACAATTTTGTTCATCTTTCTTTGGAGTAGGCACAAATATGGATTTCTTCCAGTTGGCTGGTCAGGTAGCTGTCTTCCAAATTTCTTGGCATAGACAAGTTAGCATTTCTAGCATTGCATCTGTTTGAAACATCTCAATTGGTATCCCATTGATTCCTGGAGCCTTGTTTTTCACCAATGCCTTCAGTGTAGGTTGGACTTCTTCCTTCAATACCATCAAAGAAATGGTTGAATGTCAACCAGTTATTTTTGGTATAGTGAGTCTGTGTATTCCTTCTATCTTCTTTTGATGCTTCCTGCATTGTTTAATATTTGCATCACAGAATCTTTCATTAGTGCAACTTGAGGCATGATTTTTTTTCTTCAATTCGTTCAGTTGTTTGAAATATGCTGAGGCATGATCTTTCTTTTGGTTTTCTAACTCCAGGATTTTATACATTTCATTATAATACTTTGTCTTCTTGAGCCACCCTATGAAATCATCTGCTCTTTTACTTCATCATTTCTTTCATTTGCTTTAGCTACTCCATTTTAAGATTAAGTTTCAGAGTCACTACTGATATCCATTATAGTCTTTTTCTTTCTTTTTTTTTTTTTTTTTTTGTATTTTTAATGTCTTTTTGCTGTTCTTCCTGTGTGGTATCCTTAATGCCATCCCTCAGACTTTGGTCATTAGTGTTCAATGCGTCAAATCTCTTCTTCAGATGACCTGTAAATTCAGGTAGGATATACTCAAGTTTGTATGTTGGCTTTTGTGGACTTGTTTTAATTTCCTTCAGCTTCAACTTGAACTTACATATAACAGTTGATAGCCTGTTCCACAATCAGCCTCTGGCCTTGATATTGAGCTTCTGCATTGTATCTTTTCACAAATGTAGTCTATATGATTCCTGTCTATTGCATCCAGTGAGGACCACGTGTATAGTCACTATATTGTCCAAAAAAAAAAAAGGTATTTGCAGAGTAAATTATTGGTCTTGCAAAATTCTATAATTCTGTCTCTGGCATCATTTCTGTCACTAAGGCCATTATTTTCTAGCTACCAAAACTTCTTTTTTGCTTTCAACTTTCATATTCCAATTACCAGTAATTATCAGTGCATCGTGATGGCATGTTTAATCAATTTCAGACTGCAGAAGTTGGTAAAAATCTTCAACTTCTTCATCTTTGGCATTAGTAGTTGGTGTGTAAATTTGAGTAATAATCATATTAACTGGTCTTACTTGTAGAGATATGGATAGTATCCTATTGCTGACAGAATTGTACTTCAAGATAGAACTTGAAATGTTCTTTTTGATGATGAATGTAACACCACTCTTCAATTTGTTCATTCCCAGCATAGTAGACCATATGGCTGTCCGATTCAAAATAGCCAATGCCAGTCCATTTCAGCTCACTAATGTCTGGGATATTGATCTGTATGAGTTCCATTTCATTTTTGACAACTGCCAATTTTCCTAGATTTATTTATTTAGCTACTCTATTTTAAGATCAAGTTTCAGAATCTCTACTGATATCCAATTATGGTCTTTTTCTTTCTTTTCGTATATTTAATGTTTTAATATTGATGGATATTTGCTGCTGTTTCTTCTTTTTTGAATCATGCCACATCAGCAAATGAAGGTCCCAAAAGTTTTACTCCTTTGTATGGCATTAAGGATGACTTTACTTTGAGGAGGCAGCTCTTCTCCAGTTGTATTGTGAGTGCCTTCCAACCTGAGAGGCTCATCTTCTAGCACTGTATCAGACAGTGTTCTACTGCTATTCATAAGGCTTCCACTGACCAATATTTTTATAAATAGATCACCAGGTCTTTCTCCCTAGTCTTTCTTAATCTGCAGGCTCCACTGAAAACCATCTACAATGGATGACCCTGCTGGTGTTTGAAATACCACCAGCATAGCTTTTAGCATCACAGCAACACACAAGCCACCACAGTACAACAGACTGACAAATGAGTGGTAGATTTTTGTGATACATATGCTATATCATATATGATTCATGTGTGCATGGATATATTCATATATACATACACACAATATATATAAAACTATGCATCCTAGCACAGTACTTAAAACCTAGTACTTGACATTGTGCTGTTATCTGGCTATTACTGGACCACATTAGAATAAACATTTCTTCAAAGTAGTAGTTTCTCTTCCTATACTTACAAAGAAATCATCTTGTTAAGACATTTGACTTTTAACCTAATCCAGTCAAGCTGATCCATGTGTACAGTTTCAGCATTAGTCTTCGTATTTTTTTGTTTTCACCAAGGAGAAAAGATTTGAAAAAAATAAAGAAAGATATGCAGTGGGTGAGACAAGTAAACATTTTGCTCAGAAATGATGAATTTCACTAAGAACTTCAAAAGGAGAAATCCCCATACACTACAGTTCTTTGGTATCTTTCAACAGCCAAACCAAATTTCACCAAGCATGAAGGAAGCAGCTGGTCCTTGAAACTTTCTGAGAACTCAGTGACAGTGACCTACTGTTCCAGCCTTTTGTTTCATTGTAAAAATGTTTGGGGATTTGTTGTTACTCTTCACTGAAATAAATTGGCAACCTCAGTCTCTTTTCTTAGAGATACCTACTTTGGAAAAATCTTTGAAACTCTTTTGATCTCAGTAGGAAAGAACATTGGTACAGAGGTCAGGTCTGACTCGATGGCACATAACAACACAACAACAAAGACTGGATAATGGGGGCAGTGGTAGTTTGGTGGTAGAATTCTTGCCTTCTATGCAGGAGACCTGGGTTTGATTCCCAGCCGGTGGACCTTATGTGTAGCCATACTCAGTGAAGGCTTGTGTGTTGCTATGATGCTGAACAGGTTTCATTAGAGCTTCTGACTAAGACTGACTGGGAAGAAAAACCTGTTAAAATACTTCCAAAACTCAGCCAGTGAAAGTGCTATGGTCACTGTAGTCAGAGCCACAAATCATGAAGATGATGCAGGACCAACAGTGTTTCATTCATTGTGCATGGGGTCGTCATGAGTCAGGGTCCAACTATATGGTAGCTAACAACAACAAACGAGACTGGATATCAGCTGCCACATAGAAACCACATAGAAATCACCCAGAGAACTTGGTAGAGCTTGAAAACTAGGTCATTGACTGCATCTTTGAAGTGTAGACTCCATGACCAAAACCCAGAACCAAACCTGTTGCCATTGAATCGATTCTGACACATAACATTGCAATAGTACAGAGTAGAACAACTCTGTAGGGTCTCCAAGGCTGTAATCTTTAAAAAGTGGACTGCCACATATTTCTTCAGTGGAATGGCTGGTGGCTGAGCACATACCCACTGCACCACCAGGGCTCCTTGACTCCAAGGAAATGACTCTCAATCCTGGCTGCCTGGTGTAATCTGGAATCACAATGGCAGCTTTCAAACAACATCAGATGATGAACCCTACCCAAGACCCATTAAATCAGAATCTCAAGGGGTTATGCCTAGCCAAGTACTTACTAACGGCTCTTCAGGTGATTCTAATTGGCAGCCAGGATTGAAAACAGAGGGCTCTAGGTGGTGAAGGGCTGTTGGTGTTGGTAGGAGCCTTTGAGTTGGCTTTGATTCATGTACAATTCTATATACAACAGAACCAAACACCTCTCAGTCATGTGCCACACCCACAATCCCTGCTATACTTGAGCCAATCATTGCAGCCATTGTGTCAATCCATCTTGTTGAGGGCCTTCTCGTTTTTTGCTGACCCTCTGCTTTACCATGGATGATATCCTTCTCTAGGGAATAGTTCTTTCTGACAAAATGAGTAAAGTAGCTCAGACAAAGTCTGGCCATTGTTGCTTCCAAGGACCATTGTGGCTGCACTTCTTCCAGGAAAGATTTGTTCATTCTTCTGGCAGTCCATGGAACTTTCAGTATCCTTTGCCAGCATCACAACTTACAAGCATCAACTCTTTTTTTTTTTTTTTTCCCCTTCGGGTGCAAATTTACAAAGCAAACTTGTCTTACATTCAGCAATTTATACATGTCTGATTTCACAGCCCTATCCCCAACCATAAAAACTCTCTTCCCTGCTCCTCCCTGTGACCACCCACTCCCTGTGCCCTTCTTATCTGTGTATTCCTCTTTGTCCAGCTTTCCCTCTATGTGAGTGCTACCCCTCTGGTGTCTCATGGCTGATTGATCCGAGGGGTACATCTCCCCAGAGTAGGTGGGTGCATCTACTTGGGGTAGGTGTTCTGTATGTAGGTCTTTCTACTATTGAGCTGAGAGCCAATCCATGTAAATGAGTCCATTTTTAGGCCCAAAGGGTAACACAGGACCATAGTTTCAGGGCTTCCACCAGTCTCTTTCCCACCAGTAATTCTGGTCATTTTTGTGTTTTTACATTTTGTTCCACATTTTTCCTCCCACTCTATCTAGGATCTCAAGATTTCATCCCTTTCTGAGTGGTTGGCATTGGTAGCTGGGCACCATCTTATTCTTCTGGTCTTGGGATCATGGAGGCTGAGGTCCTAGTGGTCCATTTTGTCTTTGGCCTAATTGTTTCCAGATGATTTTGATTTTCTTCACTCTTCTTTCCTCTAGAAGAGGGGAGACCAATAGTTGCATCTTAGATGACCACTCAAAAGAAAAGCATCAATTTTTCTTCAGTCTTCCTTGTTCGTTTTCCAGCTTCCACATGCATATGAGGCTACTGAATATACCGTGGCTTGGGTTAGGCACACCTTAGTCTTCAAAGTGACATCTTTGCTCTTCAACACTTTAAAGAAGTGTTTTGCAGCAGATATGCTTAGTGCAATATATCATCTAATTCCTTGACAGCTGCTTCCATGGGTGTTAATGGTGGATCCAAGTAATATGAAATCTTTGACAGCTTCAATCTTTTCTCCATTTACCATAGTGCTGCTTATTGGTCCAATTGTGAGGATTTTCTTTTTCTTTATGTTGAGATGTAATCCATACTGCAGACTGTAGTCTTTAATCTTCATCAGTAAATACTTCAATTCATCTTCACTTTCAGCAAGCAAAGTTGTGTCATCTGCATATCACAGGTTGTTAGTAAGTCTTTCTCCAATCCTAATGCATGTTCTTCTTCATATAGTGCAGCTTCTCAGATTATTTGCTCAGCATACAGATTGAATGTTGTTGTTGTTGTTATGTGCCATCGAGTCGGCCCCAACTCATAGTGACCCCTCCTTGGGTTTCTGAGGCAGTATCACTACAGAAGTAGGATTGCCCAACCTTCCTTCCGAGGAGTGGCTGGTGGGTTT
>NW_006921676.1:8566109-8568499 GCF_000298275.1 Orycteropus afer afer | reverse complement strand
ATTCCATCAATTCCTGGAGCCTTGTTCTTTGCCAATTCCTTCAGTGCAGCTTCAACTTCTTCCTTCAATACCATTGGGTCCTGATTATATGCCACCTCCTGAAATAGTTGAACATTGACCAATTATTTTTTGTAGAGTGGCTCTGTGTATTCCTTCCATCTTCTTTTGATGCTTCCTGCATCATTCAACATTTTGCCTATAGAATCTTTCAATATTACAACTTGAAACTTGAATTTTTTTCCTTCAATTCTTTCAGCTTGGGAAATGCCAAGTGTGTTCAAATGCAAAGGTGGCAAAGGGCAGTTAAGTTTTATATTTCTATAATCCAGTTTCTATCATCTGGCTAGCCTAGGTAGTAGGATTAGAGAGTGATAAGTAAGCATTCTCTACAGCATTTCCTGACTCTCAGTGAAGTTCTCTCTGCCCTCTCACGGTAGCTACACACCAGGACCTACTTGGCATGCCAAGGTATCCGAAACCCCCATTCCTATCTTACTTTCTTTCACTGGTACTCTCATCACCTGAACTTTTTCCAGCCGCCTTCCTTTATCAAAACTTTGTTTCACTTGAATCTATTACCTCTAGGTCACATTTCCTGTAAGGAAATGACCAAATAAATTAGCTAGTTCCTACTGTGTGGTAAATAGGCACCAGTAGATCATGTTTTACACACCTGCTGGTGTATATTTATTATTTAAATAAATCTATTTAAGATTCCTGGCTTAATCTATTGAGTACTTACTATGCCAAGCACTGTACCTATTATGTCACTTTTACATGTCTATTACATTCTCAATCAAAAATTTTTTGTAGGGTGCTTATTAAACATAGAGATTTTCACCCTTTCTATACTGAGAACTTCTAAATTAAATTCCCTGAGGAAAGATTGAGGAGCTCTAGTGGCACAATGGTTAAAGTGCTCGGCGGCCAACTGAAAGGTTGGCAGTTCAAATCCACCAACCTCTCCACAGGAGAAAGATCTGGCACTCTACATCCTTTAAGATTACATCCTTAGACAATATACAGTAAGAGAGATGTCAGCACAAAATGATCAAGGCAAAGGAGGACACTTGGAGAAGCACAAGAGATAAAGCAACAAAGGTAAACTCTTACAGACACTCTGGAATAATAGCAATTATAATAATCTACAAGTGGATACATAGATAGACACACCAGCTGAACACGTATGGGAAGGTGAATGGGACTACACCCACAAATATATATAGGTTTGACAGAGGATATTTCTACATATATATTTAGACATGCTGCAAATAATTCATGAATATGGTAGAACATACAGTGGGCAAAGTTATGAAAACTTGTTACCCATAACCAAACATGTTGAGGGAATGAGTCGCTGGACCTGGGGGCTCAGGACCATAGTCTCAGAGTAAATCAAGGTTAATTTGCAATTTACATAGTCTACAAAAACAATGTGTTCTATACCCTACTTTGGTGAGTAGTGACTTAAAAGCTTGTGAGTGACCATCTAATGTGTAACTCTTGGTCTCTCCCCATTTGTGGCAATGAAAAGTGATAAAAATCAAAGATGGAAAGAAACAATTAGTCCAAAGGACTAACAGACCATGTTAACCCCAACCTCCTTGAGCATGAGACCTGAAGAAATACATGGTACCCAACTACCACTGCTGACAGCTCTGAAAGGGATCACAATAGGAGGTCCTGGATAAAGCGGGAGGAAAATGAAGAAAAAAGCACAAACTCATAAAAAGATCAGGCTTACAGCTCGGATAGAGAACTGGCACAACCCTCAAGACTGGTTCTAAGATATTCTTCAAGCCTAGAACTGGACTTCACCCCCTATGGCTCAACTTTCAGCCAAAAATAAACAGGCTTATAAGGTGAATAATAACACCTGGGAAGTATATACTCTTTAGAACAATCACCCATAAGAGATCAGAAGAGCAACATTTGCCTGGAGACAAAGCTCAGAAGACAGAAAGGGATAGAGAAGGACAAATGGAAACAATGAACATGCAGGAAGTGGGGAGAGTCCTATTACACTGTGGGTATTGCAATCAATGTCACAAAACAAAATATGTATAAATTGTTGAAGGGAAAACCAATTTGCTGTAAAAACTTGAACCCAAATCACAATAGAAACTGATTTTTTAAAAAAAGAGTATACCCCTGGAAACATGGGGCGGGTCTACATGGGGCGGGTCTACTCTGTCCTAAAGGGTCACTATGAGTTGGAATTGACTCCACAGCAACAGGTTTGGTTTTCTTAGTTTTAAGGGAAAGAGTATTTATTTATTTATTTATTCATTTGTTGTTGTTGTTGTTGTTGTTGTTGTTAAGTGCCGTCGAGTCGTTTCCGACTCATAGCGACCCCATGCACAGCAGAACGAAACACTGCCCGATCCCGC
>NW_006921676.1:8553891-8559539 GCF_000298275.1 Orycteropus afer afer | reverse complement strand
TCCTTCATTACCATTGGTTCTAGATCATATGCCACTTCCTGAAATGGATGAAGATCGATCAGTTCTTTTTGGTACAGTGACTCTGTGTATTCCTGGCATCTTCTCTTGATGTTTCCTGCATCATTCACTATTTTGCCCATAGAATTTATTCATTTATTCATTATTTATTTATTTATTTATTCAAAAGCACTTCAGTGTTTGGTAACAAGTCTGGGAAATACTATATTCTTTCATTTAATTCTCATTACAACTCTTGGGGGAAAAAAAAGACAGTTACCATTGAGTCAGTTCATACTCAGCTACTCCATGAGTGTCAGAATAGAACTATGCTCCACAGGATTTTCAAGGGCTGATTTTTAGAACTAGATCATCCAGCCTTTCTTTCGAGTCACCTTTGGGTAAACTGGAACCACCAACCTTTTTGTTAGCAGCCAAACATGCCAACTATTTGCACCACCCAGGGACTGTGCAACTCTTTGAAGGAAGTATTACTATTATTCTCAGTTTCTGGTGAGGAAACACAACTTAAGGGAGTAACTTTCCCAAAGTCACACAGCTAGCAAACTGCAGAGGCCATTTTAGACATTCTAGTATCTGGGGGTGTAGTGCCAAAGTCATTTGACTGCTAACCAGATGGTTGGCAGTTCAAACCCACCAGCCACTCTGCAGAAGGAAGACTGGGCAATCTACTTCCCTAAAGATTTACCACCTCAGAAACCGAAAGGGGGTCGCTATGATTCAGGATCAACTTGATGGCAGTGAGGTTTTTTTTTTTGGTTTTGTATCAACTTTAAGGAGCATAGGTAGTGCAATGATTAAGCACTTGGCTGCTAACAGAAAAGTTGGCAATTTAAACCCACGTAGCAGCTCCATAGGAGAAAGACCTGGTGATCTGTTTCCATAAAAATTACAGCCAAGAAAACCCTATGGAGCAGTTCTACTCTGTCACATGTGGTCACTGTGAGTCAAAATCAACTTGACAGTATCCAACAACAACCATTATTGACTTTAGACACTGTAGCAGGGTGAATGGAAGGATAGGTGGGAGAGTAACTTCAAAGCCTCTACATACCTTCTGATTCACTCATGCACACATACATCCCTCATGTTTTAGCCCTGGTGAAGAATAGTAATCATTAAGCTATTATTTTCCAGAAGAAAATAATTTCAAAGTATTTCAGACCACAAGAAGTATCTCAGCTATAATGGCCTGGTGGGGTGGGGACAAAGAGAGTACTTTTCCCATTCCTGTTACCTGCAGGATCCATGGGTTACATTATAAACTCTGAGGCAGACAACATTACAATGGCTTTCAGAATACTCAGTACACTAAAATTATGTGTAAAAGGAAAATGTATCATTAGGTGATAAATATATGTTTACTGCTAAATAAAAACAATTTTTATCTCTGACCTTGTTTTACAGGCAAAGGTATACAAGAAAGAAATAATGATAGTCAGTTTTCCTAGAACTAGTGGATTAAATGAAAGTGTAATAATTTTTATATGTTTGTTTGATGTAGATTCAAAGGTAGAATCACAACAGAAGTAATTAGAGTAATTATTAAAGTCTGCATTTAATCCAAAAGCCCCAGGGAATATTATATGTTCATTCATCTGAGCCTGATATGCTTCCTAATAAAAATATGCAGTGCTCCTGAATGTTCCACCAGTCTGTTCTTTGGTGAGCACCAGTTCAGGATTATATTTTCTCCTTGAGTTCTTGTATCTACTGTGATGTCCTCTGAGATTTGATCTTATTATCCAAGGAAGCTAAAAATAAGAAAGCATTAATCCTTCCAGAACCATTTTTCTTGGCATTCACAATAACCATGTATTTTCTAGAGTTATATCCCAAAGCTAGAATGTTGGAGGCAAAACAGTCTCAGGGAAAATGCTAGATTCTTGGTTGTTTCTCTTTTCAGATTTGGTAAAACAAAATGTACTGTAGGGCAGAGTGAGGAAATGTGACCCACTGTGATTGAATTTTATAATTACCTTCTTGAACCCAGGGTCACTTCTGGATGATTCTCTCCTGAAAATAACCGGGTGATGGAGGGGGTCACTGCCATCGAGTCGGATCTGACTCACAGCAACCCCTCCTTGGGTTTCTGAGGCAGTATCACTACGGAAGTAGATTGTCCAATCTTCCTTCCAAGGAGTGGCTGTAAAGGAAAATACCTAATGCTACATATTGACCTCAATTTATTCTTACCTTGTTGACCTTTAATCATTTTATATGAACTACAAGTTTCAATAAAGAAGGCAATTGTTTTCTCCATATTGGATTTAAAAAGATGATAAAATAAATTCTTAATGGTCAGTGTATATTTTCAAACCCACCAGCCACTCCTCGGAAGGAAGGTTGGGCAATCTAATTCCATAGTGATTCTGCCTTGGAAACCCAAGGAGAGGTTGCTATGAGTCGGATCCAACTTGATACCAGTGAGTGATTTTTTTTAACATGAAGTCGTAGGTATTCACCTTACTGTTTATGCTCACAATACTATATTCTGTAATGAAACTAGATTTGTGATCTTTGTTCATATAAGAAAGAAGCTGATTAAATAAAAGGTCAAATTAGATAATTTGGGGGTTCAACCTATTCATTTATTAATTAAACTATCTCCATAATATCTATGTAAAGATTACATATATAGTAGTTATAATCTAATTGAAGAGAAAAAATATAAGTAAACAATTTTCAGTTCAACACAACTTGTACCACATGAGAGATTCAATGTCTGTTTTCTACTACATCACCTGGAATTCCAGTTCTGCCATTTAGTAGGCCTGTGTTCTTAAGAAATTTATTTAACCTTTCAGAGTTCTGGTAAGATGGTGGAGTAGGCAGAAAGACTGCACAGACCCTCTTCAAGAAAGAAAAGGGCAACCAATTAACACAGATACAGAAGATAATCCTGGACCCCTGAGCCTTGAAGGGAAGGATGTAGAAGTGGACTAAACTCCAACTACCAGAGGAATTAGCATGAAAACACCAAAAAGGGAGACATACGGAGCTGCAGTCTGGCAGCGATCATGACAGAGCAGACAGCTTGGATATTGCAGAGTGGTGGTAGGACTTAAGAATTAAACTCAAAATTGGCCCTGCTAGCCAGGGACTGCATGGAGAACTGTTCTGGTGGCTGGGGAATAAAAAGGGAAACAGTGAAGAGGAAGGTGGGCTGAGCTGTGGACTTTTGTCGGTCCAGAGGATGTAGCCATTTTGAATGTTTACAAGCAGCTTGACCATTTTGGATCTTTAAAGTGACCGCATTCTCCCAGGTTCCAGAGACTTAAGAAAGGATCCACTTGCCAGGAACACCAAGCACATTCCAGACCCAAATGACTGGAAAGGTGCAACATTCCCTTTGTTACTCTTATACTCCATACCCTCTTGGTGAACAGAGATGCAGCCATCCCTCATTCCCACCCACTTTCTGGGCCAGCAGGAATTCCATCCCAGTCTGTATGCTCAGACAGAGCCTGGGTGCCCTGCCCTGCCCTGATTTTTTTTTTTTGTTGTTGTTGTCTTTTTTCTGTTTTTTAGTTTGTTTGCTTTTGTCTGTTTTAAAACTACTACTATTATTATTTTTGTCCTTTTTACTATTATTCTTTATTTTTGCATCCCAGGTTCTAGTTTTCAGCTTTTTTCTTTTCCCTGTTCCTGGTTGCAATTTTTTTTTTCTTTCTCATGGGTAACACTTTTCCTTGTTTTTCTTTTTGTATTTTTCCCATTTTTTACTTCATTATTCTCCTACTCTATTATTTTTCTCTTATTGCCCTCTCCCCAGATATTGTACTTTTTTTTTCTTCTTTTCCACGTTTTTCTTTTTTTATTTTTGGTTACTGTTCCTGTGTGATTACGTGGTGGATTTTTGGTCCATTTGCTTTTACTTTTTTGATGGTTATACAATTGTTATTTTTGTTTAACTGAAGGGGAGACACCAACAGTCCCCATATGACACAACTACACCCACACCTTCTACAGCTTCACTTACTGAGTGAGAGCTACCACTTCCTTCTCCACCAACAGACCAATGATAAAAAACCACCAAGAAAAGCCTGAATCACCCTTGGCTGCTCTCCACAAATGGATAACAGATATCTAAATACAACAATACCATGATGTCTCGGAGACAACAGACCATCACAATCCACACAAAGAAGCAAAATAAAGTGGCAGAAACAAGGGAGCAAGATACAGACCCAGAACATATCCTTGAGGAATAAGCAGCATTGGAACTCACTGATAAGGAATTCAAAAGAATTATATTTAGGTATCTTCAAAGGATTGAGAGACAGACAAAGGAAAACACAGACAAAACCCTAGAAGAACTTTGGAAGAAAGTATAAGAAAAAAATGACAAAATAACTGAAAAATTAAAAATGATTCTAAATCTACAGATAGAAATCCAGAAGATTAATACTAAATTGTCAGAATAGATAACATATTGAAAGGGCAAAAGAGTAGAACTGATGCAATGGAAGACAGAATTAATGAGATTAAAGACAAATATCTGAATACTTCTTTGGAAAGGGATCAATCAGGAAAAAGATCAAAACAAAATGAAGAAAGCCTAAGGTTCATGTGTGATACAATCAAAAGGAATAACCTATGTGTCATTGGACTTCCAGAGCAGGAAGAGAAAAATAAAACCACTGAGAAAATTGTCCAAGATTTGCTGAAGGAGAACTTCGCTGATATGATGAAAGATGAGAATATATCCATTCAAGAAGTCCAACGAACCCCAAACAGGATAGACCCCAAAAGAAAATCACCAAGACACATCATCATCAAACTCATCAAAACTAAAGAAAAAGAAAGTATCCTTAAAACAGCATGAGAAAAACAAAAAGTTGCTTACAGAGGACAACCAGTAAGACTATACTCTGATTTCTCAGCAGAAACCATGCCAGCAAGAAGGCAATGGGATGGTACATATAAATCCCTGAAAGAGAAAAATTTTCAACCAGGAATTATATACCTGGCAAAAATGTCCCTCAAATATAATGGTGAAATTAGGAGATTTACATATAAGCAGAAACTAAGGGAGTTTGTTAAAACCAGACCAACCTTCCAACAGACACTAAAGGGAATCCTTTGAACAGAGAACCAAAAATAGCAAATAACTGACCATTAATACACAAGATGACATAACCCAGAAACCACAGCTATGGACATATCCAAAGTAAAATTAGCTTACAAGATAGTAAACAGGGAACCAGAGACATCAATTGGCAAGTGAGGAAAACTACAAACAAAAAGAGGGAAAATACTGTGTAGTTACAGAACTTCTAAATAGTGAGGAAGTCAAGAGAGTTGCAAGACAGAATGAATCTTCTAATCTTGGCGAGAAAATTATAAATCAGTGGGATTTATAATTTTATAAATGGGAGACAGGGTAACCTCAAAGAAAAATGATAAACCTTCATATCACAATAAAAGAGGACAAGGACAATATTCAGCAAATACTAAAACAACAACAACAAAGAAAATGATAACATGATTCATAAACATGATGAACTCAGCACAGAAAATAATATGGAACAAAGAAACCAGGGACACCATGAAAAAAACATATAACAAAATGACAGCAACCAATTCATACTTGTCAATAATTACACTGAATGTTAATGGATTAAATG
>NW_006921676.1:8551804-8553651 GCF_000298275.1 Orycteropus afer afer | reverse complement strand
CCATAATAAATATCTATGGACCCAGCGAAAGAGCCCCAAAATACATAAATCAGACTTTAAAAGAGTTGAAAAGCCAAATAGATGACTCCACAGTCATAGCAGGAGACTTTAATACACCACTTTCAATGAAAGACAGAACAACTGGAAAGAAACTCAACAAAGATGCAAACGAGCTAAACAATATAATCCACCAACTTGACCTTATAGACATCTACAGAGCACTTCACCCAACAACAGCACAATATATATTCTTTTCTAGTGCACATGGAACATTTTCCATGATAGACCATATGTTAGGACATAAAGCAAGCCATAATCAATTTCAGAGCATTGAAATTCTGCAAAGCATCTTCTCAGATCATAATGCTATCAAATTAGAAATCAATAATAGGAGGATCAATGGAAAAAGAGTAAACACCTGGAAACTGAACTACATCCTCCTTAAGAAAGACTGGGTAAGAGAAGAAATAAAAATTGAAATTCAAAAATTTCTTGAATCAAATGAGAATGAAAGCACAACATACCAAAATCTTTGGGACACAGCAAAAGCAGTGATCAGAGGTCAATTTATAGCAATAAAGGCATGCATCAAAAAAGAAGAAAGAGCCAAAATCAACACGTTAAACCAACATCTCCAACAATTAGAAAAAGAACAGCAAGAAAAGCCTACAGTCACCAGAAGGAAGGAAATAATCAAGATTCAAGCATAAATCAATGAAACAGAAAATAGAAAAACAGTAGAAAAAATCAACAAGCCAGAAGTTGGTTTTTTGAAAAGATAAATAAAATTGAAAAACCACTGGAAAACTTAACAAAGGAAAAGAGGGAGAGAATGCAAATAACATGAATGGGAGACTAAATTGGTGACATCGCAACAGAACCAACTGAAATAAAAAGGATAATATCAGGGTACTATGAAGAACTGTACTCCAACAAATTTGAAAATCTGGAGGAAATGAACAGATTTCTAGAAACACACCACTTCCCTAAACTAACACAGACTGATGTGGAAAAGTTGAACAGGTCCATCACAAAAGAAGAAATTGAACAGCTCATCAAAAAATTACCAACAAAAAAAAGTCCTGGCCCAGACGATTTCACCAGAAAATTCTTCAAAACATTCAGAGAACTGACACCAATCTTACTCAAACTATTCCAAAACATAGAAAAGAATGGAATCCTCCCTAACTCATTTAATGAAGCAAGCATAACCTTGATACCAAAACCAGGCAAAGACATCACTCAAAAGGAAAACGACAGACCAATATCCCTCATAAATATAGATGCAAAAATCTTCAACAAATTCCTAGCCAATAGACTCCAACAACATGTCAAGAAAATCATTCATTATGACCAACTGGGGTTCATATCAAGTATGCAATGATGGTTCAACATTAGAAAAATAATCAACATCATCCACCACATAAATAAAACAAAGGAGAACAACCACATGATCATATCAATTGATGCAGAAAAGGCAGTTAATAAAATCCAATACCCATTCCTGATCAAAATTCTAAGCAAAATGGGAATAGAAGGGACATTCCTCAACATAATAAAGGGCATCTATGCAAATCCAACAGCCAACATTGTACTCAATGGAGAGAGAATGAAACCATTCCTCTTGTGAACAGGAACCAAACAAGGATGCCCTCTATCACCACTTCTGTTCAGCGTTGTACTGGAAGTCCTGGCCAGGGCCATAGGGCAAGGGGGGGAAATCAGAGGCATACAAATTGGTGTGGAAGAAGTCAAACTATCCCTATTTGCTGATGATATGATCCTATAGCTAGAATACCCAAGAGATTTAGTCAAAAGTCTACTGCAACTAATTGAGTGATTTAGCA
>NW_006921676.1:8539631-8548747 GCF_000298275.1 Orycteropus afer afer | reverse complement strand
TGTGGTAAATTGTAGTCAATGTCATGAGACAGTGTATGTGAATTGCTGTATGAAAGTGAATTTGCTCTGTAAATTTTCACCCAAATTACAATTAAAAAAAAAAAAAAGAGAGAAATTTACTTAACCTTTCTACTTCTCATTTTTCTCATCTGTGAAATAGTGATTAAAATAGTATCTACATCACAAGGTTGTTGTAAGGAATGAGATAATGCATGTAACAAAATTAATATAGGACCCACCACATAAAAAAATACTCCATACATACAAACCAAACCAAACCAAACCCACCGCCATCAAGTGAATTCTGACTCATAGCAACCCCCATTGGATTTCCAGCTGTAAATCTTAATGGAATTAGATTGTCTCATCTGCCTCCTGCAGAGCAGCTGGTGGGTTTAAACCTCTGACCTTCTGGTTAATATCCAAATGCCTTTCCCACTATGCCATTAGAGCTTCTCCAATACATACTAGCTGTTGCTTTATTGCAGGGCTATGAACTGGAGAACCGGTTCAATTATGGCTGATGCAGTGAAATCGAAACAGACTCAAATATATAAAATGTGAGTGTACCAAAACAATAAATGGAATGGGAAAAATTATAAGTTGAAGCTGTAGAATGGGAGACTTGGAAAAGCCCTAGTGAGTCCTTTCAGGAGTCTGATGTGGGAGATTGGATTATTGCCACAACTGTGGAGCATGACATACATTCAAAGCAACATAGTTGGCCACCATCTTCTAGCAGGGCACAGTTGTTTCCAACTTTGCTGATCAAGAGATTTGGTTGCTATGCAACGTGCTCTTGTTTTCTAAGAGAAAGATTAAGTTTCTAGCAGGGGGTTGACCTGTAATTTTGTCCATTATGCTTATCATTCCAGTACACCCACATTTCACAAATTTGAGTCCATTCCAGTTTTGCTTTGTTGGCCACACTGAATGGGGAAGAATCAGTTCAAAGCACTGCTTTATTGGAGTACCTTGTATCAATGATAAACTAGTCCCTGCTCCAGATAAAAGTTAAGTATACTGACTGTCAGAAGATAACCATTGTTTTTTTCTCTTAAAAGAAAGACAGCCTGAAGTGATTGAATTATGAAAAGGTTTTAAAAGGAATTTGATAGTTCCCTTCCAACTGTGGGTTGAATGGTATGTTGTTACCCACCGTGGCAACTCAGCCCACGCTTTCTGACCAGTGAACTTAATAGAAAACTTCCAACCATAGAAACTCAGTCTTCCATGACAGTTCTTTCTAGACAAGCTAGCCAATTGCAGTTAGAGTAAATCCACTGTGTACCACAGAATGTCTTCTGGTGACTTCCTTGTGCTGGTTCTCACAATGATCTTGTGATCTTCAAAAGGGATCATCAAACACCCTGTGAGTTGTTGCTGGGGAGTTCCTGTATAGAGGAGAACAAGAACAAGAGCTTGGAACAGTGAACTAGTATAAGGTCATCAGTCATAAAAATGCCCACATTAATAAACTCTGGGACTGAACAGTTGGTTGCATTAAAATTAATGAAAGCTTAGATAACTCATTCTTATATCAAGTGCCCAACAATTGTGGGTTCACAAGAAATCATCTCTGAAACTGAGATGTGCCACAGTAAACATCATAACTAACTCCTTAAGCAATTACTGCATTCTTCACCTACTAAGAAAAAGAAATCCCTGAACACTAATAAATGGCAAGAAAAAATCACCACCAAACAGATCCTAGAAAGTAATACATACACTGAAGTCATATTCATAGTGGTTACCTTCACAAACATATGCTAAGAGTGAATGACAGTGAAACATCCAAGATACTTTAAAGTGCTTATAATTGTGCTCTGAAAATTTTTTTTAATGTAACTGGAATCCTGAGAAACAGAAGTATACAGCCTGAGGGTACAGTGATTGGGATGAGGGTGAAATGATTTCTTTTGGGAAAGAAATTTTGGATCATTTGTGAGTCTGGATGGCAGAATCACTTAAAAGTCTGTCCAAATCTGACTTTAGATAGTGTGCATTCATATTTTACATGGGCACAGTGTGGAAAGACTACTGCTGAGTCACAAATTTCCCCTTCCAGCATTTTCTTTAGAAGCCCTAGTGGTGCAATAGTTAAGCACTCGGGTGCTAACTGAAAGGTCAGCTCTTTGGGAGAAAAGACCTTTCAATCTGCTCCCATAAAGATTACAGCATTGGAAGCTCTGTGGGGCAGCTCTACTCTCTCCTATAAAGTTGTTATGAGTCAGAATAGACTCAATGACATACAGCAACAATAATGTTATCTTTCAATACAAATGAATGAATCAATCAGCAAATGTTCACTAAACACCTATGAGATAGAACGTGAGAAAACAAACAATATATATATATATATATATATATATATATATCAGTTACTATAGTGGCTAAAGCACTTGACTGCTAACCAGAAGGCTGGTGGTTCAAACCCACCAGCCACTCCTCGGAAGGAAGGTTGGGCAATCCTACTTCCGTAGTGATACTGCCTCGGAAACCCAAGGAGGGGTCGCTATGAGTCGGGGCCGACTCGACGGCACACAACAACAACAACAACAACAACCCTCTATAAAATAATAATCTGGCATGGAGCTGGAACATGTATATATTTTAAGAAAAAAAAAAAGCATATGAGGCAGAGGCCCATGAGGATCAAATGCAGGGACTGATTACCTGATAAGCAAGGTAAACACGGGCTTACTTATGCTTCCTTATTAATCTGTAGTGAACAATTTCACATGTCTTTCACCAATCTGTGTGAAATTATTCACTGCAAATTAATAAGTAAGCACAAGTAAACCCTGCTTACTAGGTACTCCATCCCTGTTAAATCAAAATTCACTGCCATTGAGTCATTTCCAACTCAGCAACCCCTGTTGGGTTTCTGGGGCTGGAAATCTTTATGGAAGTAGATCGTCCCATCTTCCTTCCACGGAGCAGCTTGGTGGGTTTGAACTGCTGATGTTCCAGTTAGAGGTCAAGTGCTTTATCCACTATGCCACCAGAGCTCCTTCCATCCCTGTTCAGGACTATACATTTGAAAAGAGGCTTTGAAAGGTATTGTGGGATTGGGAGAGAGACAGATGCCAGTCATACCTGGAAACAGAATCTTTGATGTGGTGAAAAAAAATGTAAAATTTTTCACTACAGATTAGTAAGTAAGCACAAGTAAACCCATGCTTATCTTGCTTATTGGGTAGTCTGACACTGACCAGATGCCTATGACCCAATACCTATATATCAAAGAAAAAGCTACCGATTTGCCCTTCCTTTCTACATTCAGGCCTCACGAGATTCCCAGACTCTGCAAAGATAATTATTTTTGTTTGTTTGTGAAGATAAAACACTCACATATGCAGGCATGGGATCTGAGCGAGGGAGTGAGGTCTTCCGTGTCATGAGTACAAGGCACGTTTATCTTAAATCCCCCCAAGCAGCCTTTAGATAGTTCTCATTTTAGGTCATTACAAGTGTGTAGTCTGACTTTAGGTCTTTGACCTGATAATTAAAGGCTATGTACACCATTTTCAGAAGAGCATGAAAAAGCCTATGGCGCTAGATTAATGCTCAATAATCATATGCCCTTCCCATTATGACAGTACCATAGGAAGTTCAGACACCACTTTAAAAAAAAAAAAAAACTATTTTACTAGATTTTAATTTTACAGAATAAAGTAATATAGTGATTTGTTTCACTAACAAAAGCTTTTCACTTAAGGAATCTTGAACATAGACTATATTATGTGGTAGACAATAGTTATAGTTGCTATTACAACCTAAATCTGCTAGACATTGAACATACTGGTGAGATTTCACTTACTCCAGGTACGGGCTATCCTTCAGATGTGTGGTGCCCAAGCAGCTTGCCTCTTGTTCTTCTGGAGTGGGTAACGTTGCCCTAGAGTAGCTGATGAACACTTAGAATGGACCCCTTCTTAATATATTCCACTAGTTAGTGGGATTTTTTTTTTTTTTTTTTTTTGGTCTTGGTTAAGAAACATACTTTTAAAATGCAAATACCTAAAGTTCTCAGTCAGTCATACCTCAATAATATCTCTGATAATGGGAATGCAGGTTAAATCCAATTGGCTCCCATCACTGCTTAACAGTCATCCTCAAACTCGGAAGGGGAGGGCAGGAAAATGGCAGGAAGCCCTATTTTTCCTGAAGCAAAAGTGTAGAGGGCAGATTCTCACTCCTGCCCTAGCAATCTGATCCAGTCTCCCCACTTACACCTGCAAGACTGGTACCAGTTTACTCAGAAATTCCTGCAACTGCTGCCTCAGTCCCAAAAGTTCAAACCAGTTATAGGTCCCAGAAGTGTCCTCATATATATTAAACCAGAGTTAACGGCTGTCACCTAGCTCACTTGTTGTGCTGGTTGGTTCACTTGTTGTGTGGCTGAAGCCATTTTATTAACCTCACAGTAATCGGAGCTCTCATTTCATTCAGTTGAATTTTTTGACTTGAGAATTATATTACTTTCCACCTGGTTGAGACCATGTGATTGAAAAGATTGGAGTAAGGTGAATTTCATATTTTGAATGCCCTGGAAGCCCCATCCTGGATGGGCGTGGTACTGGCATTGGGAAACTTTGAACAGCCAAAGTAGGATGAAGACCCTTAGTCCTGGAAGAAATGGACCAATCAGAAAAGTGGCAGAAAGAATGGTGTACGATCTAGATATGAGAAGCAACTCATCTCTCTCAATTAGAAATCTTGGGGAGAAGAGGGATAGAGGTGGAAAAAGACCATTTGAAGGCTGTGAAAAACCAATGCCATTCCAATTTCAATCCAACCCACTTATATCTTTACCATAACCAGACCCACTCCAACTTTTTTCTTGCAAAGGTTCTCTCATTCTTGCCATCAAGAGGGATTTAACTAACACTTTAAAATTAAATTAAAATCCTGTGGAAATAATTTTTTTTAAGTGAAGAATCCATTTGTAATATAAAAACGTACCATCATGTCCTACTTCAGGCACTTTCCAAAATCTTTTTTTAAGCCACAGAATCCTCCAATCAAATAAAATCTTGAGTTGCAAGCCCAAAATGCAAAGGGGGGGGGGGACTCTTCTATTGGAAGCCCAGGTGAGGCCTCAGAGCCCAACCCAGTCACCTTCCCACCCATCCAGCACCTAAACCCAAGGGGACTCTGCAACCCCTAAACAAATCTGAGAGCCAAAACTTTGTTTCATCCAGTTTTCCAAAAGTGGAAAAGTATTGTGGTAAAAGAATCTGAGTGTTCATGCCTGTGATGAAGGAGTCAAGATACACCCAGGCCAGGTAGAAATTCTCATGATTTACAGAAGGTTAGGAAAACCCAAGGTGGAAGTTGGGGTGAGCCTGTAAAAGTTGATCATATAATCATTCATTATTAGAAATCTGGGATTCAACAGGATTTGTTTTTCAATAAAAAATATTCATTTTATGTCAGTCAACAAAAATAAGATATGCTTTACAGAAAGTCACTTTATATTTGGAAACAGTGTTCTATACTACAGAACTCTCCTTTCTCTCCTTATAATCAATGTTCTCATTCATTCAAATACTTCATTATTCACGAAAACCTTGAATACATCTCCAAATTTAGTAAGGTAGAGAAAGCATAGCCCACTTAAGGGCACCATTCTTTACTGATCCCATTGCTCTGTGTCATAATATTCTTACACAAGTAATCCTGATCATCATTAGTCTCTGTCAAGGCAGCACCATTTTTCCTATCATCCAGGTTATAAACCTTGCAGTGTCTCTGACTCATTCATCACCTTTATGCCTGCCTCCAGCCTATGTTTTCTCTGATCCATCCTGCATATCTCTTGCAAATTAATCTTACTAAATCACTGCTTTCATTGTGTCAGTTCCTACTTCACAAAACTTCAAGGGTTTTGCATCGCCTGTAGAAGAAAGTCCAAATTTCTTTCACAACTCAACACAATCTGGACTGTTTTCTCAATAAGTATTTCCCTCAGCCTTTTTAAACAGTGGACGCTGCTGACATCTTTCCATCTTTGCCTCAACTTTCTTGAAGCCTTAAGAGGTTTCCTCCTCCAAATGATTTTCCTCTGTCACAAACGATCCTTTTACCTATCCTTTAAATGTGGGGAGGAAAAGCTCCTTAACATTTAGTCTTGGGCTTGCTTCCAACTTTCATCCAAACTCAAAACTGCATTCTCAATGATTGGCTGATTATTTCCACATTAATTTCCCACTATCACCTTAATTGTAACATGTCTCAATCAAATTCTCTATCTCCTCATTACCAATTTGTCATCCCAATGTTCCAACTGCCACTAATGGTACCATAGTCTCTCATTACCTCTGGTAAGAACTTTGAAGATTTATTTCATCCTTCCCCTCTTTTGTATCCCCCATACTTCAAAGCTTTGATCTCTCCCCTGGTCAAAGATCAATTAATAACCTACTTTATATCCTCTGATTATGCATTTGACTCTTCCTTATTTTCTGAACGTGTCCTTTCCCCATCTTCCAGTTGAAATCATGTCTTTATATCTCTCTGCCATTTTAAATCAAAAGCAAACTGGGGCCCCACTTCCTCCAGGAAGCCCTCTCAGATTGCCCTACATAAGTGCTTCCCTCTCCATAGAATCCAGGTAACATTTTATATCTGCATCACTTATTTAGATTTTATCTTATTACCTAGATTTAGAGTTATATTTTTTCTGTAGATGTGTCATATAGCTTATTGAGAGGAGGTATCATGTCTAATATGTCACTGTACATTTAAAAATACTTAACACTGCAACTTAGGGGTATCTGATAAATATTTTCCAAAGGTAATGACAGTGATATTGTTAGCATAGGATGGAATATTGATGGAAAAGGAAGACGTTTAACACACTGTATTCCATCAGATGATAGCTTTTCTCCAGTACTCTCTCATTATCTCTCCTTGTCTTCACCTGTTTAATATAGAGTCTTCTTAAGACTCCATCTTGGGCCTTTTCTCATCTTTTCCCAGACTCAGAAACCCAAATTCCTTATGGTTAGCTGGCCATTTCTACATTAATGTTTTACTCTCACCTAAATGTGACATGTGTCAACCAAACTCACCATCTCAGGCCTGACTCTGAGAGCTAACCTAAGTCTCCATTCCCCTCTTCCCTGTCCCAGAGCAGACACCCTCAAACCCCACATCCAGGGATCAGCAGTTGAAGTAAAGTGTTCCACAACTACAGCTAGATAAAGGTGGTCTTTTCCAAAGTTGCAGAGCAAGAAATTGTTTTACTTGCATATATTTCCTTAGGCCTTTGATATCTGTAACCACAAGCAGAAAAAAAAAAAAAAAAGTGATTAAACAAATAAGAAGCACACACATACATTAAAGGTAAAGCTCAGGGTATTGCTGAATAAGCTTATTGCAACAGTTTTTGTTTGCTTGTTTTTCATGGACCCAGGTACAGTAAGTTTTGATTTACTTTGGCTACAGATATTTAGATCACATTTTCTGCTATGGACTTGAAGTTAGAAAATATGGATTCAAGTCCTAACTTTGAGATTTACCAACTGAGGAACCCAAGACAATGCTTCAAATGTTTTTGATTCTAAACGTTTGCTTTTCTATAGTGAAATTTTATATACTTTCTGCCTCCCAGACTCATTGTAATGATCAAATGGGATATTATTTGCAAATGTATACATGGTTTTTAAATACAGGAAGTACTTTTGGGAGGAGAAAGAATACCTTTGCTATTACGCTTATTGATATATTGAGCACTGCCGTCGAGTCGCACCTGACTCATAATGACCCCTCCTTGGGTTTCCAAGGCAGTATAACTATGGAAGTAGATTGCCCAACCTTCCTTCCAAGAAGCGTCTGGTGGGTTTGAACCACCAGCCTTCTGGTTAGCAGTCAAACGTCTTAGGCACTATGCTACCAGAGCTCCTGATATAATGAGCATAAAGTAAATTTTGTTTGCTTATGCATGATTTCCTCTGCAGGAAATATTAGGTGAATGCAAAAAGGAAACAAGCCTCCAGCTGAACATAGGAATACACAAAACACACACATGTGTGCTCCTCAAAGCCCCACCAGCTACCTCAGATCACCTTGTATGTTCTGAGCCACATCCACCCCTATTTGGTGTAACAACTTCCCTTCTGATTTCACATAACTCTCCTTCCACCACTTCACAATAACTTACAAGCTGGAAGCTTGGCTTCCTACGCCAGCTTCCACAAACACATGTCAGGGCTTTTCGAGGAAAAAGTTTTGTAGTATTATTTGTGACTTATAAAATTATTGTAGTATTTATGTATTTTTAAAATATATTTAACATGTGAAAAACTGAGTTAGTATCTTATTAAGTTCCTATCTTAAAAAAAAAAAGTGTCACTAATAAAATTTTTAATGTTGTGTCCCTCACCACTTTTTTCCCATAAAGCTCTGATTTTTATTGTATGATTTTACATAGCACCATGATTATTTTAAGACTTCATATCAGAGGCATCATCTATGGAAAATAGCACCTATGGCAAGCGTTGAAATTGCGCTCTCATCCAAACATCTGACACTCATCTTTTAGGTAATTCCACCATAATATTTGGCCCAGACTGGGCAGTGTTTCATGCTGTTGGGTCACTATGAGATAGAGCCACTCCATGGCACTTGACAACAACAACAACTATAATACCAGCTCAAAATTACTGGTTGGATAGAGACTGGTGAAAGCCCTGAGACTATGGCCCTGGGTTACCCTTCGGGCCTAGAAATGGACTCATTTCCACGGATTGGCTCTCAGCTCAATAGTAGAAAGACCTACACGCAAAACACTACCCTAGGGTGATGCACTCACCTACTCTAGGGAGGTACACCCCTTAGATCAATTGGCCATGAGACACCAGATGGACAGCATTCACATAGAGGGAAAGCTGGACAGACAATAATGCATAATTAAGAAGGGCACAGGGAGAGGGTAGTCACAGGGAGGGGAAGGGAGGAGAGTTTTTTATGGTTGGGGATGGTAATTGGGGCGTGAAATCAAATGTGTATGAACTGTTGAATGTAAAACAAATTTGCTCTGTAAATTTGCACCCAAAGCACAATTAAATACATATATACATATATATGTATACACACACACACACACA
>NW_006921676.1:8536236-8539081 GCF_000298275.1 Orycteropus afer afer | reverse complement strand
AGGAGTCACTGTGAGTCGAGATTGACTCGACAGCAATGAATTTAGAATTTATATATATGCCAATCTCATGCCAATCTCACTAATCTTTTACTTAACACCTTATAGCACTACATGAAAATTATAACTCTGGACCTTTCTTGCTTTCCCTGATGAAAATGGGTCTATTATGTGCTCAAAGTCATTTTTTTTTTTTCCAATTTCTTTTCTTTCTACATTAAGCAGAGCAAGATCACATAATCTGCCTTGACTCACAGAGGCTCTCAAATACAAAAGTATTCATTTTTAACTTGCTGAATGATCTCTAACAGCTCTCGATGGAAACTGCTACGGTTAATAGAAGTGACTTGGTGGCACCCCCCTTCAAATGGCACCCAGAGAACTTGCCATATCTGCCATACCTTAGGTACACCTCTGCATCATGTTACACATCATCACATTATAGCACTTTAAGTAAGCTATCTTTGGGTTCAAATAGTCACTTTACACTGTTGTAATGCTTGTCTTGTAAGAATATTTAGATGACTAAATAAGATGACATATTGCATTCCTAACACAGTAGCTGGTATATTATAAGCATATTCTAGATTTTCCAGGTTCATTTGATAGAATTTAATATATCATGTGCTGAAAAGAGCAGCCTTCCTTCCAAGAATTTTGTCTGTTGAACAAAGTTGGAGAACACCTAGCAGGAGGCTGTTTCAAATTGGAAAGAGGCAGAAGAGTTAAGCACCTAATTTTTGTGAGGCTGACAGTTGCCACAGGAAAATTGTTTCTTTTTCTTATATATATTTTTAGCATGGCCATATACCTTTGAGGTCTGCACAAAAGTCTGGATATACAACAAATGTAATATTCTAGGATGAATTAACTTAATTTTTACTGATCACTTTTTAAATATTAGGAAATAGCCTGATAAAAAATTAATTGAATAAATTCCAAACCTTTTGTTTTGGTGGATTGATTGGAGTTACATTCTCAGTAAGTTTTAACAGGTTTTTTTCTTTTTGTTAATTAATTCAAATGTTCATTAACTCATTTCTGCAACATATATTTATATCATATCTATTTCTGTAAAAGTCACAAGCAAAATACTGAGGATATACAGGTGATTAATTTTTTACAACTTATTTTCAAAGAACTCATTGTCAGAAGAGACATAATATTTATATATGTGTGTATATACAAATATATATATATATGGATATATACACAGATATATTCATATATGTGTGTATGGATATATATATGTATATACATAATGATAATATGTAATTGTACTCATGAGGACCTTGTACATAGACCAGGGAGCTGTCATTCAAACAGAACAAGAGGATGCTGCATGATTTAAAATGAAGAACGGAATGTGTCAGGGTTGTATCCTTTCACCATACTTATTCAATCTGTATGCTGAGCAAATAATCCGAGAAGCTGGACTATATGAAGAGGAATGTGGAATCAGGATTGGAAGAAGGCTCATTAATGACCTGAGATATGCAGATGACACAACTTTGCTTGCTGAAAGTGAGGATAACTTGGAGCACTTACTGATGAAGATTATACTTCAATATAAAGAAAACAAAAATCCTCACAACTAGGCCAATAAGCAGCATCAAGATAGATGGAGATGGGGGTCAATGAACAGGATTATATTCTAGACCAAGGATAGACTCAGCTGAGGCTAATCTTGCACAGATACTAGTGACACAAAATACCTGCAATCCTTATAGAAACAACAGAAGACAAGACACAGAGTGATCCCTCACAGACAGCCAGACACTGTGGGAAAGAGAGCCAACTGACTCAGGACCATAGTATGGGGGGACACCAGACTCAATTGGCACAACAAAATACATAAAAATCTTCTTCCCCAGCCTACATTGGTGAGTAGCAACTGGGGTCTTAAAAGCTTTCAAGTGGCCATCTAAGATCCAGCTAATGGTCTCCTATCATTTAAAATGAAAAGATTGCAAAAACCCCAGGGCATTTGGAACCAAGCAGACCTTGGACATGATGAACCTCAAGACCAGAAGAACTAGATGGTGCCTGGCTACCAATGCCAACCATTTGGGAAGGGATCAAAACTGGAGATCCTGGGTAGAGTGGGAGGAAAAACGTGGAACAAAATCCAAAAACACAATAATGACAAGACTTACTGGTTGGATGGAGTCTGGTGGGACCCCCAATACTATTGGGGCCTGGAATAAAACTCATTCCAAGGGCTGGCTCTCAGCCCAATAGTAAACAAGATGTACATGCAGACCATTCAACCCAAGGCGACACACCCACATACTCTATGGAGATGCATCCCTTGGAGCAATTGACCAAGGGGCACCAGAGGGGCAACATTAGCAGGGAGGAAATGCAGGACACACAGGAGTTCATAGCTGTGAGGGGCATGGGGGTGAGGGTTAGTGGGCAGGGAGGAGACTGGGTTAGGGTTGGGGATGGTAACTGGGGAGTGAAAACAAATGTACACAAAATGTTGAATGTAAAACAAACTCTGCCCCGTAAACTTGCACCTAAAGCACGATAAAAAGATTTTAAAAAATAAAAAAAGAAGATAGATAGAGAAAAGATTGAAGTTGTCAAAGACTTCATATGACTTGGTTCTACAATCAACGCCAATGGAAGCAGCAGTCAAAAGATGCATTGCATTGGGCAAATCTGTTGCAAAAGACCTCTTTCAAGTGCTGAAGAGCAAAGATATCTCCTTGAAGACTAAGATGTGCCTAACTAACCCAAGCTGTGATTTTTTCATTTGTCTCATATGCATTTGAAAGCTGGACAATGAATAAGAAAGACCGAAGAAGAGTTGATGCTTTTGAGTGGGGTGTTGGTGAAGAAT
>NW_006921676.1:8514631-8535209 GCF_000298275.1 Orycteropus afer afer | reverse complement strand
TATGTTATGTGCCATCGAGTCAGCCCCAACTCATAGTGACCCCTCCTTGGGTTTCCGAGGCAGTATCACTATGGAAGTAGGATTGCCCAACCTTCCTATATATATCAAAACCAAACTCACTGCCTTCCAGTCGGACCCAGTTCATAGTGACCCCTCCTTGTTTCCAAGGCGGTATCACTACGGAAGTAGATTGCCCAATCTTCCTTCCGAGGAGTGGCTGGTGGGTTTGAACTGCCAGCTTTCTGGTTAGCAGTCAAATGTCTTAGGCACTACGCCACCAGAGCTCCCCTACACACACACACACACACACACACATGCATGTATAAGTGCCAAAAACAAAAGCCCAAACTAGTTGACATTGAGTCAGTTCCAAATTATGGTGGCCCCATATGTGTCAGAGTAAGACTGTGCTCAATAGGATTTTTAAGGCTGTGACCATTCAGAGAAGATCACTAGGCCTTTCTTTCAACGTATCTCAGTGGATTTAAACCACCACACTTTCAGTCAGTAGCCAAGCATTGAACCATTTGCACCACCCATACAAAACAAAGAACAAAAACAAAACCCACTACCATTGAGTCAATTCCGACTCACAGTGACCCCCGTTGGGTTTCCAAGGCTGTAAATCTTTATGGAAGCAGACTGCCTCATCTTTCTTCCACAGAATGGCTGGTGGGTTCAAACCACTGACCTTTGGGTTAGCATCCAAATGCCTTAACCACTATACCACTAGTACTTCTTTAAGTGCCATAATGGGTCAAAGGGGAAAAAAAATGCTACAGCACTCCAAAGAAGGGGAGCCCGTTGGCTGAAGGGTTCAAGGAAAATTAGGAAATGTTTCTGGCTGAGATGACACTTCAGATAGCCATGAATGATGCATATGACATTAATAGTCTATGTGTGTTCCAGTCATTGCTTTAAATTGCCTATCTTGTTAATGATTGTTATTAGAAGCATACTTAAAAAAAAAACCTCAGAATTATAAATGTAATTTTTATCTCAAAACTGTTCTATTCACTTTTTCTTCTGTATCTTATTAAGTTCAAATCAATTTATATAAAATTACTAGGCAGAAACGTTCTCCCCCCCCAATCCACATACTCCCATATGATTCTCAACAGAGCAGCAAGATTCTTCTCATTTTCCCCCATTTACTTTCAAATCTCTCACCTTTGTCAATTAACAGCAGATCCTAACTGTACATGAAAGAAATTTTGGTGCCTTTTCATTTCAATTCCAGTTGATTTTGACATCCAAGTTTATACTGTTATTGTGTAGTACTAGCAACAGGGGCCATTTAAATTCAGAAAATTTCATCCATAGGTGCCACATTTGCATTTCATGAGTAGTTTTTAGTGAATAGAGTTTATACATTCCCCTTGAATGAAAACAGCAGTGGCAAAGGCAGCTTTAAAGTAGTTAGTAAGGATGCCCAGGCCACCTCATAGCAACCACTAGGTTTCCAAGGACAAATAGCTCCTTCCGACCCTAAGCAACTAGATGAGAACATCAAAACATGCCTTGTACAAGACCTCTAATACCCATTAGTGTTAGGAACTGTTACCTCAATCATGAGTGACAGAGCCCTAATTATTAAGGTAATTAGGAGTTATAACACCACCAATATTAAAGGGAGAACTTCTAGAGCCCATTAACAATGTTACTTTAAGTGATCTGGCTGTGAACTGTTCAAATCTCTAATTACATTATACGTCTATCTTAAAGGGTGATGTAATTAAGTGATGGGAGAGGGAATTAATGTATAGTGACTACTGTGTAATGTTGGTAAGTACTATTTTCACAGAAACTGGCTTCAGTAATGTCATTTAGTTTTTTCTTCCACTTAACTGTATACAGTATGTAGCTTAAAAAAAAAAAAAAAAAAAACCCGAGTGATGTATTTACATGCATATTGTGCACAAATATTTTTGTTCTTTATCCTATTAATTTTTTTATGTGTATTTATAGTGTATTCACTTAAACTTGGTTAAAGATAGAACAGGGTATCTTTATATGTTGTTGTTATGTGCCATCAAGTCAGACCCAACTCATAGCAACCCCTCCTTGGGTTGCCAAGGTGGTATCATTATGGAAGTATATTGCCCAACCTTTCTTCTGCATTTTATAGAGAAAATATCAATTTTATTTTCTGGTGATATAATTAAAATATTATACTTCTCTATAACAAAAATCCTCACAACTGGAACAATAAGCAACACCATGATAAATGCAGACAAGATTGAAGTTGTCAAGGATTTCATTTTATTTGGATCCACAATCAATGCCCATGGAAGCAGCAGTCAAGAAATCAAATAACATACTGCATCGGGCAAATCTGCTGCCAAAAGACTGGTTTAAAGTGTTAAATAATGAAGATTTCACATTGAAGACTAAGGTGCACCTGACCCAAGCCATGGTATTTTCAACTGCCTCAAATGCATGTGAAATCTGAACAATAAATAAGGAAAACCAAAGAAGAATAGATGTCTTTGAATTGTGGTGATGACAAAGAATATCTCATATTCAAGAACGAACAAAGCTATCTTGCAAGAAGTACAGCTAGAATGCTCCTTAGAAGCAAAGATGGCCAGACTTTATCTCTCATACTTTTGGTAATGTTATCACAGGGACTAGTCCCTGGAGAAGGATATCATGGTTGGTAAAGTAGAGGAGCAGCAAAAACAAGGAAGTCCCTCAATGAGATGAATTGAAACAGTGGCTGCAACAATGGGCTCAAACATAGCAAGGATTGTGAGAATGGCGCAGGACTGAAGTGTTTCATTCTTTTGTGCATAGGGTGACTATGAGTCAGAACCTACTCAATGGCATCTAACAATAACAACAATAACCTATCTAACAACTATTTAAAAAAACTTACAGCCATAGAGTTGATTCTGACTCATAGCAACCCCCCTTGGGTTTCCAGGTCTCTAAATCTTTATGGAAGCAGGCTGACTCACTTTTCTACCCCAGAGCAGCTGGTGGGTTTGAACCACTGACCTTTGGGTCAGCAGCCAAATGCCTTAACCACTACACCACCAGAGTTCCTTTCTAACCACTACAAAAAAAAAAAAAAAAAAACCTCACTGTCATCAAGGCTACTCTGACTCATAGTGACCCTCGTTGCAGCAAATCAATATGGAAGTAGATTGCCCAGTTTCCTTCCATGGAATGGCTGGTTAGTGGTCAAATACCTTGGGCACTATGCCACCAGAACTCCTTTCTAACTACTATAGGATCAATTTATTCTGGTGATAAAAAGATGTAAATGATGAATATATATTGAATCTATTTTTTCTTTTGTGACTCAAGTGATAAGTTTTATATTGCACATATCATTATCTCTTCATTTTCCAGAACAATTTATTCTGAAATCCAGCTTGCTTTTTATTTAAAACCCAATAAGCTTTATTTATTTATCCTAAACCATATCGGATGACTATGTTTACATGAGGTGGTATTTTAAAAATCAGACATCCAGGAAAAATAAAGTTCCCAGTTGCCTTTATAGAGAGCTTTGCTCTTTATTTTATGAGTTAAATTTCATTAGAAAATCATCACTCATTCATTATGCCACATATAATTTATGGATATTGAAAATGACAATTTCTTTATTTAAAATTAGTTATCTTCTTATGCCATCCACACTGGAATTAAGGTTAATGTTACAATTTCTAGTTCTTAAATTCAGTAATACCCTTTTATCCTTTCCTACTCTCTAACTTTAGCTGTTTGCTTATTTCCTCTGGTATCCAGAAATAAAATGAACATTTACTGAGAGCAATCCTCCAGTTTTTTCTTCCCTTTTTATTTGTAAATAAACAGACAGCCTTAGAAAGCATCTCCCGCTCCACTTTTAAAGTCTTCTCATTTTTACCTTATGAAATAACAGATGCCCTATTAACTCAGGGGATTGATGCTGCATCCTTCAGTCAATCATTTTATGTGTTCAAGTTGGCAACCTCAGTTCTGCAGTCATCTGGAGAGAGACAGGAGGAAAAAAGAAATGTTGAAACTTCTTTTGCCATTTTGGTATAATTTATGCTGAAGGAACGATAAATGTGGAATCCTATTGCTGCTTAAGGAGCTCTGGTGGCATAGTGGGTAAGGGCTTTGGCTGCTAACCAGCTCAGCAGTTCAAACCCACCAGCTGCTCAGTGGGAAAAAGACGGGGCAAACTACTTCCATAAAGATTTACAGCCTTGGAAACCCAATGGAGGTTTCTATGAGTTGGAATAGACATGATGGCAGTGAGTGTGATTTGGTTCAGATTCCTGCTTGTGAAGTCACTTCCTTTACTAATAATTGAGATTTGTGACACTGGTGGAAGCACCTTGAAATAATATATAGACAGTGAGGAAAGCAGATAGAGACCCAGCAGCCGCTGCTCGGAAGGAAGTTTGGGCAATCTAATTCTGTAGTGACACCACCTCGGAAACCCAAGGAGGGGTTGCTATGAGTCGGATCCGACTGGATGGCAATGAGTTTGAGTTAGAGGATGTGAAAGTATTAGTGTTTAAGGGTTTAATGCCATATAAATATGCCTCCAATATTCTAAGCAAGGGCAATGTTTTGGTTATCTGCCAGTCTAACAAAAATATACCACAAATAGGTGGTTTTAACAAACAGGAGTTTATTCTCTTACAATTTAGGAGTCTAGAAGTCCAAGTTCAAAGTGCCAGCTTTAGGGGCTAGGTGAAAGCCCTTTGACCTTGAGCTTCAGCACTTCCTCTTGCTCCCAGCCTGGAAGTGTTTCAACTCAGGTAGCTGCTGGTTGCCGAAGCCAACAAATTCAAGGTTGATAAATAAAATGTCACAGTCCCAATATTACCAAACAGCACAGCAGACCACTAGTTCAAGTCCAGAGACAGTCTCAAGATTGGCAGGAAACATGGCTGCTGAATAAAGACTCAGCTAAATGCAGGGTCCAAGTGTGCCAAAAAGCTGTACACCATTCCCAAAGCTTCTCCTTATATACAGGAAGCAGGCCCCATCCCTGAACAGCTACTCAGCCGCTCGCAGCAGAGTCCACCACGGAGCTGATTGCCAGTCTCATCGTGTGGGAATAACTGCAACCAGCTGCCCAGTCACTCAAAACCAGGCCCAGGCAAGCTGACACATAACCTTAACTACCACAGTCAATTTTCCCAAGAACTTTTTACTCCCTGCTAAATTTGAAAAAGTGGGAAAGATGATATGGGATTCTGATTATCTTTTCTCTTTCTGAAGCATACACTCATAAGTTGCTTACCCAACAACTATTCACAAAGCTCCTTTTTTTTTTTTTCCTAGTGAAATTTTGATCCCTGTAAACATGTGTTTCAACAGAAATGGTCCCAGTCCCACTCCAACGAGTTAAGCTGTCATAGCGTTTTAATTCCCCGTTAGAGATAAACTAAGACATAAGCATGTGACACGGTTCTGGCCAGTGAAAGTTGAGAGGAAGTCTGCTGTGGGAGTTCTGATTATATTCACTTTTCTTAATGGCTTCCCTTGGGCATTGTCATGGATGAACCTGGTCATGTCTGAATATGATGCCTGGGGCAGATGCAACCATCAGAATAACTAGCCTGAGGAAAAGTCAACGCCTTGAATAAGGCAGAAAGGAAAGATGGGGGGAAAAAAAAACCTGGGTCCTTCTTCACTGAAATGAAAACCCCAGAACCAAACATCTTTGAAACTTGATTGTATTTGATATTAAAACAAAAGTTTTATTTTTTAAAAAAAAGGGGAGGGGAGAACCCTGGTGGTGAATTGGTTAAAGCATTCATTTGCTAACCAAAGATTAGAACCAGCCACTCCTCAGGAGAAAGATGAGTAAGTCTGCTTCTGTAAAAGTTTACAGGCTTGGAAACCCTATAGGGCAGTTTTGCTCTGTCCAAATAGGGTCACTAAGAGTTGCAGTCAACTTGCAGCAACAATTTATTTTGTTTTTCTCTCCTTCTCCCTCTCCCTCTCCCTCTACCCTCTACCCTCTACCCTCTACCCTCTACCCTCTTCCTCGCCCTCTCCCTCTTTTTTAATAGTATAAAGTGGTAGGCAGTGGTAGTTCAGTGGTAGAATTCTCATTGCATTCAGGAGATGCAACTTTAATTCTTGTCCAAGCACAGCCACCTTCCTGTCAGTGGAGGCTTGTGTGTTGCTATGAAGCTGAACAGATTTCAGTGGAGCTTTCTGACTGAAATGGACTAGGAAGAAAGGCCTAGCAATCTGTTTCTGAAAGCCAGCCAGTGAAAATCCTATACATCCCAACAGTCCAATCAGCAACTGAACATGAGGATGCTGCAGGACCAGGCAGCATTTCATTTTGTTGTGCAAGGAGTCACCATGGCTTCGGGGCTGACCCAAGAGCAACTAAAAGCAATATAATGTATGAGCTATTTGCATCTGCTCCCAGATACTTTTTCAAGAGTGGCATTTATTGAAATGAGAAAGCATTCATAATTACACACACAGATACACAAACACACAACACAACACACTTAGTGGAAGGCCATAGGGTTCGTCCATGGACAACAAAAGCTAAAGAGCCCTACTGCAACCCTATCAGTCCCTAAATAACCTAGTGAAATACATAAATCAACTCTCTACATTTATATTCTTTGCTTTCATTATATGACACTATTTTTATACCTTTCATCAGCAATGTCAATGATTTTACACATGAAGAAAAGGATTGTAATAGTTAGCAGTTCTTTTTTTTTTATCAAGGACACAACTTGACAAATAAATTCACATAGGCCTAACAAGTAACTCCTGTCCTTTCTTCGTGAGTACAGGACTGCACATGTGCTGACCAAACACTGCGTCTCCTTGACTCAGGGCATCTTGTAATGCCTACGTATGAAAACAACAGGACTATTTTCTAAATGTTTTTCTCTTAATCAAGGGCTTTGCTACATCGATCTAAAAACTTAAGATTTTACATGCACCAGTGGTTAGAAGTATATTGGCAATATGGTTTATGATAAAACTTAACCTCTGTTTGCTTTACATGTCTCAGGATAAAATTATTGAGTCATTTTTTTAATCACTATAAAACATCAGAGAATTAACTTGGAACACGTGGGAAGACCTTGGTGAAAAAAGGAAATCCTATGAAGTGTAAAGAATTTTTGAGCTAAAATTAGTGAGATTATTAACATTTGAAAATTATGAACTCAGCAGGAGCACTAAAACATTTTCATTTTTAAGAGCATTCTATTAGAAACACTCTGAAAACATGTACAGAACTCAAGAACAGTACAAGGAATAGAATTCAAATTTAATGAAGGCATTTACGCCCTTAGGAGATTTTTTTTCACCTTTTTCTGTTGTTTTTCTTTCTTACTAATAAGTATTAAGTTTAAAGTTTACTATTACAAAACTAAAGTCTTGCAGACTTGTACACTTCTGAAATAATCTTTGTTTGCGTGATACCCTGTCGTTTTTTTTAGGTACGCCTGTCTACATATGTGTATGTTTGCATTCACAATGGAAAAATAAACTAATTCAAGGAGTTGTGTGTTCAACCCTATCAAATAGTTTTTGATGGCTATAGGTTGTTTTATGTTTGTTGTTTGTTAGGGTGATTGGTTAGTTTTTATTTAAGATTTGTTGGTATTAAGGATTCTATTGTTTCAAGGAGCCAGTGTTCATGTGGGCAGCTGTTAGCTTTTTCTACAAGAGAAGTCAAGATAAAGCATGTAGACAAGTAAGAGTCATGACATATCTACTTGATGGGTATCCAGAAATGGCCCAAAGACCATGGACTTGTTCTAGAAACTCAATGTCTACAGAAAGACTAAGAAAGAAATTCCTTTTTCCATATAGTCAATTCTTTACAGTAATCTTATAGGGGCACCACTTCTACATAGCAGGAATTGATTTCTGGTTGTTTTTTTGTTTTGTTTTGTTTTGTTTTTGTTTTTTAATGTCAACAACTTCCAGTCTGCTAACTTTTATGAAATATTAAGCATTCATTAAAATTAGTTTTAATTTTACATACAACCCTATCCAATAAGGACACTTTAGCTGACATTCTTGGTAAGCAATCTAAGATTACAAATGAGCTGCAAATTATCCTCATGATTATTCTATGGCATAACAAAACACAATATGTTTTAAACATTCTTTTCTGAGCTGGAGATAAGGGAAATTGAAGTTGGTTTTCAATTAGCTTAATTTTTTCACCAATATCAAAGAAGTAAAATAATACTTACTACTAAATTAAGCTTGTGTGACCAAAGTTCAACAGTTTAAGACCAAGTTTAATACACTCTTAAAAACTATTGAGGACTCAAAGAGCTTTTGTTTATGTGAAGTATGTTTATATTTACCATATTAAAAATTAGAACTGATACATATTTAAAATACTAATTCATTTTAAATAAGTCACTGCTTATTAATCTATTTTATTTATAAAAAAGCAGAACAAAACTATATTTGCTAGAAAAAAAAAAGAAATTGAATGAGAAGACTAGTAGTATCTTAAGTGTGGCTTTAAAAGAAGACAGTTGAATTCTTGTATCTGCTTCTGCATTCAATCTGTTGCTGTATGTTGTTTTGGTTGAAGTATATGAAGAAAATAGAGCCTTACACAGATAGGTCATGGGAAAAAGGAGAAGTATTTTCATGTTGTTGTTGTTATGTACTGTCGAGTTGGACCCAACTCATAGCAACCCCTCCTTGGGTTTCCGAGGTGGTATCACTACAGAAGTAGATTGCCCAACCTTCCTTCCGAGGAGTGGCTGGTGGGTTTGAACCACCAGCCTTCTGGTTAGCAGTCAAGTGCCTTAGGCATTATGCTACCAAGTTTGTGGCTATTTCTCTTTGATTTTGCACTTAGTGTCTTAAAAGTTAATTGCAATTTGGAATCTGAAAACATATCAATGAATAGTATCTTATATTTAAATCCATTATTCTATCTTACACTTTGAATAAATCTTTTACCCATGTATGATTTCGTAATATCAAACATTAGTCATTTGAAAATATTGGTTCACTGAGTTATACAGCTGACTCATTTCATTATACAGTACCTAAGAATTACATTAATTTTTATCACCATCAATCTCATAAGAACATCCTTGAAGTATTGGAAAGCTGTTATGGTGGTAGTGGCATATGTAAGTTTTCAAAAATTCTCATTCTCTCTTGAAATGTCCAATCTTATCAAATATTGCCAATTACTTTCCTTGAAATGACAGGCCTCTTCTTTCATTTTCAAGAAAATGTCTGCCAAATATTCAAGTGTTGATATCCATAATTTGTCTCTCAGGTGTTCTTCCAAGTGAAGAATAGTGTTCCAAGAAATAAAAGTGGTTAGTTTAGCTCACAACTCAAGCATTCACACAAGTGTTTTTCTTGAGACAACCATGGTACTTCAGTATACATATTTCCCATTTCATTATACAGAGTATTGAAAAGACATTTGCTCAAAGGTCAAGGATTAATAAAATTAATAATTTTTACTGCATCATTAAGGCCATTCTTAAGTAAAATTGGCATTAATTTTTTTTGGCTATGAACACATGGCAATGAAGAATACAATGACTACTAATATAGTTTAGTGTCACTGCCTTGATTTGCGCTAAGGCACCAGCAGTTTACCCATCATAATTTCTACACCATCAGGGCAAATGCCAACACAGTTAAAACGGCAAATCATTTGAAAACTATTTTGATCTTGGCACCCCCTGTAAAGATTTTAGGGTCTTCCAGGTGCCTGTCTGTCACACTTTGAGAACTGCTGAGTTAGATAATGGGTAAGGGTAAGAAAAATATAAATACATTAAAAAGTTGCTATACTGAAAACCCATCACAACTCCAGGAAGAAATGAAAATAACTCAAGAACAAGCCTTCCATGTAGTAAATTACTTAGTGTGGCTTTTCTACCCATAAGTCTTTGTAAACTCAGTGGTGGAATTTGCTGTGAGCAACTGAGGAGCTCCTGATTGTAAAAGTTATCCACCTGGGGTATTTCTGTGGGGTGCAACACAAAGCAATGTTCTGGGAAGTTCCTGCTCTCTCTCAGGTGCTTAGAATTCTGATGTCATGATTGGTTAGTTTGGCCACTCTGCCAGGCTCAAAAGGAGGCCTTCTAGAGGCAGAAGTCTCTCTGACTGCTGGCTGAGGAAGACATGCTGCCGAAAAAGAGATGGCTGCTGAAAGAGACACACATTGCTGAGTGAGACACCGAGGGACACTCACTTTTGGGAGAGAGACTGTGAGAGACTGTTAGGAGAGAGACTGTGGCCTGGGAGAGAGACTGAGCATTTTTCCTGAACTCGAATTGCAGCCTGGTGCTTCCCTAATAAACCTCATAATCTGTGAGTTCTGTGTGGCCACTGCAGTGAATTATCAAACCCAGGAGAGAGTTGGTGGATGCTTTGGGAGGAATGGTTGGTGAAAGGGCTGGAGGGAGGCAGCATGTCTGGCCTCACAGTCATGGGCCTTGGGCTACTGATAGTGATTCTGTCTTCCTCTTGTGGGATTAGAGGAGGTCAGAACATGTGGCCTCCTTGCCCTTTTTTGCAAGGCCTTAATGATGGTGTGTGTGCGGGGTATCTTTAGCTACTGAAATGGCTATACTGTGTTATAAAGAGAAGAACACATACTTTTGACATCTTTGCCTAGAAAGAACTAGTATATTAACTTACCAAGGGCTAAATAGCATCAGCAATTTGAGAGACTGTATTTACCAAATTGCAATCAAAGCAGAAAAATAACTTAGAAACTAAACTTACAGTCTCATGCTTCAACTTTGGGAGAAGTGATATGGTTAACTCTACTTTTCTAGAAAATGGCTGCACATGCATCTGGTACTTTCAGTGCTTTGGCTTCACTGGGGATATGGCAGGGAAGTGTGCATACATCTCAGTGTTTTGTAATTGATTGAAACCATTGTTCAATTTTTTTAAAATACTAGGAATGTAACTTGCATCCTATCGAAAACAAAATATGCTAGGAAAATGCTGATAAAGAAAAAGGTCTTATTAGTAAAAGGAGTAAAATTTGTAACATGTCAGTTTGCAGGCAATCCATGCTTCAGACCATAAATCCATTTTTTTAAAAAAGCAAACAAAGACAATAAAAGCTAACAATGGCTAGAGCTGCAGTTAATCTTTAGAATTCAATTTATGCCTTGGCAGTTTACTCTGTTTTTGTTGAACACAGGTTTTTGAAAGCTTTTTGGCTTCGATTCAGGCAAAAGCAAAACAAGGCTGAAAATGTACAGTATTATGAGACTCTCA
Source organism: Orycteropus afer afer (assembly GCF_000298275.1). Classification (NCBI taxonomy): domain Eukaryota; kingdom Metazoa; phylum Chordata; class Mammalia; order Tubulidentata; family Orycteropodidae; genus Orycteropus; species Orycteropus afer. Next base: position 8,523,974 of record NW_006921676.1, on the reverse strand, counting down.
GATTCCTGCCAAAGACAGCGACTCTCAGCTCATTTGTTTTAAAGGTTGTGCATCTGATTATAAGTGTCTTTAATAAGCTTTTTTTTGGAACAGAATAGAGTAGGTCTAAAAATAGAAAGTAAATGCATTACTAATGTGTATTGATATTTTAAGAATATTGATATTTCATAACTGGTTTATACAGAAAATACATTACCAATTATTTGCAAGGTGTTTTTGAGTCCTATTTGGACCAGTTGTTGATCACTTTATTACTGTTTAATAAGCCATTAAGGAAACTACATAACTGCTGCAATATAATTATTTATTAAACCTTTTACAGTGAAATGAGCACTTAGGAAGAGAGAACTGTCTCAGTTTTATCTCAACCAATAATTATAATGTATTTACCATGTGTTTTTTTATGTCACTGATGCATGGTAAATTGTATGTATGGTGATTTTACATTTTATCCATAAGGGTGGTTATTTTATAAATGTGCTAAATTTAATTAGAATATATATAGCCAAGAAAATCCAGCAACCAACACAAAGTCCCACCCACCTAGCCATTTGGTGCCTTGCCTTGATTTCAGGCCATTTACTCCAGAATAAATACAGTGCTATGTCACATTAGCCAGGACTAGGTGGCAGGTTTAAGATAATCGAGACTTTTTCTTTGAAGTTGCTGGTGTGAGAAACCCATCTGCCTGCTGCCATAGGAGCTTTTTAAAAGCCCAGGTAAGTCAGTATCCCTATGGTGTTTGAGTGTGTACCAGAAGTGCCACCTGTGTTTATGTGTGGAACAACAAGTCTACTGAATGATAGCTCTTACAACTCCCAGGGTTCTCAATGAGCACTTTGAAGTGACCTTTCCTAGTTGAAGTGACCTTTTCTAGTGTCATATATCCAGGAAAAGGACCTCTGGTAGCTTAGTGCTAAGCACTTGACTGCTAACCAGAAGACTGGCAGTTCAAACCCACCAGCCACTCCTTGGAAGGAAGGTTGGGCAATCTACTTCCGTAGTGATACTGCCTCAGAAACCCAAGGAGAGGTCGCTATGAGTCAGGTCCAACTTGACGGCAAACAACACCACACACACACATATCTAGGAAAATTAGTCTAGGGAACAGTCATATATGTATTTAGTAATTTGTGGTGTGTAAATGGAGTCCCTGGGTGGCACGAACAGTTAAGAACAAGATCACAATTGGAAAGGTTGACAATTTGAACCACCCAGAGGCACGTTGGTAGAAAGTCCTGATAATCTACTTCCAAAAAGTCACATCCATGAAAACCCTGTGAAAAACAGTTCTACTCTGCACACATGGGGTTGCCATGAGTCAGAATCTACAGGACAATAACTGGTTTGGTTTGATTTTGCTGGTATGGATACACAGTTTAATTTAGGTAAAATGATAATTATAGGCAGAAAAAATTAGGAGAACTTCCAAAAGTCCATAAAGAGAATATATTTAGTATATCTAGAGATTTAAGAGAAAGTGGGCAATCTACTTCCATAGTGATACCTTCTGCCTCGGAAACCCAAGGAGGGTTCTCTATGAGTCGGGTCCAACTCGAGGGTACATAACAACAACAGAGATTTAAAAGGAGCTCTGGTGGTGTAGTGGTTAAGTCATTTGGCTACTAACCAAAAGGTAGGTGGTTCAAACTCACTAGGTGCTCCATGGAAAAAAGATGGGGTAGTCTGCTTCTATAAAGATTTACAGCCTTGGAAATCCAGTAGGAGTTGCTATGAGTCAGAATTGACTCAATGGCAGTGAGTTTGGTTTTTTAGAATTTCAAGTCCAAGTCATAGTGACTCTACAGAACAGAGTAGAACTGTCCCATAGGTTTCCCAGGCTGTAAATCTTTACAGAAGTAGACTACTTCATCTTTCTCCCATGGAGCAGCTGGTAGGTTCAAACTGCTGACCTTTTAGTTAACAGCCAAATGCTTTACCCACTGCACTACCAGAAATCTTAAGGGTCCAACGCACCCTAAAAACTATGTAGATGCAAGATGATTCAGCATACATATTAGTATAGTTAGGAAGAGACAGAGCAACCTGGATTTGAATCTCAGCTCTGCTACTTGCTACCTGTATGATTTTGAGCAAATTACTTAATCTCTCTGAGCCTTTCTTTCCTCATCTGTGAAATGAAGATAATGATAACATCTTCCTCACAAGATTCTTGGGAGGATGAATTGAAGTGATCCATCAAGAGAGCTCAGCTTTATGCCTGATAGATAATAGTTCTCAATAAATGGCAGTCTTTGTTGTCACTCCCTTTAAAAGCATAATGTATAAATTCTGACTTTTCCTTTTATAATCACTGTACTGGGAGCTCTGGTGGTATAGTGCCTAAGGCATTTGACTGATAACCTGAAGGCTGGCGGTTCAAACCCACCAGCCACTCCTCGGAAGGAAGATTGGGCAATCTACTTCCATATAGATAACGCCACAGAAATCCAAGGAGGGGTCACTATGAGACAAAATCGACTTGACAGCAGTGACTTTTGGTAATCACTGTACTATAAAATTCTACCTAATACAAGAGGGATGAGCTGGCATCTTGGTTCCCAGTAGAGAAGCAGGGGAAGTGGCCTTGCACAATGGTTTACCCGTTGGGAAAGCCCACTGGCAAAGCCCACTGACATCAGCTTTCTCTCTTCTCTTTATGGCTTGGTGACAAATGCCATAGCGCCAAACATATCAATGGTGAAATCATGTGTTTCCAAAATTTCTTCATCTTGATGACAAGGCCAGAGCAGAGGGAGAGGAATGTGACCTCCCAAGGATTATCATGTTTTGTTTTCTTTAACACAAAATTTATTAATATTCTCGACAGTTGAGTCAATACTCAAAATTTCCCAAGTGTCTCATGAATTTCTTTCTTTCTATTGGTTTGTTCAAATCAAGATCCAAAGAAGATCTATATACTGTATCTTTTAGTTTATAACAATTCTTCCTACATCTTTACTCTCTTGTCACTTCCTTGTTGAAGAAACAAAGTCATTTTTTCCTGTAAAAATCCTCTTACTCTAGATTTTGCTGATTTACAGAGGACATATTTCTCTGCCACCTGCATTTTCAGCAGTGATAGAAGTGTTCTGTGTCAGCAATGTCTAATATGGCAGTACATGAATAATTTCTTTTAGAAGGATTAGCATAAATCTGGTTCCTATGAGATGGAGGTTAAAGTTGTCCCAAATGTCCAACTTTTCCAAATTGCTATACCACTCTATCATCTCTAACTTCAACTACTCCTCTTCCCTCAATATTCTTCTTCCTGTCTTCAGGTTCTATAATTCACTGGAATGTCTCACAAAACTCAAGAACCATCAAGGAAGTGGCTCATGTTATTTGGGAGACTGACAAATCCCAAATCAATGAGCTGGGCATCAGCCTGAAGGCGTCTCCTAATTCATGTGTTTGCAGGGACAGATGAACCCAAATTGGCAGGTCAGATGACAAACTCCTGGCTCACAAAGCTGCAAAAGCTGGTGAATCAGGGCAGATAATAGGCTGTTGGCTCAAGTTCCAAAAACTGGGAGTCAGATGTTGACAAGCCAGATGCAGGATCCAGGGTATGAGAGATAATGTTGCCAAAATATCCATATATGTTAGAGACAGACCATACCCTCAAGAAAACTCCCCTTACTTGAGCAAGGCAATGCAAGGGTACAAAGAGTGGTGACTGGGACAAGGGTGGTGACTTGAGTCACACCTTCTGGTGAGGTGGTGATATATAAAGATATATCCCAACCTAATCCTGCCTCGTTAACTTAACAGATGACAACTCACTTCCAAATGGGAGAACAACCACAGCATAGAGGCACATCACAAAAATGGAGGATAATTACATCAGATCACAAAATGGAGGGTAACTATAACATTATATAACTGCCAAATTACGTAGTTACATAACTGCCAAACCACTGAAAATCATGGCCCAGTGAAATTGATATATAACCTTAACCCCTTATTTGCATTAGCAGCAATTTGTCCAATCCCCTTGATGGACAACAGACACCTTATTTGCATAATCCCACCCAATCATTATGTTGGAGTCACAAAGAGTATGGTTAGAAGGGTCATATTAAGTAATTCACTGTGCAGTAGGTAGCCACTAGCCATATGTGGCTATTAAGCACTTGAAATATAGCAGCTGGTAGCATAGTGCCTGAAGCACTTGACTGCTAACCAGAAGGCTGGCGGTTCAAACCCACCAGTCACTTCTCGGAAGGAAGATGGGGCAATCTACTTCCATAGTGATACTGCCTCCGAAACCCAAGAAGGGGTCACTTTGAGTTGGGTCCGACTCAATGGCACATGACAACAACAACAACATCTAAGGAACTAAATTTTTAATTTAGTTTATTAAATTTTAAATAATTTTTATAGCCAGTTCTAGAACTGTATAGTTATAGAAACTTGATCAGATTCATATTTGATTTCCTTTTTTTTTTTTTTTTGTCCAATAAACATTTGATGGAATATTTCCTCATATGGAAATAGGTCTGCTCCATTTACATACCACCAGTTCCCCCTAATGATACTGATGATGGCACTAAGGGTTAACTTTACAGAGCACCTACTATGTAAAAGGTAACTTTAGTTAATCATTTGTGTGGATTATCTAAGTTAATGGTCACAGCACCTATGTCAGATATATATTAGTATTATCTCCAGTTCACAGAATGAGAATAGAGGTATGAGAGGATAGTAATCACATCAGGTCACACACCCAGTAAGTACTGAAGTCATTCAAACCTAAGTAATCTGACTGAAAATTCCACACTCTTAACCACTCTGTTAGACTGCCAGGTTTGGTCTGGTTTCTTCCTGAAAGTTTATTTTCTATGGTGTGTAGACAAAATCATTATCTTCTTGTCACATCCTTATGTCATATCAGTCTCCTAATGGACCTTAAATTCAGGAATCTATAAATTTCTTAAAATACATCTTCTGTTTTCTCAGTGCATCTACCCATTTTTCCCTGCCTGCTGTTGGCCAGTTCTGAAATATGTTAATATTGACTCCATTGTTATCAGCCATCTGTTCTGCTAAAAAGAAAATCCACTCCTCAAGGTTGTTTTTTAATTTTTTATAGGCATAAATGGATTGATTTTCTTTTCTAGTCATTTTCCTTTGTTTTAATTGAGTGAAGTTACAATAATGAAAAAAATTAGCTAGCACTATGTGCCATTGAAAGTGACTGATAGACCATTGTCATTGGTTCACTGTTTTTGGGCAACATTGCTTTGCAACCATAGCCAAGAAATGTGCAGAGCATTAGCAAACAGACGGGTTACATGAGAAGACTCACAGCCTTCTCCTCAATGATTTGGTATTTGGTGCAAGATGCAAAATGGTTTAACATTATCTTTCATCTCTCACTTGTTTATGTTCAGGAAGCCAAAATATAGGCCATGTTTTCCATAGGATAAAAATTAACTGGCAATGCAGAATAACGGAAAGACAGTTGGCTTTGCAGTTCCTCAGAAATGAGTTCAAATCCCAGCCCCATCATGTTCTAAGTGTGTGACATTGGGCAAGTTGGTCATCACTTCTGAGCCTCGGTTTTCTCAGGTTTCTTAATGAAGGTAATATACTACATTGCCACACATATAATGGCTATAATATTTATACATTGCAATACTTTTCAGGATGGACATACTATATAGAGCCTATCTGTAGATGGAGAAGGATGGTTTGAGTAATTCTGTAGAAGAATGTTATTGAAGCATATACAAAGGCCTTATCCTGAAGTAACTAGATCAATGGCCCTCATAAAAGAAAAGTGCCCACCTGTCATAGGATAATACAGGGTCCATGGCACAGCAGTGACACTAACTCAGGGTCATTAACATCTTACATCAGGAATGTGAGGTCAACATAGTTTATCAGTTTGAACCTGACAATCAGCAGTGTCCTTCTGTGATGGGAGGAGCAAGTCAAAGGTGTTCATATAGAGAGGACATCTCTGGATTGGAAGATTGAATTAGACCTGAATAAGCAGAGTATCCTACTTCCGTAGTGATACTGCCTCGGAAACCCAAGGAGGGGTCGCTATGAGTCAGGGCCAACTAGACGGCAAACAACAACAACAACAAAGCAGAGTATGTAAAAGAAAATCCTATTCACCTTACCTCCTGCCTGCCTGTCAGGCACAGCTTTCCCCAACATTGCTAATCCAGAGTCACAGGGTCCTGGAACCTGACAGCTCAGCCATGCCTAATTCTTAACCAACCTGCACAAGACTAGCAGTGTAGCAACAGGCCAAGCTTGCCAGCCTGGATTGATCTTTCTGCTATAGGCAGAATTTGAGTTACCTAGGAGGAGCCCTGTTGGCACTGTGGCTAAAGTGCTTTTACCAAAAGATCTGTTGTTCAAACCCTTCAGCTGCTCCATGGGAGAAAGATGTGGCAGTCTGCTTCTGTAGAGATTTACAGCCTTGGAAACCCTATGGGGCAGTTCTACTCTGTCTAATATGGTCATTATGAGTCAGAATTCACTAGGTGGCAGTGGGGTTTGCTTTTTTTGATGAAGTGAGTCCCAGAGTCCCTGGGTAGTACAGAGGGTTAACATACTTGACTGCTAACCAAAAGGTTGGAGGTTTGAGTCCACTGAGTGGAAAGGCCTGGCAGTCTGCTGCTGAGAATTCAGCCATTGACAGCCGACAGAGTACAGTTCTATTCTGACATACATGGGGTCACCATGAATCAGAATCTACTTTACAGCAACTGGAAAAATAAATAATAAAAGGTGGTTCCCTTAGGGACCACATAGCAGCATGTCCCTAATTCTTGGCATCTGCCCAAAACCTGACTGGCAGGCCAGTGTCCTTGCTGGGACTGGACCACTTCCCTAAGTCTTAGTGTGATCGGCCAAAGCCCTGAAAACTGCCTAGCCTTTGTCAGTCCCTCTAACCAGGTGCTGGACCTTGTCCTAAGCCCCCAGCTGTGAACAAGCCCTTGCCAAGGGACAGACCACCTACAAACATAGCCTGCCACCTGCCTGCCTCAGCTCACAAACTCCAAGGCAGTTGGCATAGACTGGTCAAGGCTTTGGTCCTTGAGGTATAAGCCCTGGAGCTAGGTCCACCCCTTAGCCAAAGATTCCCTTGACCATCACTTCTTTTCCCACCATCTCCTTCACATTAGCTGTTATATAAGCATTTCTTCTCTTTCATTTTTTTTCTCTCTTTCATTTTTCTTTTCTTTTCTTATTCTGTTTCTGCATGTATTTCTTTTTAAACACACTTGGCCCTAAAAAATATTGTAAACTCCTGCATAGCAGTTTTGACAGTGTCTAATTTTCAGGCATAAATAGACTGTCTTGTTTTTCTTCAGTATCCCATAAAATAGATGCCTAACAAATTCTTGTCATTGATGTTTGGTTACCTAGTCAGGCAAGGGCCTAACATTTCCTGGCAGTACGGGCCTGTGCTGAGTAGCCAGGAAGGCTTTGGTTCAGTGAGGCAGCTGGTCCCTGCTCATTGTTCTCCTTGGACAAGAGGCTGGGCTGTGGAATGCAACCCCTGGAACAGTGCTCTGAATGGGATGCAGCCGGGTTCTCTACTCCCTCTGCTCCCGCCTCCTTCTCAGTCTGAACTAACGCGTGACTCCCCATTTACCACCTCCCCACCACCAGCCCCACCCAGCATCAACCTCCCAAGTATGTTTTCCCTTTGCAAGTAAAGTACTAACAGATTGGCCCAAGTTGCACTCCTATTCAAATCTCATCTCTAAGACTGAGGAAGCTAAGTGCTAGTAGCAAGTCAAATAACACTTGTATGTCCAAACAGCTCTTTGGAAAAGATGAGCATCACCCCATTTGTGGAAGTTTTTTGTTTCTTGATCCTGTGGCATGTGATCTCTGACTGCCAGGCAAATTTGGAGGGCAGAAGAGAGAGCAGGGTGTTCTCTGCAAACAGCAAATAATGCCACATCTGAGTCTCTAAAGACTTACATCGATTGCACATTTATACTTTTACTCCCAAATGGAACACTCCTGGAACCAGGCCACAGGACACAGATTGAAACTCAGACCTTTTAAAGAAGGATAATTGCCGTACTTTTAATTCTTCTCCTGACAAGAGTGTTTGACCTAAATTAACTTAGCTTCTAATCATTTATGTGTGTGGGTGCATTAGTGATTCCAGAATCATAACCTCTTTAAAACTCTGTGCCTTCCAAATTTAATTTCCTTGGATTTGGGCTCAGAAGATTCCTGAGCTGAGCTCTGGTGGAATCTAATCCAAAAATGAGGGTATATTCTGCTCTCATTGTAAGAGGTCTTCCATAACTCTCTCTTATTTGCATTAATGGCTGCCACACTCACCCAAGCGGGAGTAGAAAGTCCTTAGTATTCAGAAGGTAGCTCGTTAGAATCATTCTTCCTCCCATCCCTTCCCTGAATTCAGACCCTGAGTTCTGGCAGGATTCCCCTGACTTTAGAGGACATAGCTATCATACAGAGACGCTGGTGTCTCAGAAGGCTCACTACGGTACAGAAAAGTGTTTTCCTTTAGGAAAAACAGAAAGAACAATTGTACTGTTCCAATAGATGGAGAGCTTGGAGAACGTATCTAAGACATTTCCTTGTAATAAAAGACGTGGTGATTTAAAAAAGAGAGTCTTAAAAGCAAGGGGTATTAATATTCTACTGAGCCCTGGTGTCACAATAGTTAAGCACTTGGCTGCTAAATGAAAGGTCAGCAGTTGAAACCCACTAGTGGCTCCACAGCAGAAAAATCTGGCAATCTCCCTTAAAGACTACAACTTAGGAAACTCCATAGGACATGTCTGTTCTGTCAGATTGGGTCACTATGAGTTGTAATCAACTCGATGGCACAGAACAACAACAGCAATAAAACTTCCTATTTATGTAGGATCTATATCTTCAGAGTTTAGGCACTTTCCAAAACAAATCCAATTCAGCTTTTCAGCCTCTTTGTGAAGTAAATGTAAAGCCTTTTCCGTTCCAAAGATCATGCACAAATATTGCTAGACATCCCTCAGAAACTGTTTGTGCACAGGATAGAAGAAAGGAAAGATAGGGTCATTGTCTAAATAATTTAAGGAGTTCTTTTACCCCAGAAACAGGGTTGTTGCTGATTCCTAAATTATCTACCCAACTGCTATGTTTCCATTTTATTTTACTCACTAGCATACAACTGAAACTTAGCCCTGTTACCCCAAATATAATCATCTTACTGAAAAATTTTTGCATATAACTGGATTTTTTACACTCTGATGCCCTAATTTAAATATGTATTTATACATACAGAAATAAAACAAGGTATAATGAATAAACACCTTTTATTATAATCATCTCAATCCAGTTCCCCCCCACA
>NW_006921676.1:8510196-8514531 GCF_000298275.1 Orycteropus afer afer | reverse complement strand
TATATATATATATCAAAGACTGTTAGCAGAGAATCAACTGTAGGAAACTATAAGCAAACAAACCAGCTGTCATCCAGGTGATTCCAACTCATGGGGACCCTATGTGCTTCAGAATAGAATTATGCTTCATGAGGTTTTCAATGGCTGGTTTTTCTGTAGAAAAGTGTAAATCACCAGGCCTTTCTTTCCAGTCACTTCTAAGTGGATTTGAACCACCAACTTTTTGGGTTAGTAGCTGAGCTCTAAGCTACCCAGGGACCAGCAAGCAAAATATCTGAATGTAAGTATTCTAATCCTTTTTTGTTGTTATGTGTCATTGAGTCAGACCCGACTCATAGCGACCCCTCCTTGAGTTTCCAAAGCAGTATCACCACAGAAGTAGATTGCCCCATCTTCCTTCCGAGGAGTGGGTGGTGGATTTGAACCGCCAGCCTTCTGGTTAGCAGTCAAGTGTCTTTAGGCACTACACTACCATCCTAGTAGAAATCTATTTATCTTGGTTATTCATATCCTGGGGAAAGCAGTTATGTAACACCTGGTTAATAGATCAAATATTTGAATATCAGGTAGCGTGTTAGGCTCTAGAAACCCCTAGATTAACAGGCTAAGGTATTTTCTCTAGGTGCTCACCACCTAATAGGGTGTATTAGTATCCTATGGCTGCCATAACAAACTATTAAAAACTGAGTGGTTTATAAAAACAGTTCTGGAGGCTAGTAGTCTAAATTCAGGGTATCAGCAGGGTCATGCTCACTCTGGAAGCTCTGGTGGTGTAGTGCCTAAGGCATTTGACTGCTAAGGCTGGCAGTTCAAATCCACCAGCCACTCCTCGGAAGGAAGACTAGGCAATCTACTTCCGTAGTGATACCACCTCAGAAACCCAAGGAGGGGTCGCTATGAGTTGGATCTAACTTGATGGCAGTGCATAGGCTCACTCTGTCTGCTCTAGTGTAAGAGCCTTCCTCATCTCTTTCAGCTTCTGAGAGCCCCAGGCATTCCTTGGCTTATAAATACATCTTCACATGGCCCTTTTTCTTCTGTCTATCTCTCTGTGTCTTTCCTCCTCTTTTATTGGACACCACGTGGATAGAATTAGAACCCATCCTACTCTGGTATGACCTCATGTTAACCTAACTGATAGCATCTTCAAAGACCCTATTTCCAAATAAAGTCAGGTTAATAGGTACCAGGGTTTAGGACTTTGACACAAATTTTTCAAGGATACAATTTAATCCATAACAAAGGAGTAAGAAACACATACCCAACTCACCATCATACATGTAAGGAGATCCACCCTAGCAGCAGGAACAAAATGCCATCCATGCCTCTTCCTGGTAGATCATGGAATTCCCAGAATTCCTATAAACTTCCACTCTGTACAAATAAAGAACAGGGTACAGTGCTTATGCCAGAGAGACCCAAAGTTGTACAATGGCTCAAACCAAATGAAAATTTATTTCTCAATCAGTTAATAGTCCTACAAGAATGTTCTAGGTTGGTAGGTGGCTCTCTTTGACACAGTGATTCGAAGCCCACATCCTTCCACTTGTGGCCATTCCCTAGAGCCTCATAGTCATCATTTCCTGCATTTAGAGGAAAGATAGCATGAAAAACAAGTATCTGCTTCTAAAAGCTTTGGCTTAGGAATGACAAATATCACCTTCCTTCACATTCCTTTGGTAAGAACTAATACCGGTTTCACCTAGATTCAAGCTGCACTGGGAAGTTTTGTTCCTGGATGGCAAAATATTCCGCGTAGCAAAACTGTCTGCCACACCTACTGATTCTCTTCCTCCTGCAGTGAATTCCTTTGATCCCAGGGTGCCACCAGGTTCCTGCCTTACTGGGGTAAATCTGACCTCTGCTAAGAGCTAACTCTAACTAGCATTTTTAGGCTTAATCTGAACCTGTACTGCTTCTTTAAGATAAAAAACATTTTAGACCTACACATGTCAGTCCGCACACACTCACTTCAGCTTTACACCAATTTAGTGTGTCAACAACTGGTAAAGAATTCAAGTGGTTACCCTGAAAATACAAATGAATTTCTGTGGCTTGAGCATTATGAAAAGAGGATTCATTTAAGATTCTTTGCAGGAACTGAGTAATAAAGATTTTTATCCATGTGAATTAAAATACAGCCTAAGGAAACTATTCTTAATTAAAAATAAGCTAAAATTAAAATATCAATAGTATGTTCAGAAATTCAAAGATAGGATTTAACATGTCAGTTTGTCAAACAACACTTTTATTGAGTACCTTCATACATGTATTTACATCCATCTATGTCCCTCTCTGTAAATCTATATCCATGCATCTCTATCTATATCTAGGCAAGATCTCTTAGGCAATACTACATACAATAGCTATATACAACATAAGGAGCTGTAGTGGCATAGTGTCTAAGGCATTTGACTACTAACCAGAGGGTTGGTGGTTCAAGCCCACCAGCCACTCCACAGAAGGAAGACTGGACAATCTACTTCTGTAGAGATTTACTGCCCCAGAAACCCAAAGGCGGTCACTGTGAGTCAGAATCGACTAGATGGCAGTAAGTTTGGTTTTGGTTTTTTTTTTTTTATATACCACATATTTAGAAATTAATACAACACAGTAATTTTTTAAGTTAAATGAGACACACTTATCAGAATAACTAAAATAAAAAATAATGATAACACAAAATGCTAGTGAGGATGTAGAGAAATTGGATCACTCAAACATTGCTGATGGGAATGTGAATAGTATAGCCACTCTGGAAAACAGTTTGGCAATTTGCAATTTCTTTTTAAATTACCCAGAAAATGCATTCGTAGGCTTTTTTCTTAGAGAAATGAAAACTTATATTCATATAGAAACTTGAATGCGAATATTCATACAGCTTTATCTAGAAACCCAAATGTCCTTCAATGGATGAATGGTTAAACACATTGTAGTTCATTCATACCACAGAATACTACTCAGCAATAAAATGGAGCAAACTACTGATACCTACAACAACAACTTAGATGAACTTCAAAGGAATTATGCTGAATAAAAAAAAAGTCAGTCTTTAAAGGTTACATACTATATGACTCCATTTATATAACATTCTTGAAATAAAATTACAGAGAGAGAAAAGAGATTCGTGGTTAGAAGGAGTTAGGAATGGAGGGAAAGATGAGTGTAGGATAAAGAGGAAGCATGCATACCAAGTTATATATATCGATTATAGTCACATTTAAACAAAACAATACATGGTAAACAAAGCAGCTCTGGTAAAAATTGCATAGAATTACACACATACACTTGACAGCATGCATAACTGGAGGAACCTGAATGAGTTCTATGGACTCTAACACCTCAATTTCCTGATAGTGATGTTGTTCTATAGTTATATAAGGAGTCACTGGGTGGTGCAAATGGTTAATGTGCTCAGCTGCTAATCAAAAGGCTGAGGATTGACTGTATCCAGAGGTGCCCTGGAAGAAAGGCCTGGCACTCTATTTCCAAAAAATTAGTTCTGGAAAACCTTATGGAGCACATATGTACTCTGATAATATCAGAGTACCATGAATCAGAATCAAATCAACAGTATCTGGCTTTTTACTGTATAATTACACAAAAAAAAAACCCTCCCTATATATTTCTTTGCAACTTCTTATTATTTCAAATGATAAATAAAAATAAATGAAGATAGAAAGAGGGTTCTTCCATGAAGTAAAATATGACTGGAGTTCATCTAAGTAAACTAATTTTTTGTTTCACTTTTTCACTGAGGTGAAAATCCAATGAAGTTTGGAAAGTAGGTTTACCACTGAATTTCTACATAGGATTATACCCAGCACCTTAAAGGATCCCTCCTGACCCTTTCCACTCTTTGTCACTCTCTTCAAGGTAACTGCTATTCTGACTTCTGCCACTAATAATTTATTTTATCTGACTGGGATCTACATATGAGTGGAATCATGTATGTACTCACCTGTGCCTGGCTTCCTTTGCATGATGAGATCCATCCATGTAGTTGCATGTATTAATTCTCTTTTGTTCCTGAGTAGTATTTCATTGTAAAAACATACCACAACTTATTTAGCCATTCTTCTGTCAGTGGACATTTGGGTCATTAAAATTACTGTTGTTTATAGTCACATATATAGCTAGGTGGGATATATAACTGGTAGTGTGAATGTTAGGTTAAGTATTCAAAAGACTTATCTATAACATTAGTTGTTGTTGTTGTTGTTGTTAAGTGCCGTCGAGTCGTTTCCAACTCATAGCGACCCCATGCACAGCAGAACGAAACACTGCCCGATCCCGCACCAGCCCCACAGTCCCTGCTATACTCGAGCCCATCATCGC
>NW_006921676.1:8499466-8509541 GCF_000298275.1 Orycteropus afer afer | reverse complement strand
GATTATTTGCTCAGCATATAGATTGAATAAGTGTGGAGAAAGAATACAACCCTGACGCACTCCCTTCTTGATTTTAAACCATGTAGTGTCCCCTTGTTCTTTTCGAACGACAGCCTCCTGGTCAAGGTACAGATTCCTCATGAGTACAATCAAGTTGCTGCATACCCTTGAAATCCGCCATTTGTGTGCTGGGACCAATGGGTAGTGGTTCTGGGTGAGTGGGCAAGAATCTATTTGGTGGGCAAGAACTGTGGGTCACCTCCTGGATACAAATCTTGGATGAATCAGCTCTGTCAGTGGTTTGAAATGGCACAAGCTGACCTGCCAGCCTAGACCTGCTCAGATAAGCAAGCTGCAAGCAGCAGTTGCAAGGGAGGGAGTAGCTCCAGGCTACCCCACACACACAAATGAGGAGTATTTGGTAGCTGAAGTTTTGCATAATGCTGATGTGCATAACGACCTGGTCTTTGGAACCCAACCATGTCCATGAGTGAGGAATGGGTATATTCCTCTTCCCAGACCCATTGGCCTTATTCTCATCCCTATTCCTCAGGTAACCACTTTTATTATTTTCTTATGTACCCTTCTTGAGTTATTTTTTAATATATAAATGCAAGGAAATATGAATATTTACCTTATTTTCTCCCCCTTCTTTATAAAAAAAAAAAAAGCATACCCTTGCTTATCTTAATATTTTTATGATTTCTTTTGCTTATATTTAACTTTTTGATCCATTTGGAGTTTATCCTGGTATATGGTGTGATATGTGGATCTAAATTTATTTTTTTCCAGTTAGCTACCCAATTATCCTGACACACTCTTCTGCACCATGCTTTTTCCACTAAACATATTTTGGAGACCTTTCCTTATTTCCAGTAAAGGGTTTCCTCATTCATTTTTACAGTTCCATATTTTATTTATTATAAAAGATAATACCCAATCAGTCCTTGATTGTGAACACTTGTGTTGTTTCCAATTATTGCTAATTCACACACTGCTACAATGAATATGTAATCTTTCGCCTACTTTACTCTATACATGTAGAGGTACATCTTTAGGGTAAATTCCCAGGAGCAGGTTTGTCTCTGTAATTTTAATAGATATTGCTGAATTGCCCTTCAGCATATGCTCCCACCAACACTTGTTGTGTGTGGGGGGGTTTTTTTCCCAGACCACAGAGCTTATTGTCCAACTTTTGGATTTCAGATTCGTAAGTAAAAATGATATCGCCATAGCTTGAGCATCTATCTTTTCATGCATTTCAGGATCATTTGGATTGACTGTTCTGTGGACCAATTTGTTCATTTCTTTTGCTTCTTTTTCTTTTAGATTGCTGGGTCTTTTATTGGTTTGTTAGACACTTTACATATTAGGAAATCAGTCTGTGTTCATGATTTGCATATTTTTAACTACAGTTGAATTTATAAATCTTAGTTAGTTTCCTCAATCTAGCTTCTGAAGGAATTTACCTTGTTAATCCTAGTATTTTTATGGATTTTTTTTTTTGCTTACATTTAATTTTTTGACCCATTTGGAGTTTATCCTGATATATGAGCTCTGATGATGTAGCACCTAAGGCATTTGACTGCTAACCAGAAAGTTGGTAGTACAAACCCACCAGACTCTCCATGGAAGGAAGACTGAGCAATCTACTTCTGTAAAGATTTATCACCTTGGAAACCCAAAGAGAGTCACTATGAGTCAGAATCAACTCGATGGCAGTGAGTTTTTGGTTTGGTTTATGGTATGCTATGTGAATCTAAATTTATTTTTCTCCAGTTAGCTACACAATTATTCCACCACTATTTACTTGAAAAGCATATCTTTTCCACTGATTTGAGATGTCACTGTTATCATACGTTAATTCCTATAATAACTGTTTATATATCTAAAAATGTTCACATCTTCTGTTCCATCTGTACTTCAGTCTATTTGCCTTAGTACCACACTAATTTAATTACTGAGTCTTTGTGTTTAATACCGAGTTGGACTAAGATGCCCTCATTTCTCTTCTTTTTTTAAAGAACTCTTGGTTATTACTTATTTTTCCCTATGAACTTTGAAATTAGCTTGCTTATTCATTGTTGGACGTTTTGTTGGGATCTTATCACACATATACTATAACTTAAAAAGAGCTTGCGTCTTTATGATGTCGAAACTTTTTATTCAAGAAAAGTATGTCTTTGCATTTGTTCAAATCTTCTTTTGTGTTCTTCAACTGTTTAAAATTACAGTTTTCTCATATACATCTTTCACATTCCTTGTTCAGTTCTTGTGGAGTTTATTTTTGTTGTTGCTTTGGTAAATGGGGATCCTTTTTTCCATTATATATTCCTATTTACTGTTCGTATATATGACGGTATGGGGTTTGCATTAACTTTAGTTTTTATCCTCAGTCCCTGGAAGATAATCTCTTTAAAAAAAAAAAAAAAAAAAAAACTCAGTATTTAAGTGTATTCAGTAAGGACTCCAGACCATACCTAATTAACCGGTTAGGTGAGGTGAGGAGATGACTCTGACATAGAGGCCCGCCAGACCAAAGCGCTAGCTCTATAATGTAATGCCCCGTGATCACCTTCTGATATGACCAGCATCAGGGGAGAGGGACTAGAGTTTATGTTATGTAACGAGAGCCCAGTAAAAGCCCTGGTGGATACTAAAGCTTAACAAGCTTCCTAGTTGGCAAAAATATTTGCTCTTAGAAGGTGTATGTACCCTCTTTGGGATATGAGAGCTCTGCATTGGGAATCCACCCAGACCTTGCCTACGTGTCTCTTCCTTTATAATAAAGCTGTAATCATAAGTATAAGATTTTCCCTGTGCTCTGTGAATCATTTTTAACAAATTACCAAACATGAGGGAGTGGTGAAAGCCAGCAGGTCAAACATGAGGGGAGCTGGGAACCCCTGAGCTTACCACTGGTATTTTGAAGGGGTAGAGGAGACCCTGAATTTTTAGTCAGCAGGTCATAAGTGAGGGTGTCTTGTGAACTGCCACAGCTGAGGCTTTGGGTCTACTTGGCAGTGTGAAGGATGGTGTCCCATAACTTGTAAGATCTGACTTTGTTCCAAGTAGCTAGGGTCAGAGGAAGAAATGCTACATGTGCAGCTGGTGTTGGAACTGAACAGAGAAGTGAAAAAGTGAGGATATGATTTATGTTAATTATTATCCCTGGTAGCACAGTGCTAACCAGAAGTTTGGTGATTCAAACCCACCAGCCACTGGTGGAAGCAAGACTGGGCAATCTACTTCTGTAAAGATTTACTGCTTCAGAAACCCAACGGGGGTCACTATGAGGCGGAATCGACTTAATGGCAAAAAAAAAAAAAAAAATTATCCCCATAAAAGCCTATTGGTTTAAGATACACATACACAAAACAAATGGCCTAAACTCTTCAAAACTGACACTGCTATGAAAGCCATACAAAGAACAAAACAAAACAGATAGGGGACTGCTCTAGATTAAAAGGAAAGCAAAGTGACATGAGGACTAAATGCAATATGTGATTCTTGTTTGGATCTATGTTTTTAAGAAACTACAAAAACATGTCTGGGACAATTGGGAAAATTTGTATATAGGCCTATAACTAGATGTCAATACTGAATCAAGGTTAAATTGCTTAGATGTGATAATGGTATTGTTGTTATGTAGGAGAATGTCCTTGTTCTTAGGCAATACAGCCTGAAGTTTAATGATAAAGGGTGAGGAGTCTGCAACTTACTTTCAAATGCTTAGCAACAAATAAAACGAAACAATACACACACACACATGCATAAAACTCACACACAGAGAAAGAAAGAGGGCAAACATGAAAAACTGTTAGCCATTGGTGAATATAGTGTTCAATGTATTATTCTTTCAGCTGTTCTGCAAATTTGAGAATTTTTGATAGGAAAAAGTTGCGGGGCAGAGAAAATGTGTAAAATGCTTGATGTGTAATATGTCCTCAGTTTTCATTATTTTTATTGGCACACACACCTAGGAAGGACTCAGAATTCTAGATAGAACACAATTTTAGCATCTGTTTGGCATCATTCACCGCAGTTACCAGTTGCCATAGAGGTGACTCTAAGTCATGGCAATGCCATGTGTGTCAGAGTATGACTATGGTCCATAGGATTTTTGTTGACTGATTTTTGAAAAGTAAACCAAGTACCTCTGGTTGGATTCAAACCTCCAACTTTGAGGTTAGCAGTGTGCATCCCCCAAGGACTCTTTCCCATCCTATCGCTCCCTTTGAGCCTGCTCAGTGGGGTTAGTTTGTTCTGTCCTTCATGAATCCACTTGCTGGCCATGTGGCTTTTGTTAGCCCCTGGAGATAGTACAAAGTCCATTAGCCCACTTCCTGCCACAAGAATCCTTTCATCTCTGTATCTAAATATCCTCAGATCTGGCTACATTCCAAAATTCATTTAAATTTAAAGCTTCTCTTCCCAGCCCTTCTTACCCCGATAAACCCCTCTCAACTTGAACCAAAGCCTGCAAGTGGTCAAGAGGACATGGACAGTCTCTTCTCTTTGTCTTCCATCTCTAACTCTTCTATAACTCCCAAGCTCTGGACTGTCCTGGCCCCTCTAATATATCAGCTTAGAGAGGAAAGAGGTATGAAGGCAGCATGGATCTCCCTAAACTGACACAATGTCATCAAATGTTAATTTCCTCCAGGAGTGGCAGACATTGAAGTTGACTCTTATGGAAAGCCTTGTGGATTCTTTCACCAGACTGAGCCTCTTCTGTGGCATTCTTCAGGTACAGGAGAACTCATTCCTTCAGCCTCCTTCTGCTCCTGGGAATAGCAGAAAACTTCCAGCTCTTTCTGCTAAGGTCTCCTCGCACCTCCAGTGGAACAGGCTTTTTCTTGCAAGGGCCCTCTGTGGTCCAGGGGAACATTCATGTATTCTTTGCCCCCAAAATTTAAAGAGGACAGGCATGGCCAATGCCACCACCTCTCTTTGCTCCATCATCAAAGCAGGCAGCTGCAGACAAAACCTCTCTCTTTTAAAATCCTTGAGTGAGTGAAGCAATAGTCCATTGTGTACACCAATCAGCAAGTATTGTGTAATTGTGTATCATGTTCCTGGAAAGGTGTCTCAGAGACCCTGTAACTTGACGTGAGGTAAGAAGCTTGGAAAAATAAGGTATAGTTACTTTCTGCAAGAAACAGACAATCTAAGAGAGAGAAAGAAAAAGGAAAAACCACACACCATTTTAGGTTTAAGTCAATCTGAATTTTGAGAGGAAGAAGGAGGGTATGGTTAGTATATCCAGAGAAGTCAGGGAAGGCTTCATAAGAAGGTGATGTTTGAGTTATGTGACGCTTGTCCAGTGAAAGACAGGACACCCCAAGGGTGATGGAACAAAGACATGGGGGCAAAGGGTAGCACCATATATTCAGGGTTCTACAAAGAGAAAGGAATCAGCTCTGTGGCAACTGGTTTTGCCACAGAGTCTTGGTTTTAGTTTAGTGATTCTGTGGTCTGATTCTTACCTCTCGTGTGAGAAATACAGGTTTGATTGCCAGCCAATACACCTCAGGTTTAGCCACCACTTGCCTGTCAATAGAGGCTTACATATTGCTCTGATGCTGATGTCAATGGAGCTTTCATACTGAGGCAAACAAGGAAAAGGTCTGGGATATACTTCTAAAAAATAGCCCATGAAATCCCTGTGGATCACAACAGTTCAATCCCATTGTGCACGGGGTCTCTGTGAGTCAGAGGCTGACTCATGGGCAGCTAGGAACAACTTAGTCACAGAGAAAACCAGAGATAGGCAGGAGGCAGATTGAAGGGAATCTGCTAAGTCATGCTAAGGAATCTGGATTTTATCTTGAGGACATAGGGAGCCATGGAAAGGGTTTAAGCTGAGGCCTGCAATGATTATATGTGTGTTTTAGAAAGATCATTCTGGCAACAATTTGGAACCTGAATTGGAAGGGCAGCTCACTGGAGCCAAGGATGCCAGGCTTTAGCCTAAGTGATAAAGAAAGAGATCTTAAGTGGTAAAGACAAAGAATGGAAGATAGGATTTTAGTAAAGGGGCCTGGCTGGTCTTAGGTAAAGATTGGATGTTGGGACCAAGGAATGGAGGGAAAAGGCTGCCAGCTCTCTGGTTCCTGGCTGGAAGGGTGGTGGTGCCATTCAGAGAGAGGGGAGATGAAAGAGGAAGACAAGACAAATGGACACATGGATGACAGAAAGGGGAACAAAAAAGCTCTTGTCTTGAGCTCTGCCTTTTCTGTGAAAAAGGCTTTTCAGAATTATCACCTGGAAGAGAATGTAGAAGAGGACTTGAAGATGTAGAAGGGGAGTTGGTCAGAGGTGCTGAAGAGCTCTGCTGGGTGGTGGCAAGTATGTCAGAGAGCACTGGGAAGACTCGTTTTCTGGCAGCATCTCTGACAGGCATTGGTAGGAACTGTCTTGGACTGATAGGTTCTATTTTGCTAGAGTATCAGTAGGCATATTTCTCTATTCAAAAAGAATAGGCTAAAGGAATATGTTACAAAGGCATCAAGAAAGTATTCTGACTCCAAAACAGAAGACAGTCCACTGAATACTAAGTGGAAAACTGGAAACTAGGGTGCAAAGGTTGGCGGGCTCAAAGTGAATTTCATGTGGATGAGGTCAGGTGAGGAAACTCCAGAGTAAATCCTGAAGGTACTTGGAGAAGCTATGTTTGACAAAATCGGGGAGAATGGTCTAGGGATGGTGATAAAGACTGACTATCAAGACAAGTGAAAGCAAAGCAGACTAAGATGGCCCCATAAAGGACAAAGAAGAGAATTTGTTAAAAATCTAGAGGTCATGATGCTCTTACTGGAAGCTCTAGGGAGGAAACATTTGAGACACTGAACCTAATACTAGGACCAGATTTAATAAATAATTCAGTAGATGTTTACAGAAGCATACAAAAGGTTTTTTTATCTAGAAACACTGTGATATATAAATCATCACAACCTGCTCCTTCAGCATTCCTGATCCTGCTACATGCATGGACTGGTGCTGGAGGGAAGGAGTATAGTTCTTGGCCTCTTTTTTTCATGGACTTCCAATCCAACTAACTGATCAGAGGGGGAATTTGAAGAGAGCTTGGAAAGATCAATAGGTTCTAGAAAAGGAGGAGGAGGGCATCTCGGGAGAGAAAAACGACATGAAGAAAGACACAGACTATGCAAATTATTCTGAATGTAAGATTCATTATCCCTTAAAACATATGACATTACTTACATGATAAAATTAATGAGTTTTGTATGTGGATTAATTCTTTTCTGTCTCTAGGGCTGCTTCTACATTATTTTCAGTAACTGATTAATGGCCAATTGTTTGGATCTCATCTAAACATAGTTTTACTGTGGTAAAAACTGGCCTGAGTATTCTTTTCCTCAGAGAAACTACAGTAAGAGTTGCCCAGACCACTCTGTGAACAGGACAAAGACTGGATTTCAGGTTGTAACAGGTGTAAGGGAGAAGGCTTTGTTGAAAGCAGAATCAGCCAGGTAAATGAATATCCATAGAGTTTATTGAGCAATATCAGATAAACCAACATCATTTACGAAAGAAAATGCTAGGATGAGAGTGGTCAGAGTTTAGGAAGCAAATGAAGATCAGCAGTTGAGAGGCCCAACCCAGAAGGCCTAAATCTTTGTCTATTGTGTGTCAGGCCACCAGCAGGAGTCAATGAATGCCCACCCCAGTTGGAGCAGAACTGGCCTAACATCCTCGACAGATTTTATCCAAAATGTCACAAACTTCTACAAAAAATAAACCCTAATTAGATGTTTAATGACCACCCTAGACTTCATTTGGATGATGATAGATGGATGGATAAATGAGTGATAGATAGATAGACAAATAGCTAGATAGTTGGACAGGTAGATGCCATTGTGTCAGCTCTGACTCATGGAAACTTTATACAACAGATCAAAAGGTTCCATGGTCCTGCAACATCCATGATCACTGGCATGTTCAAGTTCATCATTACAGCTATTATGCCAATCTACCTCTTCAAGTAGGTAGGCTGGCCCAGGGCTTGGGGGCTGCTTTTCACTTGGGTGTGACCCTATCTTAAGGCTGGGGCCAAGGTACACAGTCCTGGGGCTGGGGGCTGCTTTTCACTTGGGTGGGGCTCTATATTAAGGCCAAGGCCTGAGGTAGGTGGGCCTGGGGCTTGGAGGCTGCTTTTTACTTGGGCGTGGCTCTATATTAAGGCCAGGGCCCAAGGTAGGTGGATCTGGGGTTTGGAGGCTGATTTTTGCTTGGATGTGGCTCTATATTAAGGCATGGGCTTGTGGTAGGTAGGCTTGAGGCTTGGAGGCTGCTTTTCACTTGGGTGTGGCTCTTTATTAAGGTCGTGGCCTGCAGTAGGCAGGACCAAGTCTTGGTGGCTGCTTTTCGCTTGTGGGTGGCTCTATTTTAAGGCCATTGTCTGAGGTAGGCAGGTGTGGAGGTGTTAGGAACAATTATGGGAGACGAACTTGAATGTCAGTTTGTCATCCTGTGATGGCTTACGTGTTGCTATGAGGCTGGAGGCTATGCCACCATGTTGCAAAATGCCAGCAGGGTTACCCATAGTGGACAGGTTTCAGCAGAGCTTCTGAGCTAAGACAGACTCAGAAGAAGGAATTGGCCATACACTTGTCAAACAATTGGCTAGTGAAAACTGTATGAATAGCAGTGAAACACTGATATATCACTGGAAAATTTCATGAATAGCCCTGAAACATTGCCTATATAGTGCCAGAATATGACCCCAACAGGTCGGAAGGCACTCAAAATTTGATTGGGGAAGAGCTGACTCCTCATAGTAGAGACAACTTTATGATATGGGGAGATTAAGCTTTCAGGACCTCTGCTGGCTGATGTAGCACAACTCAAAATGAACAGGAACAGATGCAAACATCCTTTAATCATCAGAACATGGAATGTATAAAGTATGAATCTAGGAAAATTGGAAGTTGTCAAAAATGGAGTGGAACACAAAAAGATCGATAGTCTAAGCATTAGTGAGTTGAAATGGATTGGTTTTGGCCATTTTGAAGCAGACAACCATATGAGCTACTATGCCGGAAATGACAAATTAAAAGAGGAATGGTGTGGCATTCATCATCATAAAGAGTGTTTCAAGATCTGACCTGAAGTATGATGCTGTCAGTGATAGGGTAATAGCCATACGTCTACAAGGAAGATGAGTTAATACTACTATTATTCAAATTTACACACCAACCACCTAAGCCAAAGATGAGGAAATTAAAGATTTCTACCAACTTCTGCAGTCTGAAATTGACTGAACATGCAATCAAGATGTGTTGATTATCAGTGGTGACTGGAATACAAAAGTTGGAAACCAAGAATATTTACCGGTAGTTGGAAAATATGGCCTTGGAGATAGAAATAACTCCAGAGATGGCATGATAGAATTTTGCAAGACCAACAACTTATTCATTGCAAATACCTTTTTTCAACAACATAAGCAACAATTATACACGTGGACTTCACCAGATGGAGTACACAGGAATCAGATTGACTACAACTGTGGTAATAGGTGATGGAGAAGTTCAATATCTTCGGCCAAAGTAAGTCCAGGGGCTAATTGTGGAACAGACCATCAACTACTCATATGCACGTTCAAATTGAAGTTGAAGACAATTAAAACAAATCCATGAAATCCAAAATATGACCTAGAAAATATCCCTTCTGAATTTAGAGACCATTTAAAGAATAGATTTGATGCATTGAACACCAGTAACTGAAAACCAGAGGAATTGTGGGATGACATCAAGAACATCATCCAGAAAGAAAGCAAGAGGTCATTAAAAAGACAACAAAGGAAGAAATGGCCAAAGTGGATGTCAGAAGAGACTCTGAAACTTGCCCTTGAGTGGAGAGTAGCTAATGCAAATGGAAGAAATGATAAGATAATAGAGCTGAACAGAAGATATCAAAGAGCAGCTTGCGCAGACAAAACCAATTACTATAACGAAATGCCCCAGGGATACAGGTGAGGAGAGACAACTCAGGGATGCCCAAAGCAGCAGGCCAGAAGAGCAGGAGAAAGGGGATTAAAAGCCAGGAAGCC
>NW_006921676.1:8487253-8495718 GCF_000298275.1 Orycteropus afer afer | reverse complement strand
ACATGCAAGTAAAATCTTACTGAAGATAATTCAAAAATGGTAGCAGCAGTATATTGACAGAGAGCTTCCAGAAATGCAAGCTGGATTCAGAAGAGGATGGAAAGAGGAATATCACTGCTGATGTCAGATGGATCTTGGCTGAAAGTAAAGTATGCCAGAAAGATATTTACTTATGTTTTATTGACTATGCAAAAGGATTCGATTGTGTGAATCATAACAAATTATGGGTAACATTGAGAAGAATGGGAATTCCAGAACACTTGATTGTACACATGAGGAACCTGTACATAGATCAGGAGGCTGTCATTCAAACAGAATGGTTCAAAATCAAGAAGAGAGTGTGTCAAGGTTGTACCCTTTCACCATACTTATTCAACTTGTATTCTGACCAAATAAGCTGAGAAGCTGGGTTATATGAAGAAGAATGTGGCATCAGGATTGGAGGAAGACTCATTAACAACCTATGCTATGCAGATGACACAATTTTGCTTGCTGAAAGTGAGGATGACTTGAAGCACTTACTCATGAAGCACTTACTCAGAAGGAAGGTTGGGCAATCCTACTTCCGTAGTGATACTGCCTCAGAAACCCAAGGAGGGGTTGCTATGAGTTGGGGCTGACTCAACGGCAAACAACAACAAACAACAAAAACATGAAGATTAAAGACTACAGTCTGCAGTATGGAGTACACTTCAATATAAGAAAACAAAAATCCTCACAACTCGCCCAAAAAACAGCTTCATGGTGGATGGAGAAAAGATTGATGTTGTCAAGGACTTCATATTACTTGGTTCTACAATCAACACCAATAGAAGCAGCAGTGAAGACATCAGACAACGTATTACATTGGGTAAATCTGCTGCAAAAGACCTCTTTCAATTGAAGAAGAGCAAAGATTTCGCCTTGAAATCTAAGGTGTGCCTAACCCAACCATGGTATTTCAATCGCCTCTTATGCATGTGAGAACTGGACAATGAATAAGGAAGACAGAAGAAGAGTCAATTCTTTTGGGTGGTGGTGTTGGAGAAGAATGCTAAGAGTACCATGGTCTGCTAAAATGACTAACAAGTCTGTCCTGGAAGAAGTGCAGCTGAATGCTCCTTGGATGTGAGAATAGCCAGACTTTGTCTTCCCTACTTTGGTCATGTTATCATAAGGGACCATTCCCTGGAGAAGGATATCATGCTTGGTAAAGTGGAGGGTCAATGAAGAAGGGGAAGGCCCTCAATGAGATGGATCGACACAGTGGCTCCAGTGATGGCCTCAGGTATAGAAAGGATCCTGAGGCTGGCACAAGACTGGTCAGTGTTTCATTCTGCTGTGCATGGAGTCACTATAAGTCAGAGACGATTCAACAGCACCTAACAACAACAACACCTCACCAAGGCTCTCACACCCTTGCTAGCCTTCTACTTCACCAAATAAGATGTCCTCTTCCAGCAACTGACACTTCCTGATGACCTGCAAGCAAGTCCAGCAGTGTTTTGTTGTGAGCCACAAATTTTTCATTGGCTAATTTCAGAAGTATATCACCAGGCCTTTCTTCCTAGTCTGTCTTAGTCTGGATGCTCTGGTGAAACCTCTCCAGTATGAGTGACCCTGCTGGTGTATAAAATAATGGTGGCATAGCTTCCAGCATCATAGCAACATTCCAGCCAGCACAATAAGACAAAGTGACAGACAGGTGGTGGTGCATGATCTTATCTGCCTCTTAAGCCAGAAAACTGGCTTTAGGAGACAGCTCGGATATGATATAGTTCAACTCATTCATTCATCAGTGAAGAAACTGTGACTTTTTACATGTGATTATGTCAGATGAGGCAGCAGAGTCTCACTTCTTTTTTTTTAAGACACAAAACATTGAGGAGAAAAACATGTGGGTGGAAATACGAGGTACTAAATTACCTGTTCAACTTCAGGAAAAAGGTGGCTTCTGCTCCTAAATTGAATTTGAAGCATAGATTCAAACGAGTGGACTGGAAAAAAAAAAAAGTCTCTTGTATTTAAAGCATTTGCTATGATATTTTTCTCAACAAACCCCTGAGCATCTTTATTTTGCTTTGGAATTTTGTTCACAATTCTTTCTTCAGTCCCTTAGTGATACTCAGTTTCTTTCTCTACTGCACGTGGTCCCTGGACAGCTAGACGATACCTTGAAAGGGAAGCTAAAGATGACTGTCCCGACATGACCTGTAAGGAGATCCCAGGCTGACTGTGAATTAGGTCCAGGATATCAAAGCCTGCCCAAGACATCCAAGGATCCTTGACAATAACAAGGAGCTCTACTCAAAATTGTTGCTAATTGTATATTGTTAAAAAGAGAAAATGAATCTCAAGGAGCTGGCTCTTGCTAGTTCACACTTGAGGAGACTGGTTCATGTAGAACAGTGTCTGGTGATAACTAGCTCTCAACTGGGGGAGCATGTCAGAGGATATGGAGAATGGAACAGGCACAGGAAAAAATGACAAAGATGGACTTCCAGTTTTCTCAAGCACTTCCACTTCCCCTTCATTTTCACACACAGAATCACTATCTTTTTCCCTGCAAACTGGGGTTTGTAGCCAAGACAAAATGAAAATGGATTTTCAACAACTTCTGTTTTCTGGCTGCCTGAGCTAGATGCTCATAGTTTGTCTTTGTTGGAATTTTCTCAGAGTTTCTAAGGATCTGAACTTCATCCCACCTGTCTAGCAGAAAATATTTTATTTTATCATGCAGGTTAGATTTCTATGCCTGTCAGCAAAGGCCTCATTCTCAAGAAGACAATGTGATTGACATATTTTCACACCCATGGAGTTTCAAATGCAGTAGAAGTCCAAGCAAAATGCCATGGTTGCCAACCACGAAAGCTAAAATCAATGAAAAACCTCATTGCAATTCTACATGTGGTAGACTCAGAAGGCTGCTTGTATGGCTAGGCTTTGTTTTTACAGCTCCCTGGGAGGGGAAGTGTTAAGCATCCCTAACAGTCATGCTGGGTTATTGGATCTCAGAGAAGAATGTTGTCTTGTGCCTCACCAGGGCTGTTGCTGCCTCCTTTGCTTTCAAGCCTGGCTGGAGAATGCACAGAAATCAATATAAGAGGAACCCTTATAAATGTGGCCAAAAGAAAAGCTGCAAATACATATGATAAGTTTTCTGGAAGAGTCTTACACATCACTGGATGAAGCATTTAGACAAGGGAATCTTGGCTATTTTTCTATGTTCTATTTTAGATATAGCCCCTGCCTAGGTATGAGCAGGAAGTATCTGAGTGCTCATATTAACTAAAGATGTATACAGTGCATGCAGTAGAAAAGTGATTTCATTAATTCCTGTAAGTGTTCCACCCAAGGGGAGATGAACCAGTAGAGGAAGTTGAGAACTAGGAGTTGGTAAATTTTGTTCTTGTTTTATGGCATCACTAAGTGACCTTTTGGGATCCATTTCCACTTCTTTTCAATTCTGAAATTCAATGACTTATGGAAAATTGTGTTATTACGTATGAGAAAGAGGTAAGATATCAAAAATAAAATCAATAACATGAGTCATTAATCTAAAACTGTGGCCAGCTCCTTCTCTTTGGATGTGGCTCTCACCTGAATTAGAGGGCCTTTCTGGGCAGCCATCTCAGGGTGGGTTTGCTCCCTACATTTACTTGGAGACAAGCACCATAAAATGAGTGAGTTTTGACAAACAGGCAGAGGCATCCCCTCCACCCCCGCCCCATGTCATTGTCAATTTCAGAACTGGCCTCTTTCCCAGGGCTGATGCACATCAGTACTCTGAGGCCAAAGGGAGGAGAGCATCCACAGTGGTTTCCTCTGGCAACTTGCTCCACACTGATTGGGGAAGCAACAGGTAACAACATGTGTAAACCAAAACCAAAACCAAACTCACTGCTGTTGAGTCAGTCCTGACTCATAGTGACCCCTCCTTGGGTTTCCAAGGCAGTATCACTACAGAAGTTGATGTGTAGAGTGACAGATTAATGTTGCCCATTTACTGAGCACCTCCTCTCTGCCAGGTACTGTGCTAGGTGCTTTGTATGTATTGTCCCCAGTTCTCAAAATAATGCAGCAAGGTATGTATTTTATTCCTAATGTATAGCTGGAGAAACTGAAGCTCATGGGTGTTACTTGCCTAAGATCTCTACAATGTAAGTGGCAGAGCAATGATTTGAAAATGTCTGACCAATTCTAATCCCATGCTCTTTCTGCTCTTCAATAGTTCCTCCCAGAGCAATGAGCAGCAGAATGTGCAGAGGAAAGTTTTAATTGTCAAATCATGTCAGTGTTTATTGAGTGCCTACTGTGTGTCCTGTGTTATCCGAGGCATTGAGGAAAACCTCAAACTGCCCTAACTTGATCGTGCCTTCCAGCCTTTGTACTTGCTGTGCCTTCATCTGCCTTTTCTACCATTCCCACCTATGAATTCGTCATCCTTTCCTTCAGGACTTGGTTACAAGCACAGACTGCCTATTTCAAATCCTAGCTCTACTCCTTCCTAACTGTGCAAGTTAGAGCTAGTCACCTACACTCGAGCTCCCATTTCCTTAGCTGTAAAATGCAATGGACTTCCCATAGTGTTATTGAGACAATTAACTGGGAGAATGCATAAACAGCTCTGAGTGATGCCTCACCCATCTATTGCTTGCTAAGTGTTAGCTATTATTTTGTGCCCCTGCTTTTAGTGTTAGATGCCCTTTGTCTGTCTCACATTATACGTGATGCATACCCCTATGCTAACACTTGTAACCTTGAATTTTTTTTATTACCTCTCTGCTTACTGCATCTATCACCTTCTTATAGGAAGGGAATTCCTCATTCATCTTTATATGTTGTTGTTGTTATGTGCCTTCTAGTAGGCCCGACTCATACAGACCCTTCCTTGGGTTTCTGAGGCAGTATCACTAGGGAAGTAGATTGCCCCATCTTCCTTCCGAGGAGTGGCTGGTGGGTTTGAACCACCAGCCTTCTGGTTAGCAGTCAAGTGCCTTAGGCACTATGCTACCAGAGCTCCCCATCTTTATATAATTGTTTTCTATTTACATATTTAGATTGCCCAGCAGAGCACAAGGTCCATGCAACAAGAAACACAATTTGTCTTATGCCATTTAACACCCATGCCTGGCCCATAGTAGGTCCTCAGTAATTGTGGAGTGAATGAGTGACTAAATGACTTACGTGTGAGCCATTACTTCACTTAGTCACTTGAAGGCATTGTGAACATTCTCTGCCAGTAGAGATTCTGGGTACTAATGAAATAATGATGGGAAGCAGATCTCCGTGTGATTACAGAGTTTCTAATTAAGGTACAGAGTCAGGACACACACCACAATTTTTCTTTTCTTTTTTTTTAAAAGCAGTTAATCAAGAGCTAAGTGTTCTATACTGGGATTGCTATAAGGGATTAAGAAAGAGATGAACCTGGTCCAGGAAGACTTTATGGGACTTGTGTTGAGTGCTGAAGGGTAATTTTAATCTGGTTAAGAGAAGACAGAAGAGTAATCATAGAAAACTGGAATACTATATTTTGAAAGAACCTTAAATGCTGCCCTATGAACCCCCTTCTGTGATCTAAATTAGATACATGTACTACAGTTCACAGTAATCAAATTAAACCATGAAGGGAGAAATCCACATACATGTAAGGAGGGTGACTACTGAGAAGAGTGGGAGTGGTGCTTGCCAGACAAGGCATTAGAGTTTCCTTCTGGTGGCTGGAGCGCCAAGGTTCTTCTGTTGTTGTTAGATGCTATTGAGTCAGTTTCCACTCAGAGAGATCCTTTGTACAGTAGAACAAAACACCCCCCAGTCATGTGCCATGCTCATAAATGTTGCTATGCTTGAGCCCATTCTTGCAGCCACAGTCAATCCATCTTGTTGAGGGTCTTCCCTTTTTTCTCTAACTCCCTACTCTACCAAGCATGATGTCCTTCTCCAGGCACTGGTACCTCCTGATAAGATGTCCAAAGTATGTGAGAAGTCTCTCCATTTACTTCTGAGGAGCATTCTGCCTGTACTTTCAAGACATGATGAAGTAAAAAAGCTGAACAAAAAATTCAAAGGGCAACTCAAGAAGACAAAGTATTATAATGATATGTGCAAAGACTTGGAGTTAGAAAATCAAAAGGGAAAAACATGCTTGGCATTTCTCAAGCTGAAAGTACTTAAGAAAACATTGTAGCCTTGAATTACAATGTTGGAAGATTCTATGGTCAAAATACTAAATGACATAGGAAGCATCAAAAGAAGATGAAAGGAATACATAAGAGTTGCTGTGCCAAAAAGAAGTGGTTGACATTCAATCATTTTAGGAGGTAGCATAGAATCAAGAACCAATGGTACTGAAGGAAGAAGTCCAAGCAGCACTGAAGGACTTGACAAAAAACAAGGTTCTAGGACTTGATGGAATACCAAGTGAAATATTTTAACAAATGGATGCAATGCTGGAAGTGCTCACTTCTCTATACAAGAAATTTGGAAGATAGCCACCTGACCAGTTGATTGGAAGAGATCCATATCTGTGCCCATTCCAAAGAAAGTTGAGCCAACAGAATGCAGAAATTATTGAATGATATCATTAATATCACATGCCAGTAAAATTTTCGTGAAGAAAATTCAAAATGGTTGCAGCAGTACATCAACAGGGCACTGCCAGAAATTCAAGCCAGATTCAGAAGAGGGGGTGGAACGAGGGATATCATTGCTGATGTCAGATGGATGTTGGCTGAAAGCAGAGACTACCAGAAAGAACCCCAATGTAGGGACTAATAAAAAGCTCCACTGAATACATTGAATAACAGTCATTGCTATTCTTGCCTTCCTTTCAGTTAACATACATTTCTATTTTCTTCAATTCACTGCTCAAAAATTACCATCTCCATGAAGCATTTGCAATTAACTTCATCATTCTATGATTTCACTCTTCTTTTAACATAATTTTTCACTTACTGTTGTGCTTCTTTGTAAATATTCTTATATTTGTAATGGGTATCTACCTCAACTGTTTTTTAGTTTGTAAACTCCTTGAGCTCAAGGACTATGTTTTTTCCATGTTTTTCATATAATGGTGAAATCTTCCCTGACAGACCACCTTATGACCAAAATTCCCAATCAGATTGAGTGTTCCTGTCCTGCATACTCCTATCATTGTTGATGCTGTGCTTAATTATAGTGGTCTGTATGATTGTCTCCCCAACCATATTAAGGATCAGGACTTACTCATTTTTATATCCCCAGAGCCTAGGAAAGTACCTGGCAAGTAATAGTTGTTCAGTGTTAGTGTCTGTTAAATAAAAAAGAAAATGACTAGATCAATTAATTAATTAATTCCACTTTGTCAGGGAGGAACAATAAGATGATATAGATATAAAAACCAAATTGAATTCACTGCCGTCAAATCGATTCAACTCATAATGATCCTTCCTTGGGTTTCTGAGACATTATCTGTACAGAAGTAGATTGCCCAATCTTCCTTGTGAGGAGTGGCTGGTGGGTGTGAACCACCAGCCTTCTGGGTAGCAGTCAAACGTCTTAGGCATTATGCCACCAGAGCTCCTATAAAAAACCAAACACACTGTCATCGAGTCAGATCCAACTCATAGCGACCCCTCCTTGGGTTTCCGAGGCTTGGGTCAGCAGTCAAGTGCCTTAGACACAGAGCTCCTGATATAGATATAGATATAGATAGATATATAGATATATAGATAGTTTATCAAAAGGAATAGAAACCATCGTTGCTGTTGTTGCTATGTACCATCGAGTCAGCCCCGACTCATAGCGACCCCTACTTGGGTTTCCAAGGTGGTATCTCTACAGAAGTAGAATTGCCCAACCTTCCTTCCGAGGAGTGGCTGGTAGGTTTGAACCACCAGCCTTCTGGTTAGCAGTCAAGTGCCTTAGGCACTATGCTACCAGAGCTCTTATAGAAACCACTATCAGGGTTTTAAGCAGAAGGGATTCCAGTATGAGCTTTGAATACCTACATTATTAGGACAGGTAAAAGGGGCTCTAAGCTAGATCTCCAGGAACGACTCTTAGAACCCTGCAGAATGACCCACCTACTATTTCTGTTGCAATCATGAAAATTGGAACTCAAGTGCCATTGGAACCATTGGATTTTATGAGTACATTTCCACCACCACCATAGCCACAAATGCCTCTTAACTACTGCAAAGCTGGTGACTAAATGTGAGGCTGTGCAGTCCCACCATTATTCCTTCACAAGTCCTTTCCACAGCCACAAAGCTGGGTAGACATAGGAACACCGCTGTAGAAAGCCCCCATCTGTACAACCATTCTTACTAGCATAAAATAATGAAAAGAAGATGGCCTCAAACTCACTTCTACCTTTCAGTCCCCTATAAGTAAGAGAGCCTAAGTGGAATTGACATTCAGAATCCTAACTGCAAAGAAGTCTAAGAAATATATTCTTAAGCTTTTCAGCCTCTGCAATAAAGGAAGATATACCAGAAAAAGGA
>NW_006921676.1:8445714-8478602 GCF_000298275.1 Orycteropus afer afer | reverse complement strand
TGTTAATTGGTTTCCCTTTTCTTTGTTGAAGAGGGTCTGTGCAATCCTTCTGCCTAGTCCGCCATCTTGCCCCGCCCCCCACAGGCCATAATCTTATAAGCAGAGTCCTGCTTATAACTGAATCTGGATAGTCCCAAACAATAGGGACATTTAGTTCTTCCTAACACTCCATCTGAGTGCTTCCTAGCATAAGTAAATAAGCAAGGCACTAACTTCTATGTACCCAATTGAAACCCACTGGAATTGAGTTGGTTCCAATTCATAGTGACCCTATAGGACAAAGTAGAAGTATCCTATAGATTTTCCAAGGCTGAAATCTTTAAGGAAGCAGACTACCACATCTTTCTGCCATGGAGTAGTTTGTGGATCCTAACCACCAACCTTTGGTTAGCAGCCAAATGCTTTAACCTCTGGACTACCAGAACTCCTTCCTGTGTACCCAGTAGATGCCAATTCCAGTTGTGGCAACAATATTGTTGCTGTTGTTAGTTTGCTGTAGACTCAGCTCCCACTCATGGTGACCTTAACAGAATGAAATGTTGACCGGTTCCATACCGTCTTCATGATCCTTGCTATGTTTGAATCCATTGTTGTGGCAACAATACAAATATAAAAAATGACTCAACTATATTATGTTGAGTCAAAAATATCACACCCTCAGACAACTCTTTACCACTCTTTGAGCCTCCCTCTCATTCCATGTCTAATTAGTATCCCCTTCAATAGCAAGCATCTCCTGAACATATCCCTTCTCCCTCTCTTCCTTCAGAGTAATTCTGCTCTATTCTCTGTTCTGGGATTGTCCTCCTGACCCATTAAAATAAAAAATCAAAACCAGGAAGCATTTCTGATGTTCTAACTCCAAATGGAGATACTCCAGCTTTTGCACATTCAATGCTGACTTATTCACTGCCATCGAGTCGGGTCCTACTCATAGCGATCCCTCCTTGGGTTTCGGAGGCGGTATCATTAGGGATATAGATTGCCCAACTTTCCTTCCAAGGTGTGGCTTGTGGGTTTGAACTGCCAGCCTTCTGGTTAGCAGTCAAATGCCTTAGGCACTACACCACTAGAGCTCCCCAGTATTGACTAGTCAGAGGAAAATAATGTGGCTTGGAGTATTTATTATCTCTACCCTCTGCTTCCTGCCTTCTCTCTTCCTAAATTCCCATTTTATTTCTCCACACTCTTACCCAGTAACAGATTTTGCCTTCTTGTCTTAGTGTTCTGCTCAGAAACAATGTCTGGTGCATAATAACATCCCTCATTACAGTATAG
Organism: Orycteropus afer afer; assembly: GCF_000298275.1. Lineage (NCBI taxonomy): Eukaryota > Metazoa > Chordata > Mammalia > Tubulidentata > Orycteropodidae > Orycteropus > Orycteropus afer. The sequence continues at coordinate 8,477,324 of NW_006921676.1, read as the reverse complement.
GTTTCATGATTCTTAAATAATCTAAACCCAAATTCATTAATTTACTCTTCCCAATTGACTAAAAGGAATCCCCCAGACAATTTTCTTATGAACTTGTAGAAGCAAATATTAATTTTCTGCTTTTTTTCTTTTTTAGTCATTACTTCCTACTTAAAGAAATCCATTGTCTTAGATAGAAATCTGATTGAGTCCTTGATAAAACCAAAAACTAAATCCTTTGCTATTGAGTCAATTCTGACTCATAGTGACCCTATAGGACAGAGTAGAACTGCCCCATAGGGCTTGCAAGGCTATAAAATTTTACAGAAGCAGACTGCCACATCTTTCTCAAACCACCAACCTCTCAATTAGCAGCCAAATATTTAACCACTGTGCCCCAGAGCTCTTACAGCTTGATAGAGCTCTTTTATTCTAGGTCTTATGTTATATTTGAAATGTAAGCATTGACTGTCATTTAAACTATATATGTTTTTAGGGATTAGTTGGGTGTACCTTGGCAGCTGGTCTCTGAATGTCCATGGACTTGTGATAAATCAGGATGACATTATGCTGGTTCCACACAAGGAGAAGCTGGTGGACTTCTCTCCAGGACAGTCAAAGGCCACAGAACATGTCCCTGGCTCTGTGATGACATGTGGCTTCTGCTTCCTGCCACTAATGAAAATGTCCTTCTTCCCTGCCAGAAAGGAGACCCAGTATGCTGGGAATTTACAGGCCATTGGAATGTCTCCATCTACTCTTGGGAAAACTTTGCCTGGAGAAGTAGGAAACAGTGCCTTTTAACCTTCTCCCTTGATTAGGGAACTGGCATTGTCCCTACTGGGTCACAAACGTTAGAAGCAGGATTGAAAAATGCTGGTGTTTTACTATGTGTTGTGTGTCTGTGCAAAGTCCTACTAACCTAGAGGGGAAAAACCTGCTTCTAGTGCCAAAATGAGAACTTGGAAATTAGCACTTAATCAGCCTAATAGATGTACCAATTCCCCTTCTGTCTTCATCACTTAGTTCTGCTGTAACAACAACAACAAAAATATCACAAGTTGGTAGCTTTAAAGAACAGAAATTTATTTTCTCACTGTTCTGGAAGCTAGAAGTCCAAATGAGGGCCTCAGCCATGTCTATTTCTTCTGTTAGCTTCTTTACTAGTTTCTGGTGTTTAATGGTAATCGATGTTCCTTTGCTTGTGGACACATGACATCTGACTCTCTGCTGTGCATGTTTCTGTGTCTAGTTTACTCTTTTTCTAAGACATGACTTAGAAGTGATTAGGTTTAGGAGCCACCTTACTTTTGTATGACTTCATTAACATAACAAAAGAAAATCCCTGTCAAACAGGGTCACATCTGCAGTTATAGAGTTTAGGGCTTCAATACATTTGTTTGGAAAACACAATTCAGTTAATAAACATGAGAACTAGGAAATTAGTTCTTAATCAGCCTAATAGACATACCAATTCCCCTTCTTAACTTCCCATTTCAAATGTATCTAGGCTTCAAATTTGAGAATCTTTGTTTTCCACCTCCAGCTCTTGTGTCCCTCATATCCAAATGCTCATCACTCGTCTTTCTTGTCTCTTAGAAGCCATAAAGCTAACTGGCTCCAGCATTCCCTGAATTAATCATTCTCATTTTATTTCTCTCTAATGCATATTATATCAGAAATAAATCTTATAGTTCATTTAATCTTGTTCAGATCTCTTATGTTACTGGTGAAAAATCTCAGAACCAGAGAGATATTTTCCCAAGTTCAAAAATCTAGTTAGTTCATCATCTTCAAACATCACTTTGAATTCATTATTTGAGGGAAGGTTTGTTTCTGTTAAAACAGTAGTAATTTAGATACTACTTATTGCTGCTTAATGTGTATCATACTACTCATGTCCACCATTTGTCTGCCAATTTGTCATACTGTGGTGACTTGTGTGTTGCTGTGAGGCGTAGGAGGCTATGCCACTGGTATTTCAAATACCAGCAGGGCCACCTGTGGTGGACAGGTTTCAGTAGAGCTTCCAGACTAAGACAGACTCAGAAGAAGGAAGAGGCCATCCACTTCTCAAATAAATGGCCAGTGAAAAATTTATGAATAGCAGTGAAACACTGGGTGATAAATTACTGGAAAACTTTATGAATAGCCCTGAAACATTGTCCAACATAGTGATGGAAGATTAGCCCCCCAGTTTGGAAGGCATGCAAAATACGACTGGGAAGAGCTGCCTCCTCAGAGTAGAGTTGACCTTCATGATGTGGATGGAGTAAAGCTTTCTAACCTCCATTTACTGATGTAGCACGACTCAAAATGGGAAGAAACAGCTGCAAACATCCATTAATAATCAGAATATACTATATACAAAGTATGAATCTAGGAAAATTGGAAGTTGTCATAAATTAAATGGAATGCATAAAGATCTATATGCTAGTTATTAGTGAAGTGAAATGGACTGGTTTTGGCCATTTTTAAGCAGACAACCATATGAGCTACTATGCCGGGAATGACAAATTGAAGAGGAATGGTGTGGCATTCATCATCACAATGAATGTCTTAAGATCTATCCTGAAGTACAATGCTGTCAGTGATAGGATAATATCCATATGCCTATAAGGAAGACCAGTTAATACTATTATTATTCAAATTTACACACCAACTACCAAAGCCAAAGATGAGAAAATTGAAGTTTTTTACCAACTTCTGCAATCTGAAATTGACCAAACATGCAATGAAGATGTCTTGATTATTACTGGTGATTGGGATACAAAAGTTGGAAACAAACAAGAATCACCGGTAGTTGGAAAATATGGCCTTGGTGATAGAAATGATGCTGGTGATCACATGATAGAACTTTGCAAGACCAAAGACTTATTAACTTTTCAACAACATAAATGGTGGCTATACACAGGACTTCACCAGACAGAGTACACGGGTAGCAGATCAACTACATCTGTGGCAAGAGACAAGGGAGAAGTTCAATATCTTCAGCCTAAACAAGGCCTGGATCTGATTGTGGAACAGACCATCAAGTGCTCATACGCACATTCAAGTTGTAGTTGAAGACAATTAAAACAAGTCCATGAGCATCAAAATATGATCTTGATTATATCCCTTCTGAATTTAGAGACCATCTAAAGAATAGATTTGATGCACTGAACACCCATGACCAAAAATCAGAGGAATTGTGGGATGACATCAAGAATATCATGCATGAAGAAAGCAAAGGTTCATCAAAAAGACAGGAAAGGAAGAAAAGACCAAAATAGATGTCAGAAGAGACTCTGAAACTTGTCCTTGAGTGAAGAGTAGCTAAAGCAAATGGAAGAAATGACAAGATAAAAGAGCTAAACAGAAGATTTCAAAAAGCAGTTTGAGAAGACAAAGTCAATTATTATAATGAAATGTGCAAAGACCTGGAGTTAGAAAACCAAAAGGGAGAAACATGCTAAGCATTTCTCAAGCTGAAAGAACTGAAGAAAAAATTCAAGCCTCGAGTTGCAATATTGAAAGATTCTATGGGCAAAATGTTGAATGATGCAGGAAGCATCAAAAGAAGATGGAAGGAATACACAGAGTCACTGTACCAAAAAGAATTGGTTGATGTTCATCCATTTCAGGTGGTGGCATATGATCAAGAACCAATGGTATTTACAGAAGAAGTCAAAGCTGCATTGAAGAAATTGGCAAAGAACAAGGCTCCAGGAATTGACAGAATAACCATTGAGATGTTTCAACAAACAGATGTGCTGGAGGCACTTACTTGTCTATGCCAAGAAATTTGGAAGACAGCTCCCTGGCCAACTCACTGGAAGAGATCCATATTTGTATCCATTCCTAAGCAAGGTGATCCCGCCAAATGTGGAAAGTATTGAATAATATCATTAATATCACATGCAAGTAAAATCTTGCTGAAGATAATTTAAAAATGGTTGCAGCAGTATATTGACAGAGAGCTTCCAGAAACACAAGCTGGATTCAGAAGAGGATATGGAATGAGGGATATCATAGCTGCTGTCAGATGGATCTTGGTTCAAGGCAAAGAATACCAGAAAGATGTTTACTTGGGTTTTATTGCCTATGCAAAGGCATTTGGTGGTGTGGATCATGACAAATTATGGATAACATTGAGAAGAATGGAAATTCCAGAACACTTAATTGTGCTCATTAGGAACCTGTACATAGACCAGGAGGCTGTCATTTGAACAGAACACAGGTATACTGCAAAGTTTAAAATCAGGAAGGGAGTGTGTCGGGGTTGTATCCTTTCACCATACTTATTCAATCTGTATGCTGAGCAAATAATCTGAAAAGCTAGATATATGAAGAGCATGGCATCAGGATTGGAGGGAGATTTATTAACAACCTGCATTATGCAGACAACACAACTTTGTTTGCTGAAAGTGAGGATGACTTGAAGCACTTACTGATGATGATTAATCACACAGTCTCCAGTATGGATTACACCTCAACATAAACAAAAATTATAATCCTCACAACTGAACCAATAAGCAGCAGCATCATGATAAATGTGGAAAAGATTGAAGTTGTCAAAGATTTCATATTACTTCGTTCCACAAGCAACACCAATGGAAGTAGCAGTCAAGAAATCAGAGGATGTGTTGCACTGGGCAAATCTGCAGCAAAAGCCCTCTTTAATTGGTCTGTCTCTTTGAAGACTAAGGTGTGCCTAACCCAAGCCATGGTATTTTCAATAGCCTCATATGCATGTAAAAGCTGGACAATGAATGATGAAGACCGAAGAAGAGTTGATGCTTTCAAGTTGTGGTGTTGGTGAAGAATACTGAAAGTACCATGGACTGCCAGAAGAAATAACAAATCCATCCTGGAAGAAGTGCAGACAGAATGCTCCTTGGAAGCAAGAATGGCCAGACTCCATCTCACCTACTTAGGTCATGTTGTCAGAAGGGACCATTCCCTGGAGAAGAATATCATGCTTGGTAAAGTGGAGGGTCAATGAAAAAAAGGGGAAGGCCCTCAAGAGATGGACTGACAGAGTGGCTGCAATAATGGGCTCAGGTATAGCAAGGATTGTGAGGCTGGCACAGGACCAGGTAGTGTTTTGTTCTGTTGTACATAGCTTTGCTATGAATCAGAGCTGAGTCGATGGCACCTAGCAACAACAACAACATGTATCAGAGACTGTCCTAATTCTTACAACAATAAAAGTATTCATTTATTTAAATGAGAAAACCGAAGCTAAGAAATTAGGTGACTTGCCCAAAGTTACACAGTGAACAAGTGGCAGAAACCACTGTATTGAGAGGTACTTAATGAGAGTCAGTCAAGCACATATTTTTGTGCATTCCCAAGGCTGCTTCACAGTGGCCACACAGCCTTCTCTACTTTAAAAACGGCCTCAGCAATGCAAATTGCCTACTAACTCATGAGTGTTTCTTTTATATTGGGTAGGTCAGTGTTTAAGCTCAGAAAAGGGAATAGAATATTACCCACCCTATCCTGCAACCTAGAGATCTGTCCAATATACTATTATTTATTTCAGTATTTTTTTCACTCATTTATTCAGATGGCGGCACGTAGAGTTTATAGATTATTAACTTTTGTTATTCCATAGTATGCCCATGCCCTAAAAAAAAGCCTTTGAGGACTTTTATCTTTTGATACCCACTTTCTAAGAGTTCTCAGACCCTTTCACATTGAGCTTTTAATAGCCAACAGCCGAATTTCTCATCCACTCATATGAAGGTCATCTAAATGTCCCTGCATAGAACATTTTTACTGTCTGAAATTTTCTCAGCTCTTTTTCTTAAGCAAGTCACCATCTAGTTTCCTTTAGAAAAGAAAATGCAATCTCATGATGTCTTCTAAAATATCCCTCATGACCTTCAATCATTTAACCTGACCACCTCTTTGACTGCTTGTGAGCTTAGAGTTACTGGTTACATACATATTTTTTCATTTGCACAAGATGCAGGTATTCTGTAAGTTAAAAAACATAGGTATATATACATATACATATATATACACACATATATATATACATATACATATATGTGTGTGTATATGTGTGTGTACATTTATATATATTATCTTTGTCTATTTTTTCTAATCCTATTTATCTCAATCTGAGTCCACCTGAGAGCTGGTAACTTAATCACAGTCAGTTCCACATTTTCTCAGCAAATTCAGGATGTTTTCTATTCAAGTTTTTCACTCCTCTTCTTAACCCAGGACTGTGTGTGGGGGCAGAGCAAAGTAAGTGGCATCAAGACATTGAAGGAAGAAGTCTGATCCTTGGCCAGGCTTCTTTCCCTGCTGGCATGTATTGCAGATCCCTTGCACCTGAGAGATTCTGGTCATCAACATGTCATTCCACCATGAAATGGTTAAGTACTCATGCATTTCAGGTCTTTCATCCAAGTGCTCTACTCATCCTTATCCCAACAACAAGGCCAGTTATACCTATGTCTCAGCACTTAAGCACTCTTAACACAAAAAGAAACTGTGAGTGCTCTCTCATGCTACTCTGCAGTTTAGAAGGATTTGGGGTCTGTCTCAAGCCCTCTGTGTCTTGAATAACTATGCCTCTGATTGCCACATTATGCTGGCATGCCAATGGTGAAGAACATCTCTATAAGGTTTGCCACTTCCCCAGAGTTGCACCCCCAACTATGTACATTCTCTTAAATTTCCAAACTCATCAAGGTTTATTTCATTTCTCCAAACCCACCCCAACTGAGTACCAAGGGAGAAAGGTAGGCGGAATTCAAGTCCCCTTCTCAGGAGGAGCACTGAATATTATCCCTCTGTCCCTCCAGATCCCTCTCCACACTTCTCTATCCTTGTCTACCCTGTTCTGTGCTCCCCAATAGCTAACTTCAATGAGCTGCCTCAATCTGACTCCCTTAGCCTCTGGCTTGTGGTTGGATTTGGCCAATGGAAAGAACTGGAAAACTAGAAGAGAGAGAAGTCAGACCATTAATTCTCCCTGATCTTCTCTTTTTTATGTAATTTATTTTATATTGTTATTGTTGTTAAGAATATACACAGCAGAGCATACATTAATTCAACAATTTCAGTTCAGTGACATGGATTATATTCTGTGAGTTTTGCAATCATTCTCACCCTCCTTTTTCTGAGTTCTTCTCTTCCCGTTAATATAAACTCACTGCTCCCTAATTTTCTTATCTAATCTTCCAAGTTGCTGTTGTCAGTTTGATCCCATAGAGAGAGATATTAAAAGAGCACAATACTCAAGGCAGACATTCTTTACTAGCTAAACTATTGTTTGGTTTTAAGAAGATTAGAGGAGATTTTTTGGCTTAAGGTTTAAAGATGATCTTAGGGTGGTAGTTTCAGGGGTTCACCCAGACTCTATGGCTCCAGAAATTTTGGATTTCATGAGAATTTAAAATATTTTCTACATTATCCCCCTTTTGCCTGATCTCTTCTTCATGGGCTGCACATTACAATGTGTCTGTGTTCCTCTACCAGTTACAGCTCAGGTGAGGAGCCCTTTCTTCTCTTTAAGTTCCAATCTTAGCTCTGTAGCCTTATCTTGTCAGGCCTAGGAGTGGTAATAGCACTCACTATTGCTAGTCCCAAGATGCAGCATCACCCCTTCTTAGTGTCCCCTAATTCTAACTATTTATTTGTAAACATTGCCTTTCGCTTACCCTTTTTGCATGTGCCCTCTCTCCTGCCTATTTGATACAGAAACATACACCTCACTGAATTCTCTTGCTTCCCATCTGACTCTCCTTTCCTTCCCCAACTAAAACCAAAAATGAAATCCATTGCTATTGAGTCAATTCCAACTCATAGCAACCCTCATTGGGTTTCTAAGGCAGTAACTCTTTACAGAAGTAGATTGCCTCATCTTCCTTCCACAGAGCAGCTGGTGGATTTGAACTGCTGACTTTCTGGTTAGCAGTCAAATGTCTTAGGCACTGAACCACCAAAGCTCCTCCTTCCCCAACTAATGTAATCTATATCAAGTCCAAGGCAAGGCATTCCTCCCAAATCTATTGATTATGGCTTAAACTATGGTTCTGAAATATATTTCTCTCAATGTGCTATCTCCGCTGTTATCTCTATCTATAGTTTCTTCATTGGACTTCCAAGATAATGCCATCCTTTTGTGGTTCTCTATCTTCTCACTTCTTTGTTGATTCATCCTCATATGAATCTCTTCCAGTCCATTGGCCAAGTAGCTTTCTTCCATATTTCATGGCATAAATGAGTGAGTGCCTCCAGTGCTCCATCTGTTTTTAAAACATCTCAGTGGGTATTCTGTCCATTCCTGGACCCTTCTTTGTCACCAATTCCTTCAGTGCAGCTTGGACTTCTTCCTTTAATAACATTGGTTTTGATCATATGCTACTTCCTGAAATGGTTAAACATTGACCAATTCTTTTACATACAGTAACTCTGTATATTCCTTCCATCTTCTTTCGATGTTTCCTGCATCATTCAATGTTTTCCCCATAGAATCCCTCAATATTGCAACTCAAGGCTGGAATTTTTTCTTCAGTTCTTTCAGCTTGAGAAATGCCAAGTATGTTCTTTCCTTTTGGTTTGCTAATTCCATGTCTTTGCACATTTCTTTATAATACTTTATTTTGTCTTCTTGAGTTGTCCTTTGAAATCTGTTCAGCTTTTCATCATTTCTTCCATTTGCTTAAGATATTCTCTGTTGAACAGCAAGTTTCAGAATTTCTTCTGACATGCATTTTGGTCTCTCCCCACCCCCCAACTTTTGTTTTCTTCACGTATGATGTTCTTAATGTTATCCCACAACTTGCCTGGTCTTTGGTCATTGGTGTTCAATATGTCAAAATCTGTTCTTCAAATGGTCTCTAAATTCAGGTGGGATATTCTGACTTTTCCAGAATTGTTCTAATTTTCTTCAGCTTCAACTTGAACTTGTATATGAGCAACTGACAGTCTTTCCTATACTTAGCTCCTGGTCTTGCTCTGACTGATGATATTGGCTTCTCATCACCTCTTTCTGTATATGTAGTCAATTTTATTTCTGTGTATTCCATCTGGTGAGGTCCATGTGTATAGTCACCGTTTATGTTGTTTAAAAAAAGGTATTTGCAATCACTAAGTCATTGGTCTGTCATTTCTTTCACCAAGACCATACTTTCCAACTACTGATGCTGGTTCTTTGTTTCCAACTTTTGCATTCCAATCACCAGTATTTATCAGTACATCTTGATTGAATGCTTGGTCAATTTTAGACTACAGAAGTTGGTAAAAATCTGCAATTTCTTCATCTTTGGCTTTACTGGTTGGTGCATAAATTTGATTAATGTTATTGTTGTTGTTATGTGCCATCGAGTTGGCCCCGACTCATAGCGACCCCTCCTTGGGTTTCCGAGGCAGTATCACTACGGAAGTAGGATTGCCCAACCTTCCTTCCGAGGAGTGGCTGGTGGGTTTGAACCGCCAGCCTTCTGGTTAGCAGTCAAGTGCTTTAGCCACTATGCTACCAGAGCTCCTAAATTTGATTAATAGTAGTATTCATGAGTCTTCTTTATAGACATATAGATTTATTTTATCCCTAACAGTACTGTACTTCAGGATAGATCTTGAAATGTTCTTTTTGATGATGAATATGACACCATTCCTCATTAATTAGTCATTCCTGGCATAGTAGACCATATGACTGTCTGATTCAAAATGGGCAATACTAGTCCATTTCAGCCCATTATTGCCTAGAATATCAATCTCCATAGTAGACCATATGACTGTCTGATTCAAAATGGGCAATACTAGTCCATTTCAGCCCATTATTGCCTAGAATATCAATCTTCATGCATTCCATTTCATTTTTAACAATTTCCAGTTTTCCTAGATTCATACTTCATGCATTCCATGTTCTGATTATTAATGAATGTTTGCAGCTGTTTCTTCTCATCTTGAGTCATGCCACATTAGCACATAAAGGTCCTGAAAGCTTTACTCCATCCATGCCATTATGGTCAATTCTATTTTGAGGAGGCAAATCTTCCCCAGTGGTATTTTCAGTGCCTTCCAACCAGAGGGGCTCTTCTTCTGGCACTATATCAGACAGTGTTTCACTGCTATTCATAAGGTTTTCAGTAGCCAACATTTTCAGGAGTGAATGGCCCCATCCTTCTTAGTCTGGAAGCTCCACTGAAACCTGTCCAATATGGGTATTCCTACTGGTATCTGAAACACTGGTGGCACAGCTTCCAGCATCACAGCAACATGCAAGCCACCATAGTATGACAAACTGACAGATGGGTCTCATATTTAGGAGCAGGAAAGTAAGGATGAACCAAAAAAGGATAAAAACATATATATATTAGCCCCCCACAGTATCTCTGCTTGTCTGTATCATAAACCAAAAACCAAACTCACTGCTGTCAAGTTGACTTCGACTCATAGTGACCTTTCCTTGGGCTTCCCAGGCAGTATCTCTATGGAAGTAGATTGCTCAATCTTCCTTCAAAGGAGTGGCTGGTGGGTTTGAACCACCAGCCTTCTGGTTAGCAGTCAAATGTCTTAGGCACTATGCTACCACAAATTTGGCCAAAACATATCACCCTACACACCAATCTAGTCTACCCTCAGTCTTCTCCATCTTAGTGAATGGCAATTCCATTCTTTCAGTTTCTCAGGCCAAAAATCTTAGAGTCAATGACGTTTTTCTTTTCTTCATACTGCATATCCAGTTTATCAGAAAATATATTCAAACCCTGCCTTCATCTCACCATGTCCACTGCTTTCCATGTCTACTATCTCCACTGTCTGTAGACAGTTATCTCTGGTCTGGATTATGGTAATAATTCATCAATTCATGATGATAATAAGGCTTCTCTGCTTCCACCCTGGCCTCCCTATAGTCTATTCTCCACCCAATAGCTAGCGTGGTCTTTAAGAATGTATTACAATCATGCCACTCTTCTGCTCAAAGCCCTCTAGTTACCTCCCAACTCACTCATAATCCAAGTAAAAATCTTTGCTGTGGCCTCCAAGGATCAGCTCCCTCCTCCACATTACCTCCCTGACCTTATCTCTTACCACTCTCCCCTTTCATCCGCTCCAGCAACACTGACCTCCTTGCAGTTCTTAAAGCACTCCAAGCCTTCTCCTACCCCAGCCTTTTTCTCCATGCTATTCTTTTTGTCTAGAAGTCTCTTCTTTCTGACATACATTTGTTTCTCTCCCTTACTTTCCTCAAGTCTCTGCTCAAATGTCTTCTTATCATTGACACCTTCCAAGATTAACTTACATCCTTTCCACTCTTCACCTTGCTTTATTTTTCTCCAAAGCACACATCACCATCTAACACTGACATATAATACACTTGTTTATTTATTGCCTTTTCCCTCTAACACAGAGCAACTCCATCTGTGAAACTTTAAATTGTTCATGGCTATATCTCCAGAGCCTAGACGAATGACTGACAAGCAACAAGTTAGCAATAAATATTTATTAATGAAAAAATGAGTTGCTTTTACTCCTATTACCATCATGTGAGAAAAAAATAAATCTATTAATGCTCCTAGATCTCTTAACTCCTTCTTGTTGAACTTGTTTCTTCTTTAAAATAGGAGCAATACTACAAATCCATACATTTCTTTCATAAGAATGATTATTAGAAGTGTTTCAAATATTGCTTGGAGGAAATCTAAAATATATCTTTTCCCTCTTAAGGAGCCATGTTATGAGATAAGCATCATGTTAACCCTAGAATGTCTAAACCTGTCATGTTCAATATGATTGCCTGCTATGTGGCTCATTTAATTAAAATAAAAATCCCCTTCCTCAGTCATATTGCCACACCTCAAGTGTACAATAGCTCCATGTGGCTAGTGGCTGCCCTATAGGACAGCATAGCTACAAGACATTTCCATCATCACAGAAAACTCTTTCAGAAGTTCAGGTCTAAACACTTGATAATCTAGAAGTATTCTGTCTCCCATTATTTTGGAGATAAATTGGAGTTATTTAACACAGAGAGAAAAGAACAATTTATCCTCTTTTAATATGTCATCGTAATAAAAATCAGCAGATTCATGAAAAATTAATCCAATAAATCATCTTGCCATCTGGATAGAATCCACATGAATGTGTGCATGGCAAATAAACAGCAATAAAACCGTACAAAATGGATCTGAGCATCGACATTTGGAACTTATATTAAATCATTCCCATAATGTTGGTGTCAAAAGTCACTGTTTTCCAACTGTGGGCAATGGAGCAAAACTGCATTAGCATTTAACATTAAAAAAAGTCCACACCTACTGATGCCAAAGAGTTCACTGTTGTGTCACAACTATCATCTCGTTTCAGTACCCCCCACAATAGCAAAACAGTGGTGCTGAATGGAGCTGCCAGATGTAGCTTTGGCATATGTGCTATGTTTCCTTCCACATTTTCACCTTAAAAAGTATGTGTGGGAACCTCATGTCAATATGATTTCTGAAACTTAAAAAAAAGAAAAAAAAAAAAAAAACAGGCAAGTTGTTGCATCAACTCTTATTCTTGTGGTTGTAGCTGGACCACTAGTTGGGAAATCATGCATGGAACATTATGTTACTCAGTTCAGAGCTCTATGCTTCTTCAACTACAAAATGAAAGTGGTAATGTCCCCCTTTCTTTTTTCACATACTGAAACAATGCAAGTAAATATACATTTGAATAGATTTGGGAAGGAAATGCTAAATAAAATTTAAAATGAATGACCTCATATCATAGTCTCACAGTTTCTAAAATGAATGTGATATTATTTGCTTTTGACTCTATAGGATGTTCAGTGTATAACAATGAAAGAATAAGTCAATTCCACTTTCAATTTTCCTCATCTCAGTAAATGTCACTACTATTCACCAGGTTTTGATTTCTTTTTCTCCCTGCCCACATTCAATCCATCAGTGGGTCCTATCATTTCTTCTTTCCAATTATATTGCAATCTATCTATCCTCTCTATCTCAAATGTCCCCACCTTAGACCAAGTTACCATCATCTCTCATTTGGGCAAATGCAATAGCCCCCTCACTGGTCTCTGCTATCTCTCTTGACTTCCTTGAATATATTTTCCACAGCACAGCAAGAAATACAGAGCAAGAGTACTCTTCTTCATATATATACCTCATCGTGTCACTAACCTGCTTAAAGACCCTCCAAAGTTTCTGTTTTGTTTTGTTTTGGTGAGCTTTTTATTGAAGTGTAGCATACATATAGAAAAGTGCCCAGGTCATAAGAATATAACTCTATGAATTCTCACAAAATGAACCCACCCATGTAACCAGCACCCAGATTAAGAATCAGAGAATGACTGAGACCCCAGAAGTCCTGCAATCACTACCATTCCCAACTATTCCAACTTCTCACACCATAGATGAGTTTTGCCTAAGTTTGAGTCTTACATTATGTATTCTTTGGTATCTGCCTTGATTTGCTCATCATGATCATTGAGAAATTTATCCATGTGGATGTTATAGCTTATAATATAGTATGCCATTGTATAAATGTACTCAGTACCTAGCATAGATATAGATATATATAGATAGATATATAGAGATATAGCACTCAATGTGATCAAATGAATGATTATTGATTAATAGTAGTTTTTATTGGGAGCTCTGGTAGCATAGTGGCTAAGACACTTGCCTGCTAACCAGACGGCTGGCGGTTCAAACCCACCAGCCACTCCTTGGAAGGAAGGTTGGGCAATCCTACTTCCATAGTGATACTGCCTCAGAAACCCAAGGAGGGGTCGCTATGAGTCGGGTTTGACTCGACGGCACATAACAACAACACAACAAGTAGTTTTTATTAAAAACTTTGTTCAAAAGACTTGGGCTCTACAACTCTGAAGTTGTATGCTTATGGCCAACATATCTTTATCTCTAAGAATGAGTTCAAACCTGCAATAGTTTTTGTTTAGACTTCATTTACAGAGAAACTGTACCATACCAACAAAATAATCCTGTAGCCAGCACACCATGGGGGCAGTGAGATATTAAGCCACTTGGATCCATTTAAAATTGCACCCTGAACCTTCTTCTTGGAACCTGAAATGGGACACTTTTATTTGAATTCCTCATCCCTAAATTTTCTCAAAGAAAGTTGGTTGTGCCCATTTATGCAAAGGCTTTAAGCTCCCTAGAGAGGAACTTCATATACTGAACCTAAATGACTTTGACATGCAACTGAAATTATCCTGATCCAAACTTGATCCCATTAAATAGGAAGCTAAATACATGAGAATACGTGAGACACTGCCTCCAATGCTCCTTGCCAAGCTGTGATGCCTGCTTTGAGCACATGCATCAGAAATTGCATTTTACATAAGTAGTTTTTATTCAGGCGATTATTTAGAAATACCCTCTGTATCACAGCACCCCCCATGGGTAATTGACAAGTACATACTTTTGTATGCAAAAGAAAATATAAATTTCAAACAAACTGTAGACTGTACATATAACATACTTCCTTTGACTGAAATGCACAACTATTAGTTGGAAAGAGGTTTAGTCCTCTGCTATGTTGATACCTTTAACTTTTAAAAATAACCAAATCATTATCTTTTTAATATAAGTAAAAGTATTGATTTTCCAACTGGCGATCTCAGAAAGATGCATGGGACTCAACTGAGTGTATGTCAATCCACTACACCAGACTCAAAGTTCCACTGGATTCTTAGGATGGTTAAATCAATCTGGAGCAGCTAATTTAGGCTAATGCCAGGAGCTTTAGAGGCACAGTGGTTTAGACATTTGGCTGCTAAACAAAATGTTGATGTTTCAAACCCACCAGCCACTCTGAGGGAGATAAATGAGGCAGAGATTTACAACCTTGGAAATCCTATGGAGCAGTTCCACTCTGCCTACGCTATAGAGTCACTGAGTCAGAATAGACCCAGTGACAATGTTTTTTCTTGTTTTGTTTTGTTTTAATGCCAGGGGAAAATATTATTGTAAGAAAACTATAGGAATGGACCCAGATATGAGATTAGGCCTGTTTCTTATAAAATCTACACTTCTTTATTTTCCTGAGAAATAAGTCTATTGCAGACATCTCCATCCAGCCCAACAAGATGTTTTATTAAAGTGAGCAGACTTCCGAAAGTATCCACTTGAAGTTTGTCAAGGAAAGTTGCAGAAGAAGGGCAAAGGGCTAGTGCTATTCATCTCTGCCCCTCCCCCATTATCTGTCTCACCAACACCACGCGTTCTGTGTCTTATTTATTGCTGCCCTCTCTGCTTTATCCTCCTACCTTATCCTCTCCCAGGATGGGGAAGGAAAAAACTGTCCCCATCATCAATAGCAATAACCAAACAGACTATAATTTCAAACGCTTGGTGGAAAGGTTAAGAAGTTTTCAAAAGAAACTTTACATTATGATTCACTCACAGCCACATCTGATGATTCATCCTGTCACCTGCATTTATTGCACTTTAAGGGCCTGCATAGTGAGGGCATTGTTGGTTCAATGATAGAATTCTCACCTTCCATGAGGTAGACCTGGGTTTGATTCCTGGCCAGTGCAGTGGTGGCCAATGTATAGCCACCATCCATCAGTTGGAGACTTGCATGTTGTTATGATGCTGAACAGGTTTCAGAAGAGCTTCCAGACTAAGACAGACTAGAAAGAAAAGCCTGGCAATCTACTTCAAAAACCCAGCCAACATATTTCTGGTAAGATGGAGGAATAGGTAGACACACGACACAGACCCTCTTCAACAAAGAAAAGAGAAACCAATTGGCAGAGATAACGAAGATAATCCTGGAACCCTGAACTTTGAAAGGAAGTATACAGAAGTGGATTAGGCATCAACTAGTGGAAAAACCTGAACAAAAACAGTGATTACAGAGAAGGTCAGAGCAATAACTATCAACTACTCTGACAGGACCAACAGCCTGAATATTTCCAAGTGATGTTGGGACCTGAGAATTGACCTAAAGATCAGCCCTGGTCACAAAGGGCTTTAGGAACAACTGCGCTAGTAGCCTATGACTAAGTAGGAAAACAGCAAGGAGGGGGACAACCTGAACTGTGGACTTTCCACTGTCCAGAGGGTGTAGCCATTTTGATTGTTTGCAAGTGGCAGCCATTTTGGATATTTAAAGTGACCAAGGACACAGCCATTTAGAATCTTTACAAGTGGCAACAATTTTGGATTGTAAAGTGACAGCATTCTCATTTGGATTCCAGGGACCTAAGAATAAGCTCTGTTTGCCAAGGATGGCAGGGACATACAAGAGGCTGACAACAGGAAAGGAGACAGGTGGTAAGTGTGTAAGTCCTGCCAACTAGCGAATAGAGGAGCACAGCAGAGTAACCTGATTATGTAGATAACATACAAACAAAACAAAACAAAAATCATGGGCAAGTCACTCCAACATACAATCACCAATTATATATAAACACAAAAACATCACAGTGCATTGGAGAAAAAAAGCATCACAGTTGACACAAAGAAACAAGATAAAGCAGGAGAAACAAGGGACCAGGACACAGAACCAAAACACATCCCTGAGGAAGACGCAGCATTGGAACTCCCTGATAAGGAATTCAAAAGAATTATATTTAGGTATCTTCAATGAATTGAGAGACAGATCAAGGAAAACACTGACAAAATTGAGGAAGACACAGAGACAACCCTAACAATTTTGAAAGACAATACAAGAACAAAATGACAAAATAAATGAAAAATTAGAAATGATACAAAACCTACCCACAGAAATCCAGAAGATTAATACTACATTTTCAGAAATAGATAAGACATTGAACAGGCAAAGGAGTAGAAATGAATCAATGGAAGACAGAATTAGTGAGACTGAAGGCAAATACCTAATAGTTCTTTAGAAAGTTATCAATCAGAAAAAGATTTTTTAAAAAAATGGAGAAAGCCTAAGGTTCATGTGGGATACCATCAAAAGGAATAACCTGCATGTCATCAGAATTCCAGAACAGGAAGAGACAAATAAAACCACAGAAAAAAATGTCAAAGCTTTGCTGGAAGAGAATTTTCCTGGTATGATGAAAGATGAGAATATATCCATTCAAGAAATCCTGTGAACCCCAAACAGGATAGACCCCAAAAGAAAATCACCAAGAGATATCATCATCAAACTCACCAAAATCAAAGACAAAGAAAAAGTCCTGAAAGCAGCACGGAAAAAATGAAAAGTTATCTACAAGGCACAACCAATAAGATTAAGCTTAGATTTCTCGGCAAAACCATGCAGGTGAGAAGACAATGGGATGGTATATATAAAACCCTGAAAGAGAAAAATTTCCAACCAAGAATTATGTACCCAGCAAAATTGTCCCTCAAATATGATGATGAAATTAGGATATTCCCAGATAAGCAGAAATTAAGGAAATTTGTTAAAAACCAGACCAACCTTACAAGAGATGCTAAAGGGAGTCCTTTGAACAGAGAGCCAACAACAGCAAACAACTGACCATTAACACACATGATGACATAATCCAGAAACCAATCCAGCTATGGAAGTATCCAAAGTAAATAAGCCTACAACATTGTAAATAGGGAACCAGAGACATCAATTGACAACTGAAGACAACTACAAACCAAAAAGAGGGAAAAAACGGTCATTACAGAACTTCTAGATGGTAGGGAAGTCAAGTCAACTACAAGATAGAATGGACTGTTCTAAACTTGGAAAGAAAACTATAAATCACAGAGTAACCTCAAAGAAAAATGATAAACCTTCACATCAAAATTAAAAAGAGGACCAGCACAAATATTTAGCAAATACTAAAATAATAGCAATGAAGGAAGTGATAACATGATTCATAAACAAAACAAGCTCAACACAGAAAATTATATGGAACAAAGAAATCAACACCATGAAGAAGCACATAACAAAAATAACAGCAGCAATTTCATACTTGGTGATAATTACATACCTGGCAAGAGACTTATCTCTAAGATTTATAGAAAACTCCAATGCCTCAACAGCAAGGGAATTAACAATCCAATTGAAAAATGGGCAATAAACATGAATAGACACTTCACTAAGGAGGATATTCAGGTGGCCAGTAAATACATGAAGAGATGCTCACGATCATTGACCATCAGAAAGATGCAAATCAAAACAACAATGAAATACCCAGCACTGATGGCAAGGTTCAGTGAGACAGAAAATAACAAATGCTGGTAGGGATGTGGAGAAATTGGGACTCTCATGCACTGCTGGTGGTACTGTGAAGTGATACAACCATTTTGGAAAGCAGTATAGCAATTTCTTAGGAGCTCTGGTAGCACAGTGCGTAAGGCACTTGACTGCTCACCAGAAGGCTGGCGGTTCAAACCCACCAGCCACTCCTCAGAAGGAAGGTTGGGCAATCCTACTTCTGTAGTGATACTGCCTCGGGAACCCAAGGAGGGGTCACTATGAGTCAGGGCCGACTCGACAGCAAACAACAACAACAACATGGTGATTTCTTACAAAGCTGGAATTGGAGATACCTTTTGACCCAGCAATCCCATTATTAGGTATATGTCCTAGAGAGGTGAGAGCCAGAACAGAAACAGATATATGCCCACCCATGTTCATCACAGCACTATATATAATAGCAAAAAGATGGAAACAACCTACATGCCCATCAATGGAAGAGTGGATGACTAAACTATGGTATATACACACAATGGAATGCTATGCTGCACTAAAAATAATGTAGAGTCTGCAAAACACCGCATAATATGGATGAACTTGGAGGACATTATGCTAAGTGAAATAAATCAGTCACAGAAGGACAAATATAGTATTAGTTCGTTGTTGTGGAGGGTCAAGGAAAGATTTATATATGGAGGGAAACTTTGTTGGTTGCCAAGGGTGGGAGGGGAGGGGAAGGGAGGGAACATTGCAAAAAAAAAAAAAAATACATTGACCCATGTCACTTTGATTTTGTGTATTTCACTGTACATAAATTATATTTCAATAAAATGCATTAAAAAAAAAAGCCCACAAAAACCCTAGGGATCATGAGGATAATACAGGGCTGAGCAGCATTTAATCATTCAGTTGCACATGGGGTTGCATGACTCAGAGACCATCTCAGTGGCAGCTAACGACAACAAGGGCCTGCATCCTTCCCCACTATACAAACTTCACTAATTTCTTACTGACCCTGGCTGCTATTTTAACTTCTTACTTGTCTTGCTACCAACTCAAGTTCTATTGATTGCCAATCTCAAGTTTTAACTTGTCTAAATAATTTGTATCTGAAAATGGGTTCTTGCTAATGGACTTGACAGGTTCTGAATATAAAATAAAGTATATTACTTTTCAAAAGGGTTTACTGCCTATTGGGGAGAATAGGAAGGAGCTCTGGTGGTGTAGTGGTTAAGGCATTTGGCTGCTCAAACCCACCAGCCGCTCCACAGAAGAAAGATGAGGTAGTCTGCTTCAGAAAGATTTACAGCCTTGGAAACCTTATGGGGTTGCGATGAGTCAGAATCAACTTGATGACAGTGAGTTTGGTTTGGTTTGATAGATAATAGGTGTAAAAATAAAAGACAAAACAATATAAGTGAACAAACACCTTAGCATATCATGGGGATACTAAGGAGAGAGCATCAAGAGCATCAGACTCTGCCTAGGACAGTCAGGGTGGGCTTCCTAGAAAAGGTTACATTTGAGCAGATGCTTGATGAATGCATGGGAGTCCTGCCTAGTTGGAGAGGAAGGAGCTGGTGGCAGAGGGAGCAGAGAAGGGCATGAAGAAGCAAGGATATGTGTAAAGACACCTGAGAATTTTAAGAGGAAAAGTTAAAAGTAAGCAACAATAGACTACTTCCTTACCTTTGAAGTTTCCTTTTTTCCTATAAATGAGGTGTTTTATTGGTTTTTTAAAAGTCTGATTGAAGCAACATTATTTCCCTTATATGAAATGACTTTATGAACCCAATAGGGGCTTAAAAAGAATAATTTTATTTTAAAGACACAGTGTCCACTGTAGGTTTTATAATGATATATACCTTCTTAACTATAGTTGGAATTATCATTTATTTTCAAAGGACATTAAGTGCACAAGCATTTGTAGGCAGATATGCTAGTCAACTTTATCATTCAGAGTTGCTGGTACCATCGAGTTGATTCCAACTCATAGTGACCCTATATGACAGAGTAGAACTGCCACATAGGGTTTCCTAGGCTGTGACATTTACACAAGCAGATTGCAAGATCTTTTTCCCATGGAGTCACTGGGGTTCAAACCACTGACCTTTCAGTTATCAGCTGAGTGCATAGCCATTGTACCACCAGGGCTTGCTTCATTCAGAGGAAAGTTGTGTAAAGAGGTAAAAATCACATGCTTACACACAGAATTTATTAACAAATCCAATTGAAGGGCTGAACAATTTTCTAGAGAATTCAAATTACACGTGAATGGATTAATTTGATTAAAAGTAAATGTGAAGCTTCTGCATGTAAAATATATCTGCATAATAAAAAGCCAAACATGGAGGAGAGGAAGAGGTATATTTCCAGCAAATATGTCAAACAAAAGGCTATCTTGATATTTATATTTTATATAAGAAGCACAAATTAATTAATTTTTTAAAGCGTTAAAGCCTCAGCAAATAAATGAGCAAAGAACATGAATAGGCATATTTTATAAAAGAGGGAAATAAGCTAGTAACATTATTCATATTCCTTAGTAACAGCAACAAAAAAAGCAACTTAAAGCAACAGTAATGCCATTTTCACCAGATAAATAATAAAACATTAAAATACACAACGTTGTCAAGAATACTTTGAAACCAGCACTTGCTTTTACACATTGCTAGTCTCATTGTAGGAGCTCTGGTAGTGTAGTGCCTAAGGCACTTGACTGCTAACCACAAGGCTGGCAGTTCAAACCCACCAGCCACTCCTCGGAAGGAAGAGGGGCAAACTACTTCCACAGTGATACTGCCTCAGAAACCCAAGGAGGGGTCACTATGTGTCGGGTCCGACTCGACCGCACATAACAAGTCTCATTGTAAGGACCTCTGGTGGCATAGTGCCTAAGGCATTTGACTGCTAACCAGAAAGCTGGTGGTCCAATTGTTAGAAAACAATTTGGCAGGACGTTTCCATGTTCATGTCTCCTAAAATTTAATTTAAAATTTGGGTCTCATATGCCTAAATGTATCCATCACAGCAAAGGAACAATGGCAAACAGACGATTAAGTAAAATATGGTCTATCTAAGCAACAAAATATTACATAGCCCTTAAAAACCCTGTATTTGAAGAATATTTATACATGGAGAAATTGTCACATGATAAAATTAACTAAAAAGAACAGGATACAAGACTGTATGTGAATTATGATTGTAACTGTAAAATCATATACACATGAACAAAGATTAGAAGGAAACATAAAAATGATTATTATTTATATTAATGGTATTAAATAGTTGGATTTTTTTTTTTTCTAGAAAAAAAACAAAAACTCACTGCTGTCAAGTCAGATCCGACTCACAGCCACTCCTCCTTGGGTTTCTGAGGCAGTATCACTACGGAAGTCAATTGCCCAACCTTCTTTCCAAGGAAGCGGATTTGAAGCGCCAGCCTTCTGGTTAGCAGTCAAGTGCCTTAGGCACTATGCCACAAGTGTTCCTTTTATTTAATGATATCACTTAAGTTTTTGTTGTTGTTGTTGTTGTTGTTGTTTGCCATCGAGTCGGCCCCGACTCATAGCGACCTCTCCTTGGGTTTCCGAGGCAGTATCACTACGGAAGTAGGATTGCCCAACCTTCCTTCCGAAGTTTTTGTTAGGTTTAATAAATAAATATGCAAACTTACTAAGCTAAGGAGATTTTTAGATATGATTAACCATATTATTGCTATGTTATTACCTCAATGCTATAGCAAATGCCTACTTCCACCACATTGTGGTAAAAAGCCAAATCTGTAGACTCTCCCAGCCCAATCCAAATGGAATTATTTATCTTGTTAACTGAATTTTTTCACACTTCTTAAATTTTGTACCAAAGGCTAATGCTTCACTTACTTCACTCTAGTCCAAGACCTGATTGAAAATATCATTTCACTGTATTGTTGCTTCCATTGTTGTAGTTAAAAAGCTCAGTGTAGCTCATGCTTCTTCAAAAGTAGTCTGTCTTCTTTCACTCAATTAAGATTTTGTCTTTGTTTTTCTGCAGTTCCACTATGATATCCCTAGCTATGGATTTCCTTTATTTATCCTATTTGGAATACATTGGGTTTCTTGAATCTCTAGTTTGATGTCATTTATTAGTTCTGGGAAATTATCAGCCATGATCTTTTCAACTATTTCTTCTTCCCTATTCTTTCACTCTTCTATTTTTAGAACTCCAATTAATCATATACTACAGATTCTCACTGTTGCTCTGCATCTCTTACCTTCTGTACTTTTCATATTTTGACTCTCTGGTGGCATAATGCCTAAGGCATTTGACTGCTAACCAGAAGGCTGGTGGTTCAAACCCATCTGCCACTCCTGGGAAGGAAGGTTGGGCAATCTACTTTCATAGTGATACTGCCTCGGAAACCCAAGGAGGGGTCGCTATGAGTCTGGGCCAACTTGATGGCACATAACAACAACAACAACAATCTGGTCTTAATCTATCTCTTTTGTCAAGTGTCATCAAGTTGACTCAAACTCATAATAACCTTATGGATAACAAAATGAAATGTCGCATGCTTGTCACATCTACATGATTATTGCTATGTTTCAGTCCATAAATCTATATAGTGAGTTCTTAATCAAATTCTTGGATATTTTATTTCTATTTCACTTTTTGTAGTTTTCAATTCCATGTCAATTTTTAGAATCTTGACTTTTTTCTCTTATTACATATGTTGTTCTTGTTGTTGTTAGGTACTGTCAAGTCACTTCCAACACATAGTGACCCTAAGTACACCAGAATGAAACACTGCCCAGTCCAGCATCATCCTCACAATTGTCTCTACGTTTGAGCCCACCATTGTGGCCACTGTGTCAATCCATTTCATTGAGGGTCTTCCTCTTTTTTGCTGACCCTCTACGAAGCATGATGTACTTCTCCAGGGACTGGTCCCTCCTGATAACATGTTCAAAGTACATGAAACAAATTCTTGCCATCCACGCTTCTAAGTACAGCATTCTCACTGTACTTCTGAGACAGATTTGTTCATTCTTCTGGCAATCCACGGTATATTTAATATTCTTTAAAAACACAATAATTCAAATGAACCCACACCTGTGGTTTCCAGCCAAACAAAAGACAGGCATAAGAGTTGAACATTTACCTCAAGTAGATACTCTCCTTGGAGAGAACAATCATGGGGCATAAGAAGGGCTGCTTATGCCCAAGGAGACAGCTCAGGGGGCAGGACTGCATGGAGGGATGGACACTGGGAAGAGGTAACTATGGGGAGGAAGTGGGAGGAGAGCTGTTGCATTGTGGTAAACTGTGGTCAATGTCATGAGACAAAGTATATGTGAACTGCTGTATGGAAAGTAAATTTGCTCTATAAATCTTCACCCAAATCACAATTTAAAAAAAAGAAAACACCATAATTCAAAAACATCAATTCTCCTTCATTCTTCCTTATGCATTGTCTAGCTTTCAAATGTATATGAGGCAACTGAAAATATCATGGCTTGAGTAAGTGCATCTTAGTCTTCAAAGTGACATCTTTGCACTTTAACACTTGAAAGAAGTCTTAGCAGCAGATTTGCCCAATGTAAATGTCATTTGATTCTTCGTTGCTTCCATGGGTGTTTATTGTGGATCCAGGTAAAATTAAATCCTTCACAATTTCAATATTTTCTCCTTTTTTCTTGATGTTGTTTATTGCTCCAAATGTGAGGATTTCTGTTTTCATTATGCTAAGTCTAATACATACTGAAGGCTATAGTCTTCAGTAAGTGCTTCAAGTCCTCTTCACTTTCAGCAAGCAAAGTTTTTTCATCTGCATATCACAGGTTTTTGACTCTTTCTCTAATCCTGATGCTGTACTTTTTGCCTTGTAGCCCAGCCTCTCATACATATTATTTGCTCTCCATACAGACTGAATAAGTAAAGAGATACAATCCTTACCTACATCTTTCTTGATTTTCAAACTACACAGTATGCCCTTGTTCTATTCAAACAACTGCCTTTGCTAATGTACAAGTTCCACATGAGCACAATTACATTTTGTGGAATTGCCATTCTTTGCAATATTATCCATAATTTGTTATGATCCACACAGTCAAATGCCTTTGCATACAATAAAACACGGGTAAACATCACTTCTCGGACTGATGGCTAAGATCAAGTGTAGCATCTGTGCTTATCAATTTAATATCTGATACATCCTCTATCCAAGGACAATATATTAAAGGGATTTTTGAAATTAAGAGATGGAATAGGAGCTTGCTCCGTCCACTCCATGCATTGACCTGGTATTGCAGTACTTCTAGGGATGGTGCACCCCCACTCCCAGGGGACATAAATAAATAAATAAATAAAACACAGGTAAACATCTTTCTGTTATTCTCTGCCTTCATCCAAGATAAATCTGACATCAACAATGATCCCTAATTCCACGTCGTCTTCTAAATCCAGCTTGAATTTCTGGCAGTTCTCTGTCGATGTATTTCTGCAACTGTTTTGGGGTTATCTTCAGAAAAATTTTACTTGCTTATGATTTTAATGATATTGTTTGATAATGTACATTCTTTTGGATTCCTTTGTTTGGAATGGGCACAAGTGTAGCTCTCTTATTACATGTTGTTGTTATGTGCCGTCTAGTTGGACCCGACTCATAGCGACCCCTCCTTGGGTTTCCGAGGCAGTATCACTACGGAAGCAGGATTGCCCAACCTTCCTTCCGAGGAGTGGCTGGTGGGTTTGAACCACCAGCCGTCTGGTTAGCAGGCAAGTGTCTTAGCCACTATGCTACCAGAGCTCCCTCTTATTACATAGTAAATATAAATATATAATACAGACTATACTGAATAATAGTACGTGGAGTCCGTAGTTCTGTTTTTGGTTTCTCTTATTTCTGGTCATGGTTTGTTATCTACTTGTGTCTGGTTCTCTATGACAGTATTTTTTTTAAGTGTTTGAAGAAATTATTTGAGACCTGGAATGATGTTATCTTTTTTAGGGAGGATTTTCACTTGTTTCTGCTAGCTCCTGGAAGAACTAGCAGTCTGTCATCACCTCAAATCAAGTTTAAGCACTGAGGTTTTCTCAGCCACATAGGTGATATAAAACAGGATTGAAGATGGCTTACATCCAATTCACCCTAACTCCTATCTCCTTAAGAGATACCAGCCCAAGGTAGGGGCTAGTTTATCAAGGCCCCCAAGCTGGTGAGGGCAGAAATTCTAACTTTTGTCCTTTTCATTCCATGAGGCCACCAAAAGCATAGCTCAGGTTTCACCCATCTCTTTCTGAATAGCCAAGGACTATAAGACCCAACCAAAACCAAACCAAACTCACTACCATTGAGTCAATTCTGACTCATACCAACCCACATAAGGTTCCCAAGGCTGTAAATCTTTGTGGAAGCAGATAGCCTTATATTTCTTCCACAGAGCAGCTAGTGGTTCAAACCACCAACCTTGTGAATAGCAACCAAATGCGTTAAAAATGCCCTAACCACTACACCACCAGAACTCTTTACAAGATCAAAACTCAAACCAAACACACTGCCATCGAGTTGATTCCAACTCATAGTGACCCCCTTTGGGTTTCCGAGGTGGTAAATCTTTACAAAAGTAGATTGCCCAGTCTTCGTTCCATGGAGTGGCTGGTGGGTTCAAGCCACTACCCTTCTGGTTAGCAATCAAATGCCTTAGGCACTACACACCAGAGCTCCTTACAAGATCCAAAGGGGCCTTAAATCCCAGGCTCACATCTCTGAGTTCCAGTCCTCTCCCAGATTCGGGCCCAGTAGTTCTTCACTTTCCTGTTAACTTTTTGATGCTTTAAATAATGTTTTGTTTATTTTATGTTTTGTCTGGCTTTGTGGATTATCTTCAGTGGGACAATTATAATAAATAAGCCTTGTCTGCCATTACCAGGAGTAGCAATTCCAGGAAGAAAGTAAAGTATAGGTAAAGTTGTTGTTGTTGTTGTTGTTGTTAGGTGCTGTCAAGTCATCTCTGACTCATAGCGACCTCATCTACAGCAGAACGAAACACTGCCTGGTCCTTTGCCAGCCTCACAATCTTTGCTACACCTGAGCCCATCGTTGTAGCCACTGTGTCAATGCATCTCGTTGAGAGCCTTCCCCTTTTTCGTTGTCCCTCTACTTTGCCAAGCATGATATCCTGACATCCTTCTCCAGGAAGTGTTCCCTTCTTATAACATGACCAAAGTAGGTGATATAAAGGCTGGCCATTCTCGCTTCCAAGGAGCATTCCAGTTCCCTGGTAAAGTAGAACATATAAAAGTTTTCATCAAAATGAAAAAAAAAAAAAGCCTCTCAAAGTTTTTAAAAAATTTTCCAAGTACTAAGTCAGAGCTTTACATGTATTAACACATTCAATCCTCACTACAAGTATTTCAGATAGCATATACTATTATTATGTACATTTTTTAAATGAAGAATTTGAGGTCCAAAGACATGGAATAACCTGACCAAGGTCATTTAGTAAGAGGCAAGGCTATGATTTAAACCCAGGCTTGGCTAAGTTCAAAACTCATCCTCTTTACTTCTGCATCATATTTTAATCTATATCTGTGTAAGCAGAAAAGTGTTCTTCAATAAATGAATGGCAACCACAAACAGCCAAGAAGTCAATAGATAAAACATGTTTTAGTGCATATTTTGTACAAGTTACTTTAACCATAAAAATTGACAGTTTGTAAATAATAGCTTGAGAAATTCAGAGAGGAAAGAGGTAAAATTAATTTAGAGACTGGTTATCTTGAGTCTTTAGAGTAGTAACCCCAGTTCTCTACTTCCCAGCCCATAGCAGCATTTCACGGCTATTGTCTTCATTTCAATTATCCTTCATTCTCTCTCAGTGTCTAACTGATGGTGGAGTCATAAACCAAATATCTATTTATTTTAGGAAATATATGGAGTTGAAAGCAGGTAAACATTTTTTAAATCAGAGAAACTAGTTTATATTTCAGTAAGGAGAAGGCAGTACAGAATGATGAAATGCAGCTGGATGTTAAATAACTAAGTACTTATATGCTAAACTAAGATTTAGAATAATATGACTGCAAAATAACTCATGAGTTATTTTGTTTTGGATAGAGGGCTTGGAGGACGTCATAATGTATTACTTGATCATATTTTAAAACTTAAAATCAATCTTTTGTGTAAAACACAGAGTATAAGCACACATTTCAGAAAAGTATCAAAAATAATCATTTAAAATCCTTATTAACTTCTGTTTTGGGATTAATTACATGAGTCTGCCTCACAGAAGTACACATCATTGTTTCTGTCCAAAACTGTCCTAGTAAATTCAATCTAAAATCTGAAAACCTATCTTATAGAGCAGCACTTCCTGACATTCTTTTACAATGCAGACCTATTCAGTAGATCTGGGGTGGGGCCTGGTACTTTGTTTTTCTAATAAGCTCCCAGATGATATTCACGTTGCTCGTCATGGAATATTTTATTTTCATGATGCAAAGTTAAGTAAGGTATCCCTTGAATAACATAAATGAGATGTTGTTGCTAGGTGCCTTCGAGTTGTCTCTGACTCATAGCGACCCTATGGACAGCAGAACAAAATAATGCTCAGTCCTGTGCCAGCCTCATGCTCCTTGCTATACCTGAGCCCATCGTTGCAGCCACCATGTCAATCCATCTTGTTGAGGGCATTCCCCTTCTTTGTTGACCCTCCACTTTACCAAGCATGCCATCCTTCTCCAGGGAATGGCTCCTCCTGACAACATGACCAAAGTAGATGAGGCAAAATCTGGCCATTCTCACTTCCAAGAAGCAGTCTGGCTGCACTTCTTGCAGAAGATATAAGAAAAAAAATTGATAATTATATAAATAAAGAATCATATTCCAATTATTTTTCAAATGTCAGTAAATTTGTCTGCATACATTAGATAAGACTTTTAGCTCTTATTTCTCTTTAAATATTATTTTCTATCACTGCAAACTGCTTACATCTGGCATAAGAACACTTTTTTTTCAGATTATTTATTGATATGCATCATTTCAGTTGAGTGGATTATCACGTCCAACAATTTTTTGAGAGCAACTCATAAAGGGCTGAAGGGAGGGTAGAGAATATAGCCTCAGACTGAGAGGAAAACACCTTGGTAATTATATCATTTAATCAGAAGAGGATGACAGGTGTGTGTGTCTGTATCTATGTCTATGTGTGTGCGCGAGTATGTGTGTGTGTGTGTGTTACCTCCAAGCTCTATGAAGATGGTGTCTTAGTTCTCTAGGGCTGCTATAACAGAAATATCACAAGATGGCTTTAACAAACAGAAATTTATTCTCTTACAGTTTAGGAGGTTATAAGTCCAGATTCAGAGTGGTAGCAATTACAGTGTAGGAGGTTGGAAGTCCAAATTCAGAGTGCCAGCTGTAGGGGCTGGGTAGAAGCCCCTCAACCTTGAGCTTCAGCTCTGCCATCCAGGCCCATTGGAGCAAACTGGAGGCTTCTCCTGGATCATGCAACTGCTGGCTGCTGAGGCTGATGAATCCAATATTGGCAGGTGAAATAGAACAATCCCAAGATTGGCTGGAAACATAGCAGGCTACTGGTTCAAGTCCTGAAACTGGAGATAATAAATGAACCAAACGCAGGATCCTTTCTATATATACCGGAAGCAGACCACACCTCAAAGTCAATTCTCCTTCAATTGATTAACTGCTCACAGCAGATTCCACCATGGAGGTGATTACACCACATACAGTCTCATCATGGGGAGTATCTATATCTAGCTGCCAAGCCATTGAAATTCATAGCCCAGCCAAGTTGACACACAACCTTAATTACAACAGATGGTAAAACCAAAAAAAAAAGTATGTTTCCCTGTCAAGTATGAAAGATAAGAAAATATAGGAAACAAAAAATAAAAATTAGATGTCCTCATAGGCAATACTACACTTATCCTAAATATAAGTATTTCTCTTTTTCTAAGTACCAAGTTCAATGTGATACAGCATGCTTTCTTCCATTCCAATCATAATTCACTTAAAATGGAAAACTCATAAATAAAAGTAGTTAATTGTCTATTACCACTAAAAACTGCATGGCCAATATCCAATGAGAAAGAGCAAGAGTGCAATACAGGAGGGTGTAAAGAAAGGGAACAGAAGTAATGGAGAGGAAGGGAAGAAGGAAAACTAACAAGTCTTACAATGGGTATTTGCTTTTTTCTTTTTTTCTTTTTAATTTTTAAATGCATCTTTATTTTATCATTATACTAGAAATCCAAAGTCAAATAACTATTTCATTCTAAAGCCTTTCCCATGAACCTCTTAGGAAGAAAATGATCCCTCATGCCCTTGGGCAGTGATATGAAAGATAATGCTCAATTTATGTTGCAAAGGAATCTCAGTTTATAAAAATGAGCTAAATTCCGCACTGAAACTTTTCCCCTTAGTGTTTAATGCAACAAGCACTTTGGGGATATTGAGAAACAGGCAGTAAATCAGTTAATAATACAATGTTGTTGTTGTTGTTGTTGTTGTTGTTGTTGTTGTTGTTATGTGCGGGTGAGTAGGCTCGACTCATTGCGACCCCTCCTTAGGTTTCCCGAGGCGGTATCACTACGGAAGTAGATTGCCCCATCTTCCTTCCAAGGAGTGGCTGGTGGGTTTGAACCGCTGCCCTCTGGTTAGCAGTCAAGTGCCTTAGGCACTATGCTACCAGAGCTCCTAAGAATACAATAAAGGCAGAATATGTATTGTATTTTAAGATAACACCATACTTCCTCAATATAATCTAGCTCCTGACTACAAAGTAATATGGATTTACTCTTCAAGAAATTTTATCAGATGGAGTTAAAAACACACTGTTGGCAAAATATTCTGAAAGTTAAAAACAAGGAATACAAAGAGATGCCTGGGGCAACCAGAAGCTGAAAGAGCTAGCTATACAAGGCTTTTCCCTTAAAGCAGACAGAGTGCCAGTTTCTGCTGATGCCCCGAATTCAGACACCTAACCTCTAATATTTTGAGAAAATCCATTTCTGTTCTTTAAAGCCACCAACTTTGTGGTATTTTTTATAGCAGCACCAAAAAATTAAGACATCCTTGTTTCCCCAGACTCATTGCCTTGAGGAAAAATCAAAAAAAGCCTGTGGCTTATAATCATGATAAGATTGGTTATCTAGCAAAGCCAATAAAATTCCATATTCTCTTTCTTTAGGAAAAAAGAAAATTCTGAAAGTTCAGTAACTCCCAATGTACCAGTTCACTCTGTGATCAAGCATTATCATTCTCAACATTGTGTTGTTTTTTCTTTCCCCCCTGTTTTTCTTTTTTATCTGTAAATATCCTTCCATATTTTGGAATTAGTGAAGTTAAGGGTGTAGATTCAGTCTCCATATGGCTCTGTTAAATCTTCACTAATTCCAAAGTCACAGACTTACTTTTTAAACAGTTTTCTTTCAAGTAAATTGTGAGAAGAAATAAACATAATCATATTTACCATGTTTGGAGCTCTTCATTTCTTCCTGTAGATGGAAGTGTTCATCTCATATAATTACCCTCCATCCCAAAGGAAACCCTTTATCACTTTTTGTAGTGCAAGTCTACTGACTATGACTACTCTCAGCTTTCATTTATGTGAAAATGTCTTTAAAAAAAAAAAATCCTTCTTTTGAAGGATGTTTTTGATAGATTCAGAATTGCTGTATATTAACAGTTTTGTGTTCAGTTTGTATTCAGCACTTTAAAAATGCCTTTCCAGCCTTCATTATTTTTCATTAGGAGTTGGCTTACACCCCTATACATGTGTCTCTTTTCTCTGGCTCATTTCAGAATTCCCTCCTTATCTTTAGTTTTTAGATGTTTAACTATAATGTGTTTAGATATGCTCTCTTTGTGTTAATTCTGTTTGGGGTTTGCTAAATTTTCTGGATCTGTAAGCCATGTTTTTCACCAAATTAGGCAAGTTTTCTGTCCATTACTCCCTCCAAAAAAAATTATGTCTCAATATCACTTGCTTCTCCTTCAAGATTTCTAATTACATGTATAGTAAGCTATTTGATATTGCCCAGAAGTCTCTGACACTATTCACTTTTCTTTGATCTTTAGATTGGGTCATTTCCATTGATATCTTCAAGTTACTTATTCTTCCTGCTGCCATTTTCCATCTGCTGTTAAGCCAATCTAGTGAATTTTTCATTTCAGTTACTGTACTTTTCAATTCTAGAATTCCTTTTCTGGTTCTTTCTTACAATTTACATTTCTTTACTGAGAATTGCAATCTTTGTAATTGTTAAGATCATATTTTCCTTCCATTCTTTCATCATGCATATACAGCAGCTTTAAAATCTTTGTTCAGTGTAACATATGGAACACTTCACATTTGGTTTCTATTTACTCCTTTTTCTCTTGAATATGTATCTAATATTCCTGCTTCTCAGTATATCTAGTGATTTGTTTGAATACTAGATATTGTGGCTGATACGTTGTAGAAAGGAGCTCTGGTAGCATAGTACCTAAGGCACTTGACTGCTAACCAGAA